>NC_139031.1:95680158-96080997 GCF_964662115.1 Mustela nivalis | reverse complement strand
AGACTTTAAACTAAAGACTGTAGTCAGAGATGCAGAAGGACACTACATAATCCTTAAAGGGACTATCCACCAAGATAATCTAACAATTGTAAATATCTATGCTCCCAATATGGGAGCAGCCAATTACTTAAGAAAACTGTTAATCAAGATAAAGAGTCATATTGATATGAATACACTAATAGTAGGAGATCTTAACAAGCCTCTCTCAGAAATAGACAGATCATCCAAGCAGAAAATCAATAAAGAAACAAGAGCATTGAATGACACATTGGACCAGATGGACCTCATAGATATATACAGAATATTCCACCCTAAAACAACTGTATACTCATTCTTCTCAAGTGCACACAGAACCTTCTCAAGAATAGACCACATACTGGGTCACAAATCAGGACTTAATCAATACCAAAAGACTGAGATTATTCCCTGCATATTCTCAGATCACAATGCTTTGAAACTGGAGCTCAATTACAAAGAAAAGTTCAGAAGGGACTCAAACACCTGGAAGCTAAAGGCCACCTTGCTTAAGAATGCTTGGATCAACCAGGAGATCAAAGAAGAACTGAAACAATTCACGGAAACCAATGAGAATGAAGACACTTTGGTCCAAAATCTATGGGATACAGCAAAGGCGGCCCTAAAGGGGAAATACATAGCCATCCAAGCCTCCCTCAAAAAAATTGAAAAATCCAGAATACACCAGCTGTCTCTACACTTTAAAGAACTGGAGAATCAACAACAAATCAAACCAGCTCCGCACATAAGAAAGGAAATCATCAAGATTAGAGCTGAGATCAATGAGGTAGAAACTAGAGATACAGTAGAACGTATCAATGAAACTAGAAGATGTTTTTTTGAAAGAATCAATAAGATCTATAAACCATTGGCCACACTAATCCAAAAGAAAAGAGAGAAAGCCCAAATTCATAAAATTATGAATGAAAAGGGAGAGATCACAACAAACATCAAGGAAGTAGAAACAATCATCAGAAGTTATTATCAAAAATTATATGCCAATAAGCTTAGCAACCTAGATGAAATAGATGCATTCCTAGAAAACTATAAACTCCCAAAATTGAACCAGGAAGAAATCGACAACCTGAATAGACTGATATCTAGTAACGAGATTGAAGCAGTGATCAAAAACCTCCCAAAAAACAAGAGCCCAGGACCTGACGGATTCCCTGGGGAATTCTACCAAACTTTCAAAGAAGAAATAATACCTATTCTCCTGAAGCTGTTTCAAAAAATTGAAGCAGAAGGAAAACTTCCAGACTCTTTCTATGAAGCCATCATTACCCTAATCCCCAAACCAGGCAAAGACCCTATCAAAAAGGAGAATTTCAGACCAATATCACTGATGAATATGGATGCTAAGATTCTCAACAAGATCCTAGCCAACGGATCCAGCAACACATTAAAAAGATTATCCACCATGACCAGATGGGATTCATCCCTGGGCTACAAGGATGGTTCAACATTCGCAAATCAATCAATGTGATAGAACAAATTAATATGAGAAGAGAGAAGAGCCACATGGTCCCCTCAATTGATGAAGAAAAAGCATTTGACAAAATCCAGCATCAGTTCCTGATTAAAACGCTTCAAAGTTTAGGGATAGAGGGAACATTCCTGAACCTCATCAAATCTATCTATGAAAGACCCACAGCAAATATCATCCTCAATGGAAAAAAGTTTGCAGCCTTCCCGTTGAGATCAGGAACAAGACAAGGATGCCCACTTTCACCACTCTTGTTCAACATAGTATTAGAAGTCCTAGCAACAGCAATCAGACAACAAAGAGAAATAAAAGGTATCCAAATTGGCAATGAAGTCAAACTCTCTCTATTCGCAGATGACATGATTCTTAAAATGGAAAACCCAAAAGACTCCACCCCCAAACTACTAGAACTCATACAGCAATTCAGCAACATGACAGGATACAAAGCCAATGTGCAGAATTCAGTGGCTTTCTTATACACTAACAATGAAAATACAGAAAGGGAAATTAGAGAATCAATTCCATTTACTATAGCACCAAGAACCATAAGATACCTGGGAATAAACCTAACCAAAGAGGTAAAGGATCTGTACTTGAGGAACTACAGAACACTCCTGAAAGAAATTGAAGAAGACACAGAAAGATGGAAGACCATTCCATGCTCTTGGATCAGAAGAATAAACATTGTTAAAATGTCTATACTGCCTAGAGCAATCTATACTTTTAATGCCATTCCAATCAAAATTCCACCGGTATTCTTCAAAGAGCTGTAGCAAATAATCCTAAAATTTGCATGGAATCAGAAGAGACCCCGAATCACTAAGGAAATGTTGAAAAACAAAAACAAAACGGGGGGCATCACGCTACCTGATTTCAAGCTTTACTACAAAGCTGTGATCACCAAGACAGCATGGTACTGGCATAAAAATAGACACATAGACCAGTGGAACAGAGTAGAGAGCCCAGATATGGACCCTCAACTCTACGGTCAATTAATCTTTGACAAAATAGGAAAAAATATACAGTGGAAAAAAGACAGTATCTTCAATAAATGGTGCTGGGAAAACTGGGCAGCTATATGTAGAAGAATAATACTCGACCATTCTCTTACACTGTACACTAAGATAAACTCAAAATGGATAAAAGACCTCAACGTGAGACAGGAATCCATCAGAATCCTAGAGGAGAACATAGGCAGTAATCTCTTCGATTATCAGCCACAGCAACTTCTTTCAAGATATGTCTCCAAAGGCAAAGGAAACAAAAGTGAAAATAAACTTTTGGGACTTCATCAAAATCAAAAGTTTCGACACAGCAAAGGAAATAGTTAAAAAAACAAAGAGGCAACCCACGGAATGGGAGAAGATATTTGCAAATGACAGTACAGACAAAAGGTTGATATCCAGGATCTATAATGAACTCCCAAACTCAACACACACAGAACAGGCAATCATATAAAAAAATGGGCAGAAGATATGAACAGACACTTCTCCAATGAAGACATACAAATGGCTATCAGACATATGAAAAAATGTTCATCATCACTAGCCCTCAGGGAGATTCAAATTAAAACCACATTGAGATATCACCTTACACCAGTTAGAATGGCCAAAATTAACAAGACAGGAAACAACATGTGTTGGAGGGGATTCCCACTGTTGGTGGGAATGCAAGTTGGTGCAGCCTCTTTGGAAAGCAGTGTGGAAATTCCTCAAGAAATTAAAAATAGAACTTCCCTATGACCTGCAAATGCACTCCTGGGTATTTACCCCAAAGATACAGATGTCATGAAAAGAAGGGCCATCTGTACCCCAATGTTTATAGCAGCAATGGCCATGGTCGCCAAACTATGGAAAGAACCAAGATGTCCTTCAAGGACGAATGGATAAGGAAAATGTGGTTCATATATGTTATGGAGTATTATGCCTCCATCAGAAAGGATGAATACCCCACTTTTGTAGTAACATGGATGGGACTGGAAGAGATTATGCTGAATGAAATAAGTCAAGGAGAAGGGAGTTGGGGGAAATTGAAAGGGGAGGTGAACCATGAGAGACTATGGACTCTGAAAAACAATCTGAGGGGTTTGAACTGGCGGGGGGTGGGAGGTCGGGGTACCAGGTGGTGGGTATTATAGAGGGCATGGATTGCATGGATCACTGGGTGTGGTAAAAAAATAATGAATACTGTTATGCTGAAAATAGATAAATTAATAAAAAAATTAAATTAAATTAAACCAGAAAGAACAACAACAACAACAACAAATCATACAGATGTCAAGAAACCTGCATATTTGCACCGACCCAGGATTCAAATCCAGGCAGGCCGTCTCCAGCAACCACAGGACCCCCGGTAGCCTCTCATGCAGGTCAAGTTCTTCAGTAGTGGTGAGCTATCATTCCCTCTAAACCAAGTTGTTTTAAACCTAAAACTTCTGGCAGCCCACCTCCTCAAAGCCTTCGAAGGATGATCAGTTTAGTTAGAAAATACTCATTCTTAGGTCAAGTGGTGTTTCGAATTTCCAGTTTCTAAGAAATACTAGGGAGATATGTCAAAATCCAAAGACAGATTTTGAGGACAAATTAAATATTTGAAAGACAAATGAACAAACACTGTGTTCACCATTTCATAAGCAGTGCACCGTGATCAAATTCCTCAAAGAGAAAATACCCAGACACTCTAAGAGGTTGGATAGTTACCCAACAGAAGCGCATCCATACCAGGCTGTTGGAGGCAAGGGGAGAGAAATGGGCACTTTTCGGGAGAGTGGTCAGCCTGGGTTTGCATCCCAGGACCACTTACTCACAGTGTGACCTTGATCAGGACCAGGCTAGTGAGAGGATCCAGCTATAGGATTATTGAGAACATTAAGGGAGATGATGCATGGAAGGTGCAGTATATAAATAACAATGATAAATAATAAATTAATCGGTGCTCGGTAATTAGCTTTGATGATGGTGAAGATGATTTTGAATGCAATTTGACTTGGCTCTTTACTGTGTGGAGAACTGGGATCCTCAGGATGGCAGAAAACCACTGTACCCCCCCAACGCCAGCATCTACCAAAACCAAGGAAAGCCAACAGGGTGTGCCATTTATCGATAAGGTCAGCAGCCTCTGGAGAGAGAGTAGAGCTTAGACACAGTTCCCTCATAACCCCTTCTTCCTATGCTAAACAACTCCCCAGGCTGACACAGAAAGCACTTTCCCCTTGCATTTGAATCACTCCCATGATTAATGGATCATTCTGGTGGAGTCAAATGTCCCCAGTTCAATTACCTCTCTCAAGGACGCATCGGTCAATTGCTTCTCCTTCTCCATAAATACCCAAGTCAAACAGAGACCATTTCTTGGAATTTAACTCGAAATATCTTCAGCAAGATTAAGAGTTTCACATAGAACCTATGACTAATGACAACAATTCATTCTGAGCTCATTACACAAACCCGCATACAGAAAATTTATCCTTTCTGTAAAGAACAATGAAGTGCCTCAGGAGAGAGGTCCCTCAGGAGTTTGCATAAACACAAGGAGATTTACAGGGAAGTGAAGGGAGAAATGGAAAGGCTTTTGCCCTTTTGCTGCATTTGTTGACAGTTGTTCATAATACAAATACTCCCTCAGCAAAGGCTAATTGCCAGCCCTAGTCTCTGCAACAGCCCTGATTGACTGATTAGGATTGTTATAGGAAACAATGGAACAGGGAGAGCCGGAATGTCTCTTTGTTCTGGAATGGATTTCTCATCCACTAGCATGGCAAGCCCACAACTGAAGACATGATGTTCGGCTTGCTGAACTGTAATTGGGATCATTTGTAACACAGCACAAACTTGCTTCATAAACAATTTTCTGTGCTTTCTTGACAGACTGCATAAAGTATTCTTAGTTTGGGATTTGGGAAAACAGTGACATGAGATTCTGAAATCTGGTAACAGCCCCGCAGGCCACCTGTGCTTTCCTGCGATCACTTCGGGACTGTTACCTGGCAATTGTTTCTCGGTCGGTAACGGAAAGCATTACAGCAAGGAAGCAAAATTATTCAAGGAGATGCAGATAAACATTTTGTTCTTTTATCCTGGAGATTTATTGCCTTTTGTTATATATTTTCCCCTTCTCAATCCATGGAGTATATTATCTTTGGAGAGATTTTCTTCCTTTTCTTTTTTTTTTAACATCATGCTGCACATTTCCACTTTGCATTTATGTATACACTTTGTTACCAAAAGAAGCTGTGCTTTAGTCATTGCTTTACTGTGCTTATAATTTTATTCAGCGCCTTTTCAGTTATCAGGACAATCTGTACAAATACAAAAACAAATTGCATTAGTTAATATTTAGATTATACAGATGTCTCTGAATGAAATTTGTAACCAGGAAAGCACTCCACAAATTATTTTTAATATGTTCATTTTCTTAGAAGAAACAGAACAAAAATGCTTATAGAGAGTGTTTGATACTTTTGCATTTGACATTGGTAATTTCGTCTGCTTGCGGAGGACTGTGTGGTGGTCATGGCACGGAGAGCGGTGTCTGGAAACCCACTTGGCACCTGCACCAGGTTCACCTCTCCTGTTTCTACCATCCAATAAATCACATTTTTGTTTACAGGGTAACTATGTCAAAGTCTCCGTTTACCTTTAATAATCTCATCTTCTGGTATTTTGCTTTTTATTTTTCTTTGTTCATGGAGCTTTACAAATTTCTGTGAAAACTTCAGTAGGGGATCCCAAGTCTATTGAAACACACACACACACACACACACACACACACACACACCCTACAAAGACAACATTAGGATCTCTATGAACAGAAATGCCAAGAAAATCAGAGTTGATTTTAAAAACAGGCAAACAAAATTCTTATTTGTCAGTTCTTAGCTAAAATCATGAATGTAACAACACATTAAAAATTAATGACTCCTAAGCACATTGACAAACCCAATTTAATCCTTGGTGAACAAGAATTCTTAGGGAACATTCCCCGACTCCTTCAACCTTAATCCCCTTCAAGACTCTCGTAACAATGATGGGAAATTCATAACTGGTTAGAGTTTGGTTGCTCTTTTGGGGGGGGATGGGGGAAGCCTGCTTTATTTATTTTTATTTTTCAAAGTTTTAAATTTTATTTCCGGTATAGTGAACAGCGTTATATGAGTATCAGGTGTACAATATAGTGTTCACCAATTCTGTGCATTACTCAGTGCTCATCATGATGAATGCACTCTTAATCCTCATCACCTATCTTACCCAGGCCCCACTTACGTCCCCTTTGGTAACGATCAGTTCGTTCTCTATAGCCAAGTCTGTTTCTTGGTTTGTCTCTTTTCTTTGTTTTCCCTTTGCTCGTCTGTTGTTTCTTAAGTTGCTCATATGAATGAGATCTTATGGTGTTTGTTTTTCTCTGACAGACTTATTTTGCTTTTATTTTGCTTTGTTTATACTCTCTAGCTCCATCTGTGTCACCACAAATGGCAAGATTTCATTCTCTTTTATGGCCAAATAATAGCTTATTGCATATATATATATACCCCATCATTATCATTTGTCAGTCGATGGACCCTTGGACCGCTTCCATATCTTGGCTATTGTAAGTAATGCTGCTATAAATGTAGGTGCTTATAACCCCTTGAATTGGTGTGATCTGTATTTTTGGTGCACGAATTTTGGATCTTAGGATAGTTCTATTTTTAATTTTTTGAGGAATCTTCATACTGTTTTCCATAGTGGCTGGACCAGCTTGCATTCCCACCAACAGCACACGAGTGTTCCTTTTTCTCTGCTTCCTCACCAACACTTGTTTCTTGTGGTTTTTTTTTTTTGTTTTTTTTTTTTAAATTTTAGCCATTCTGACAAGTATGAGGGGATACCTCATTGTGGTTGTGATTTGCATCTCCCTGATGATGAGTGATACTGAACATCTTTTCATGTGTCTGCTGGCCATTTGTATATCGTCTTTGGAGAAATGTCCATTCATGTCTTCTAGCCATATTTTTAAAGATTTTATTAATTTATTTGACAGAGAGATCACAAGTAGGCAGAGCAGCAGGCAGAGAGAGTGGGAAAAGCAGGCTTCCTGCTGGGCAGAGAGCCTGATGTGGGTGGGGCGCGATCTCAGGACCCTGAGACCATGACCTCAGCCAAAGGCAGAAGCAGAACCCACTGAGCCACCTAGGCACCCCTCTCCTGCCCATTTTTTAAACGGGATTATTTATTTTTGGGGTGTTGAGTTGTATAAGTCCTTTGTGTCTTTTGAATGCTAACCCTTTATTGGGTATGCCATTTGCAAATATCTTCTCCCATTCAGTAGGTTGCCTTCTGTTGTTGATTCCTTCCTTTGTTATAAAGAAGCTTTTTATTTTGGTGTTGCCCCAATAGTTTATTGTTGCTTTTGTTTCCCTTGTCTTATGAGATACATATAGCAAATTATTGCTGCAGCAGATGTCAGGACACATCACTGCCTGCGCTCTCCTCGGGAACTTTTATGATTTCAGGTCTCACAGTTAGGTTTTAGTCCATTTTGAATTTATTTTTGTGTTTCCCTTAGGAAAGTGGTCCTGTTTCATTCTTCTGCATGTGGCTGTCCAGTTTTCCTAACAAAATTTGTTGAAGATACTGTATTTTTCCTATTAGATATCCTTTGCTCCTTTATCAAAGATAATTTTGGCTTTATTTAGTAGCTTAATGTTCTACTCCATTAATCTTTCTATCTATGTTTGTTCCAATACCATACTGTTTTGATCACTGGAGCTTTATAATGTTTGTAAAGTTTGTAATTTTTTGTAAAGTTTATAATGATAGTAAAGTTTGTAAACTTGAAGTTAGGAAATGTGATACCTCCAGTTTTGTTTTTTCTTTTCAATTTTTTTTAATAGTTCCATACAAATTTTAGGATTGTTTTAGTTTTGGGCTACTATTTTTTATTGGCTTACATTTTCCAAGAGATAAATGCACAGTGACTATTTATAAATCTAGAGCAGGGAAAGGAGGTCTGGGTTCCTCCTTAGCTGTGACAAGAGAGATAAGAACAAGCAGGGGGGCACCTGGGTGCCTTAGTGGGTAAAAGCCTCTTCCTTCAGCTCAGGTCATAATCCCAGGACCCTGGGATGGAGCCCCACATTAGGCTCTCTGCTCAGGAGGGAACCTGCTTCCTCCTCTCTCTCTGTCTGTCTCTTTGCCTACTTGTGATCTCTGTCTATCAAATAAATAAATAAAATCTTAAAAAAAAAAAAGGAACAAGAAGGATTTCTTTGGCCTTTTGTTTCCACCCTCCTCTCTCTTTTCCCTAGTGCAGGGTCAGTACTAAAAGTGCAACCAGAGAGTGGCAGGGCCTTTATGTCCCCTGCAGGAGCTTCTCCCTATGCCCTGACCTAAGTCATAGCTTCTGCAGGTGTGCTGTAGAGGAAGTGGTGAGCATCCTACATGGACAGCCCCGATTCTGAATGGAAGGACCAGGTCATGAAAGGTGGAAAGAGGAAAATTGCATTTTAGAGGAATAAAACTGGAACCACTATTCCTTCTCTGTCCATGGATAGGCCAGTGTAAGGAATACAGAGGGAACAGAGGTTCGTTTTGTTGTTGTTGTTGTTGTTTTGTTTTATTTTAAAATTTTATTTATCTATTTATTTATTTATTTGAGAAAGAGAGAGAAAGAAACTAAGGATGTGGGGGAGAATCTCCAGCATTCCACACTGAGTACAGAGTCTGACGTGGGCCTCCATCTCACGACCCTGAGAACACCATCTGAGCTGAAATCAAGAGTCTGGTATGTAACCAACGGAGACACCAGGGTGCGCCCCACACAGGAGTTTTTCTTTAACATTTCCTGAAGATGGCAGAAATGTGACTGGACCAATACAGGGATTTTGTCCTTTCTCCTTTGCAGGTCACCGAAGCACGGCGGACTCCCTTGGGAGGAGCGTGCAGCACAGCTTGCTACACTGGCCCCGCTTGCACAGGGCTTTCCTTACAAACCCGAAGCTCAGGAACATGGTGCTGAAAATTAAAGTATCAACTTCATAAAACAGACCTCCAATTAGAACACTGTGAACCAACTCCCATTCTTCAGGGTCCAAGAATAAAGCCCCTTCTTCTTAAAAATGGGCCAAATGATTGCTTTGTTATTTTGCCATTCAGAAGCTGAAGGACCTCCTTGCTGGGAGGGCAGTGTCTTCTAGCAGCAGCTGCAGGCTGGCATATTTCCTTCACGCCGTGGGGCAGACGAAGCTCCCCTCGCAGTGGCCACAGGAAGCAGCTCTGTCCCAAGCTTGACAGCATTTAGGAACTGCATGTGCACCCTGCTGCATTAGAAGGATCATCATGGACTTGTTTCTGGACCTATATTTCTATTGTTAAACATGGACTGGAATGAAAACTAAGAGGAACTGGCCAGTAGAGGTTTAGGACACAACATGCAATAAAAGAGAAGTTATTTTTGCTCTTTGTTCATTCTTATAATTTCAATGTCCCTGGGCTATTTACAGGAAACTGCAAGTCCTGTGAACCTATGCCCAATTAAGAGAACACTCCACCAAGGGGTGCCTGCCCTCCCACGTAATATCATTTCCATTAGTGCTTTTGGCTTAAAGAACTGACATTAAAACTGACTGCTGGGGGTGGGGATGGGAAAAATGGGAGAAACGGGTCAAAAGGTACAAAGTTCCAGTTATAAAATAAGTCAGTCATGGGACACAATGCATAGCATGATGACTATAGTTAATAATAGTGTATTACATATTTGAGAGTTGCTAAAAGAGTAGATCTTAAAAGTTCTTATCACAAGAAGAAACTGTGACTATGTGAAAAAGAAAACTGACTCCCGTAAAGCAGGGAAGGGCTCCTTGACAAAATTCATAATGGTGCTTCAGGAACAATCCCACTCCACTCTTGGTGGACTTCCTGTAAGGACTGTGTTCCTATCGCAATGTTAAGTTCACCCTGGGTCTGACCCCCATGTAGTTCCCCTTGTCACTAGAGTTGGACATTTATATTGGTATGTTAAACTCTATAGGATCTCTGTGATAGCATACAAAAAGAGAAATCCCAGACTTTTAATTTGAAAACAGAGAGAGGCAGAGAGAGAGAGAGAACATTTCTCACTGCCTGTTGTCCAGGAGCCAACCTGAGCAATGACTGAGTCCACCTCCTGCTCCACTCATGGACTCCATGATACCATGGACTCCATGATAACCAAGGTAAAGGGTAGTGTTGTATGGAGAAACCATATTCATTCTTCTGTGCTGGGATGTAACATGTGGTGCTTTCTTCTGGACATTCATTACATCTACTGGGATGTAACATGTGGTGCTTTTGCTTAAAGTCGATTAAACTGAACCATTCATTCACTTACCTAACTGAGAAGGGATTTAGAAATGAGGAGGAGCAAATGTATGCTTAGTGATTAGTAACCGTCCTTAACTTTCAGGTTTACCTTTTAATCACTTCTTCCCAAACAGAATGCATGGAACCTGTGTTAGTTTTCTATTGGTGTGTAAAAAACTGCCCCAAACCTAGCAGCTTAAAACAGGAAACTTTTGTTATCTCACACAGTATCTGAAGGCCTGGAATCTGGTAAGAGTTTTCCCGGTGGCTCTGGCTCAAAGTCCCTGAGTGGAAGGCAGTCAAGTTGATGGTTGGAGTTACAGCCACCTGAACACTTGACAACATAGCTGTTGGCTGGACATCTCTGGTCCTCACCCCAGGGACCTGTCATAGGGCTGTGTGACTCTCATGACACAAATAGTAGCTTCTCCTTAGAGAAGGTGACAGAACTAAGGAAGAGCAAGTAGAAAGGGGCAATGCTTCCTATGATCATGTCTTGAAAGTGACATAGCATCACCTCCATCAAATTCTACTCAGTAGAAGCAAATCACTGAATCTAGACAACACTCAAGAGGAATGAATTAAGCTCCATCTTTTGAAGGCAGAATCTCAAAAAATTGGTAGACGTTTTTACAAATCATCAGAAAGCTTCTTCCAGAGGAAGACAGTAGAAAGTCCAATCCAATCATGAATGTCCACCACAAAGCTCAGGAACTTTAGGTGGTATGGAAGCAACTCCATCAAGTTAAATATAGCAGCTCTTGACCCAGAGAATCCTATAACAAAAAGACAAGTTTTACTCATCAACCCCCAGCCACATACAATGACCAACAGGAGAAAAAAGGGAGACTGTAGGAATTCTGAATTTCTCCTGGAAAATCAAGTGAGAGAGCCACTTATCTGGAGGATGGCAATGTTGGTTGATTCTTTCATGTTTCTCTTCCTTTAGAGATCGATCACTCATCTGTTATTATCTGTGACCTCTTGTTCCACCTTTGGGTAGTCCTTTCTGTTTTGTCATCTTCCTTATTCACATTTGAAAAGGGTATAAATGTATTTACCCTCATTGAGGTCTTGGAAACTTTCTCAACACATTTTCTGATTCTAGACTATAGACTCAAGGCTCAAAAAGTGATAGGTTGTTTATTTATTTATTTATTTTACTTGTATTTATTTATTTTTTATGTACATTCAAGTTAGTTAACATATAGTGTAGAATCAGTTTCAGGAGTAGAATTTAGTGATTCATCACTTACATAACACCCAGTGCTCATCCCTAATGTCCAACACTCAATTACCCCATTTCTCCCACCTTTCCCCACCAGCATCACTCAGTTTATTCTCTATAGTAAAGAGTCAGTCTCTTATGGTTTGCCTTCTTCTGTTTTTATATTATTTTATTTTTTCTTCCCTTCCCCTATTTCTATCCGTTTTGTTTCTTAAATTTCACCTGTGAGTGAAATTGTGATATTTGTATTTCTCTGACTGACTTATTTTGCTTGGCATAATACACTCTAGTTCCATCCACATTGTTGCAAATGGCAAGATTCCATTTTTTGATGGCTGAATAATATTTCATTATGGATATACCACATCTTCTTTATCCATTCATCAGTTGATGGACATTTGAAGTCTTTCTCTAATTTCCTTATTGTTGATAATGCTGCTATAAATATCAGGATGCAAGTACTTCTCTGAATCTGTATTTTTGTATCCTTTACATAAATACCTAGTAGTGCCATTGATGGGTTATATATTTAACTTTTTGAGGAGACTCCATACTGTTTTTCAGAGCAACTGCACTAATTTGCGTTCCCACCAATGTGTACGAGGGTTCCCCTTCTCTTTGCCAAAATCTGTTATTTTCTGAGTTGTTAATTTTAGCCATTCTGACAGGTGTGAGGTCATAATCTCATTGTGGTTTTGATTTGTATTTCCCTGGTGATAAGTCATGTTGAGCATCTTTTCATTTGTCTGTTAGCCATTTGTATGTCTTCTTCGGAGAAATGTCTGTTCATGTCTTCTGCCCATTTCTTAACTGGATTATTTATCTTTTGAGTGTTGATTTTTGTGAGTTCCTTATAGATTCTGGATACTAGCCCTTTTTCTGATATGTTACTTGTAAATAACTTCTCCCATTCTATTGGTCGCCTTTTAGTTTGGATTATTTTCTTCATGGTGTAGAAGCTTTTTATCTTGATGAGGTCCCAATAGTTCATTTTTATTTTTATTTCCCTTGCCTCCAGAGGTGTGTCTAGGAAGAAATTACTGCAGCCAAATTCAAAAAGGTTGTTGCCTGTGTTCTTCTCTAGAATTTTGATATTTCCTTGTCTTACTTACATTTAGGCTTTTCATCCATTTTGAATTCATTTTTGTGAATGATGTAAGAAAGTGGTACAGTTTCATTTTTCTGTATGTCATTGTCCAGTTTTCCCAACACCATTTATTGAAAAGACTGTCTTTTGTTTATTGGATATTCTTTCCTGCTTTGTTAACGATTAGTTGACCATATTGTTGTGGGTTCATTGCTGGGTTCTCTACTCTATTCCATTGATCTGTGTGTTTGTTTTTGTTCTATACCATACTGTCTTGATGATTACTACTTTTTAATAGAGCTGGAAGTCTGGAATTATGATATCTACTTTGCTTTTATTTTTTAACATTACTTTGGATATTTGGAGTCTTTTCTGGTTCCATATGAATTTTAGGATTGTTTGTTCTGGTTTTGTGAAAAATGCTGGCATTATTTTGATTGAGATTACACAGAATATATAGATTGCTTTGGATAGTACATATATTTTAATGCTATTTGTTCTTCCAATCTATGAGCATGGAAAGTTTTTATTTCTTTGTGTTGTCTTCAGTTTCTTTCATAAGTGTTCTATAGTTTTCAGTGTATAGATACTTTGCCTCTTTGGCTAGGTTTGTTCCTACATATCTTATGGTATTTGGTGCAGTTGTAACTGGGACCTATTCCTTGACTTCTCTTTCTGCTGCTTCATTATTGGTGCATAGAAAAGCAACAGGTTTCTGTACATTGATCTCATATCTTCTGACTTTGCTGAATTCATCTATTAGTTCTAGCAATATTTTGGTGGAGTCTTTTAGGTTTCTACATAGGGTATCAGTGACAGGATTTTTATATAAAGCTTATGACTTCTTTTCTAGGAAGTTCAGTTCGCTTAAAAAAAAAAATTCTGAAGAGAAAAAAAAAAGGCAGAAAACAAACAAGCAAAAAACCCAGTGGGCTTTTTTCCTTTGCATCTTTGTCAATTTTATGTGCTGGTAGCTATAACCTTGGCTTATTTTAACACACAGTTCTTAAAACTGCTTTTTATTTCTTTCACTTGTATTCTGTACCCATAGCTGCTTTCTCTTAACCAAACAGGACAATTCTGAATGCCTGAATCTGTACTGAATGAAAGTCATTACAGGTTAAAGACTTTCTGTCTCATCTTTAACTGGAATCTTTTAGGGTCTCTACTTCTCAAAAACATCTCATATTATTTAAGGTCCTGAAGTTATTGGCCTTTTCTATTTCTAAAGACCCAGGATTGTTACACTTTTTCTAGGGTCTTTTATTATTTCTACTTGCAAATTGACCATTTTTGCAGAATTCATATTTGTGTGTCTGATGCCTTGGAAAAAGCAGCCCAAACTAACCAATATATAATTTACACTCTCAACAGTACTGTTTCCTTGCCTTTTGCCCAGAAAAACTAGCTTAGAATAAATAAATAAATTAATTAATTAATTAGAAGAACAAATGTATATAATACATAATATATAAATATATATATTTCATATTCCAAGGTATTATAAGTGATATTTTAAATTTAGTAAAACATTTAAGTGCTAAAGTATGGACATTTGGGTCTATATTACCTAACCAAGAGTAATATGGAATCAGTACTAGAAATCTTATGTTACTTTTAAAATTCTTAACATATATTTCCAAAGAAGACACACAAGTACATAATTTGTCATTAGGAAATGCAAATGAGAACCACATCAAGATACCACTTCACTTGCACTAGAATGACTACATGAAAAACAATGGATTATTGCAAGTGTTGGTGAGGATTTGGGAAAATTAGAACCCTCATGCTTCTTACTTGATGGGAGAATATACAATGGTTCAGGCTCTTTGGAAAACATTTGTCAGTCCTTCACAAAATTAAATTTGAAATTATCATATGATTCAGTAATTCCACCTCTAAATAAAGACCCAAAGAATTAAAAACAGAAACTCAGAAAAAAAGAAACTCAAACAAATGCATGGACCTACATGTTCAATATTCATAATCAAAAAAATTTCATAGGAACCCAAAGATAGGAATGATTCAGACTATCAATGGACTATCAATTGATAAAAGAATTGTTGTTTACACAGATAGTGGAATGTCAATCAGCCACAGAAAGCATGGACATCTGATGCGTGTTATAATACAAACGAACTTTGTAAATATTATGGTAGGTGAAAGGAGTCAGTCACACAAACTACATTTGGTACAATTCCATTCATATGAAAGGTCTGAAGCAGCAAGTCTATATAGACTAGTAGTGCCAGGGGCTGGAGGGATCGGAAGATGGGGAGTAACTGCCTAATGAGTACAGTCATTTCTTTTGGGCAAATGGAAATGTTTTCAAAATGAAGTTGGTGGTTATGAAAGTTGTAAACGTAATTAGTGCCACTCAATTGTCACCTTAAAATGGTTAACTTTATGAGATGTGAATTTTATCCCATTAAAAATAGTTTTATTACTAATATATGTGGTCCATAGTAGTCAGGTGAGTGGCTGCAAGAGAAACAACATTAACATTGGAAGTGGTGTGGCAGCTGTGCCAATGGCTTATTTTGTGAATACTGTGTGAATGGGGAAGGAATGGTTACTGGAAATAGGAAGTGGAGGCATAAGCTGTCTAGAAAAATTGCTACAGGAATGATAGTTATACATATCATTTCAAAAACAGTGTACTTTTAGAAAGGAAGAATAGAAAATAAAAACATTAAAGATGATATGAATAGAAGCAAAGTAGTATCACTATTACAATTATTACTAGAAAATAATTAGAATCTTACCTCTTAAAAAATTAAACTAGAAAATATATTTTGATACACTCACATAAGTTCTATTTCTCTAATTGATAAAATTAAAATTTAGTGTATAATAAAGAATACTGTTAACTCAAAATACCTTTGAAGAATATTTAGTGACTAACTTTTCTGTACATTTCATAATGATAAGAAAATGTATAACAATATAGTATGATCAAAATTTTATTTTATTGAGCATATAATATCTGAAATCTAAGAAATGTTTTTCACAATTTTACATTTCAGAAATGTTGATACATCCAAAATATGAGGTATATGGTCAAGTAATATAGAATCTTGTTGTTGTTCTCAGAAAAAAACTGTCCTGAAACAGATACCAGCAGCACCACTATGTATAAGAGCCAAATTATGGAAACAACCCAAGCGTCCATCAGTTGACAAATGGATAAAGAAAGTGTGGTATATATAGATACAATAGAAAATTACTCAGCCATAAATAATCATGAAATCTTGCCATTTGCAACAATATGGATGGAACCAGAGTGTATTACGCCAGCTGAAATCAGTCACAGAAAGACAAATACCCTAAGATTTCACTCATATGGAGAATTTAAGAAACAAAACAAATGAGCAAAGGAAAAAAAGAGAGGGAGAGAGACGTAAATCAAGAAAAGACTCTAGAGAACAAACTAATGGCACCAGAGGGAGGTGGATGGGGGAGGGGGAAATAGGTGATGGGGATTAAGAGTGTGCTTGTGACTGGCATTCGGTGACAAATGGAAGTGTTTGATCACCAGAATATATGCTTGAAACTAAGGTTACACTGCATGTTAACTGACGAATATAAATAAAAATTTGAAAAAAATCCCCAGATATTAGGCTTGATTCTTGGGACTGCTAGAGAACTGAAGTCAAGGTGGATAGGGAACAAACAGTTACTAGATCTTACACACATGGAAAGGGCCCTAGATGAAAATTGACATAAATAAGATCAAATCTCACATTGCTAAAAGTGGCACACTTTTTATTTTTATTTATTTTTTTATTATTTATTTTTTTCTTTACAGATACTTCAGGAGATCTGGAATTTTAGGAGTGACCTTAAGTAGTGGAAACAGAAGCTTCAATTTCTAACTGCAGGTTTTCTTTTTGGTGATAATTGAGTTTTTCAGAATGCTCCTCAATGTCCATGGGCATATCAACACTCCTTGCCTCTAAGGCTGCTCTGAATCATGAGGTCAAAATCCATCTCTGTTAATTATCCAAGAAATTCAACCAGCCCTCATAAATAAATGTTGGTCCTCATGTGGTTCATCATAAGAAAAACATGCAGAGTAAAGTAGATTTTTGTAGTCATTGTTGAAATGGGCATGATGTCAAAGCTTTTTTCCCGATGTATTTCTCCACAGGATTTTCATTATATATTGGAAGTTTTCTTCTTAGAAGCAGTGAATTTGATGGATTTTGGCAATCTCAAATGTGTGTTAATTAATAAAATTATTTAGTCAGATGGTTGAAAATTATTGTCTTAGATTTCAAAAGTGAGCTACTATTAACTTTAGTTAAAGGCACTGTCAAATATGAAAAACTCTAGTTGAAAGCAACATAAAATTGAAAGCCTCAAAATGTCTTTGTGTAAATGGATTTATGTGTATACCAGTAGGCAAATGCAAGGGCTGACTTGCAGTTTATGGGGGAAAAAGTAGTGTAAGTAAATATTCATTATAATGTTATCTGGGGAAATTACCCTAAAGCAAGGTAAGGTGTGATGTAGGATTGTGAGCTGTGACAAAGATGAATATGCTGGGGGATCTGTTGGAAAATATACCTACTATGAAGCTATATGCTGAACCCAGGTCATCTTTTGTTCTCTCCTATAAGAGAATACAGGAGATATTACCAACCTGTGCACGCTTACCACATTACCAACCACGCTTACCACATTACCAACCACTCTTACCATATTACCAACCACGCTCACTAGCCCATGCAAGCAAACAGGGGTTCATTCACTGGTGATTCCAAAATCACTATAGTGTAATTTGTATCAGTGCTCCTTCCTCAATCTTGAGATTTTTTTTCCTTAAAATAGAGGAAATGCAAGGGGTCATCTTTTTCAAATTTCTATTCATGATGAAAAAACATAAATCGTGAGAAAGCACATTTTAATACTATCTTTTTCATGAAGATATAATTCATACCATACAGAAATTAATTAGTTTACAAATATATCTCTGCAGGAAGCAGAAAGAAGATGAAAATGAAAAGCTTATTATCTAGGGTAGAGAGGAAACATATTTTGGCCAAATGTCACATGACAAAATAGTAAAATCAACATTTTTTTTTTTAAGTTGAGGCTGAAAATAAACAGCATAATCAAAAGTTAAAATCTGGGGGGTACCTGGGTGGCTCAGTTGGCTAAGCATCTCTTTCTTGATTTTTGACTAAGGTCATGATCTCAGGGGCATGGGATCCAGCCCCATGCTGAACTCCACATTCGGCACTGAGTCTGCTTGGGATTCTCTCTCTCTCCCAAAAGATAAATAAATCTTTTAAAAAATTGTTTTGGCTTATAGGAATAAATCAAATTTTATCTAGGATTTATGATAAAGAAGATGATGATGATGCTGGCATTACTAAGTTATTATAAGTTAGGACTTTTTTAGTTCCTTTTACAATAAGAATCACAATTTCTCAGTACTGGCAGCAGTGCAATTACTTCTGTGATAATGTATAGACATTCACTTACCTCTGAAGTTCTTGGAAGAGAAAGATTTTGGCTTGCTCAGCCAGTATATCTTCCTACTGCTGGTGAGGTTTCCACCAAGGTTTTTTTGTTTTGTTTTGTTTTTAAGTTTTTATTTATTTATTTATTTGACAGAGATCACAAGCAGGCAGAGAGGCAGGCAGAGAGAGAGGGGAAAGCAGGCTCTCCACTGAGCAGAGAGCCCGATGTGGGACTTGATCCCAGGACCCTGGGATCATGACCTGAGCTGAAGGCAGAGGCTTTAACCCACTGAACCACCCAGGCGTCCTCCACCAAGTTTTTAAGCTTCCCATCCATTCTTTCTGTGATTCTACAAGTGAAGGTTTATATGTTCTTCAACCCCTTCTGGATTCAAAGGTTTGGTTGATGAAACTGGTAGAATTTCATCAAATCAATCACATAAGCTGAACTGTAACCATAGAAGAATCTTGTTGAGTATTTCCAAAAGCAAATTTAAGATAGCTGACTACATTTAAATATATATATGTGTGTATATATATATATATATATATATATATATGCATATATACACATATACACACACACATATATAAATATATATGCATATATACATATATTTAATCTCTAACACTGTTGTTACTATCTTTTGAGGAATTTGGTTTCACACCTCAGATTTAGAAATATGCCATGGAGCTACATAACAGACTTTCAAGGTAGCACAAGTATCCCTTCCTTTACATCAGAACTCAGCTATTTCTGCATGCACGGAGTAGGTGAGGATGTGTTGTACGAGAGTACTAGATTTTCAAGACTCAAGACACTTTTATTTGGTTACGTTTGTTCTTTTATTTTTTTATTGAAATACAATTTACATCTCATAAAATTCACTCTTTTAAAGAGGGCAGTGTTCTGGTTTTGAGTGTATTTACAAAGCTGTGGAATCCTCACGAATACCTAAGACCAGAGTATTTTTGTAACTCCCAAAAGAATCCTTGCACCCATGAGCAGAGCTCTCCATCCCCACTTTCTATGAGTCTCTGATAACCACTCACCTATTTTCTTGCTCTGTGGTTTTGCCTATTCTGGACATTTCGTATAAATGGAAGTATAGAAAAATGTGATGCTTCCTTTCACTTAGCAAGTTTTCAAGATTCAACTATGTTGCGGAATGTATCAGTTCTTCATTCCTTTTAATTGTGGAAAAGTATTTCACTGTGTGAATATACAACCTTTTCATTTATTCATCATTGTATTAATGGATATTTGTGCTGTTTCTAAATTTGGGCTACTATGAAAAATGCTGTTATAACATTATGTGTGTGTGTGTGTGCGCGCGCGCGCGCGTGTGTGTGTGTATATATATACATATATATATATATATGTATATATATATTTGTTTAGGCATATGTGTTTAATTCTCTTGGATATAATCCTAGGAGTAGAGTGGCTGCATCATATGTTCACTCTATTTTAAAATTTTCTTGGACTTGTTACACTGTTTTCCTCAGTGGCTGCACATTTCACAGCAAAGTATGAGGGTTTTAATTTCTCCACATCTTCAGTTCTTGTTACTAATAGCCATCTTACTGAGTACGAAGTAGTAACTTGTGATTTTGATTTTGATTTCTCTTATACCTAATGATTATGAGCATTTTTCCCTATGCTTATTTGTCATTGTTATCTTTTTTGAAGATGTCTGTTGGGTTCATTTACCTATTTTTCCCTGGGTCATTTGTCATTTATTTATTAATCTGGAATAATTGTTTTATATACTATACATACAAAATCTTTACTAGACATATGAATTTCAAACATTTTTCTCATATGTGAGTTATCTTTTTAATTTCTTGTTTGTTTGTTGTTGTTGAAGCACAAAAGTTTTTCTTTATTTTTTGGGGGGTTAAGGATTGTATTTATCCATTTATTTTAGAAAGACAGTGTGACTGGGGAGAGGAGCAGAGGGGCAGGGAGGAGAAGGAAGGGAAAGAATCTCAAGAGACTCTGCACTGAGTGTGGAGCCCCACACGGAGCCTGACTTCAGGACCCTGAGATCATGACCTGAGCCAGAACCAAGAGTCAGATGCTTAGCCTCAAGTTTTTAATTTTTATAAACATTTTTTTTTCTTGCACATCACTTAATTTAAGGCCACAAATATTTATGCCCATGTTCTTTTAAGGCTTTTATAGCATTCACTCTTACATTTAGATTCATGATCTCATTTTGAGTTAATTTTCGTATATGGTGGAATATGAGGGACCAATTATATTATTTTGCATGCAGTTGTTCTAGCACCATTTGTTGAAAAAATATTCTTTCCCATTGAATTGTCTTTGTATTATTGTCTAAAATCAACCAACCATAAATGTAAAAATTTATTTATAGAGTTCTGTTACATTTATTTGTTTTTCTCTTTATAATACCACATACTCTTGATTATAGAAGCATTGCAGTAAGTTAGAAATAGAGTGGGTATAGGTCCTCCAATTTTGTTATTCTCTTGTGAGATTTTTTTCCAGTCCTTTGTAATTTCTATATGAATTTGAAGATCAGCTTCTTCATTTTTTGCAAAAAGCACTTTTGGTGCTTTGATAGAGATTATACTGAATCTGTAAATGAGTTTGGGAAATATGACTATCTTAACCTTCCAAACTATGTCCCAGGGATGTCTTCCAATTTATTTGGGTTTTCTTTTATTTTTTTTCAAGAATGCTTTGCAATAAAACCGTATATATGTATTGCAATTCTTTTATTGAATGTATTTTTATATGTATACAGTATATGTGTATTGCAATTCTTTTATTGAATGTATTTCTAAATACATTCTAAAATATTCTAAAATTCTATTCAAAATTCTAAAATTTTGAATCTATTCTATTCAAAATTCTAAAATAATAATTTTATTATTTTCAATGTCAACAACATTTTAGTTTCCCATAAATTAATATTTAGGATTTTTTAAAATTGTTGGCATAGAAAATTTGATTTTATATATTAATCTTGAAGTCTGTAATCTTGCTGAACTACTTTAATTTTTTAATTTTTTAGTTCACTTCTTTGCATTATTTTTACATACAAAATCATGTCAGGTATAAATAGAAATATTTTTACATCTTTCTTTCCAATCTTCTTAACTTTTTTTCATGCCTAATAACCTTTGTTAGAATCTCAAGTAAAATGTTGAATAGAAGTGATGGGAATGAACAGTATTGTCTTCTTCCTGACCTTTAGGGAAGCAGTCTGTATGTTAGCTGTGGGTTTTCAATGGCAGCCCTCATAAAACTGAGGAAGTTCTTTTCTATTCTTAGTTTATTGAATTTTTGTTGTCGCTGTTGTCTTGTAAGGATTTCATTTATTTATTTATTTGAGAGAAAGAAAGACAGAGACAGAGAGAGTATGAGTTCATGGGGAAGAGAAGAGGGAGAGGGAGAAGCAGATTTCTCACTGAGCAGGGAGATCAACGTGGGGCTTGATCCCAAGACCCTGGGGTCATAACCTGAGCCAAAGGCAGACTTTTAACCAACTGAGCCACCCAGGTGCTCTGTTGAGTGTTTTTATCAAGAAGGGCACTGGTTATTTTCACGTGTTTGTTGTTGTTGTTGTTGCTATTTGCAACTATTGAGGAAATCATGTGTTTTTTTATTTCTTTTATTCTATTAATATGAACTATTAAATTGAAGTATTTTCATTTATTGAACTAACCTTGCATTTCTTGGATAAACTTCATGTGATTATGGTTTCCAACACCTTTTATGTGTTACTAGATTCATTTTGCTAGTATTTTTGTTGAGGATTTTGTGTCTATATTTATTAGGGACATTGGTTTACTGTTCTTTTTCTGTGTGATGTATTTTTCTTGCAAGATATCAGGGTAGACATGGCCTCATTTTTTTACTTTGGATATGTTGCTTTCTCTATTTTTTTGAAAAGTTTGTGATTACTGTCAATTCTTCTTTAAATATTTGATAGAATCCATCAATGAAAACATTTGGATATGGGCTTTTATTTGCAGTAGGTTTTTTATAAATGATTTTGATCAATAATCAATAATCAAATCAAAAATATTTTTGATCAATAATTTAGTTTGTTACTTGTTTTAAGTTTATTCAGAACTTCTATTGCTTTTTGGATCAGCTTTGGTAGTTGTGTTTTGCTGAGAATTTGTTCATTTAATAAGATTTTCTTTTTTATTCTTCTTCTTTTTTTTTTTTTTTGGACACACAAGAGTTCTCCTTTAATTATAATTACCTATCCTTATGTAATCTTTATATGACAGTAATGTCAGTAGTTATGACCCCACTTTCATTCCTAACTTATGTAATCCAAGGTTTCTCTGGGATTCTTTTAAGAGTAACAAAACTGGCATACCTTTGTTACTCTTAAAAGAATTAACTTTTCTTTTATTGATTTTCTCTCTTCTTTTTCTATTCTCTATTTTACTTTTTTGCTCTAATCTTGTTATTTTCTTTTTTGTTTGTTTGTTTTCTTTATATTTACCTTTTTATTCTAGTGTCCTAAGATCATAGGTTAGGTTACTAATTTGAGTCATATCTTCTCTTTTAATATAGGCAGTCACAGCTATAGATTTCCCATTTAGCATTGTTTTATTGCATCCCACATGTTTCAGCATGCTTTTTTTTTCTTTATGTATCTGTATATTTTAATTTCCATTTTGAATGTTAATTGATTTATAATTTCTATTTATCCTGGTAAAGAATATCCTTTGCATATTTTTTTTTAATTTTTGCTTTTTAAAATATTTATTTATTTATTTGACAGAGAGAGGCACAGTGAGAGAGAGAGGGAACACAAGCAGGGGAAACAGGAAAGGGAAAAGCAGGCTTCCTACTGAGAAGGGAGCCCAATGTTGGGCTTGATCCAAGGACCCTGGGATCATGACCTGAGCCAAAGGCAGATGCCCAACAATTGAGCCACCCAGGTGCCCCTCCTTTGTATAATTTAATTTCTCTTAGATTTATTGAGAGTTGCTTTTTGGACTAAGATATGGTCTCTATGGGAGAGTGTTCTATGTGTACTTGAGAAGAGACTTTATTCTGCTATTGTTGAGTACAGTGTTCTATAAATGTAAGTTAGGTATATTTGGTTGGTAATGTTGTTCATTTTCTTGCTACTCTCCTGCCTGATTCTATCAGTTATTAAAATTGAGTATTGAAGTCTCATTATTATTATCATCTGTCTCTTAAATTTGTTGATTTTACTTCATGTATTTGGGGGCTATTTTGTTAGCTGATTAACTGGTGTAGATTCTTGATGAGTTGGACCTTTAATTAGTATGGAATAGCCTTCTTTGTACCTACTAATGCTTGTCTTAGTCTATCTTGTCTGACTGTACTATAGACAGTCAAGTTCTCTTTTGGTTAATATTTCTATCATTCATTCATTGTATATGTCATTCTCCTTTTACTCTCAAATTACTTGTATTTTTAATCTCAAGTTAGTTTCTTAACAGTGAATCTGGGAGTTAAATTAGTATCTATATTTATAACATTTGGTTTCAGATTTATGTCAGTAATCTACAAAAACTTTCTCCCCACATAACTTCTTTCCCTCCTACTTCTTTGTGCTACTATTGTAACATAAATCATAGTTACACATCACAAGCCTTCAGTACGGGTTTATCATTATCGCTTCAGGCTACTTTATTTAAAAAAAAAAATAGAAAAAAGGAACCACGAAAAATAGATTGAACTTATTTTTTCCATTTAGTTTCACTCTTTTCTTTTTCTTCAAATGGATTCAAAGTCCTCATATCATTTTATCTCAGTCTGAAGGATTTACTTTAACAGATTCTCTTATGCTAGAGAAAAAATTTCAGTTATTGTTTATCTAAGAATTCTTAATTCTTCATTTGGTTTTGAAGGGTGATTTTGCTGAATATAGAATTCTTGGTTGACAATGTTTTTCTTTATCACTTTGAATATCCTACTGCCTTCTGGACTCCATGATTTCTGATGAGAAATGAACTGTTACTCTTCCTCAGGATCACTTTAGGTGATGAATTGCTTCCCTCCAACTACTTTTAAGAGTTTATTTGCTTGAGATTTTGAAATTTTGATTATGATGTCTAGATGTGGTTCTCCTCAAGTTAATTCAACTTGGAGCTCATATGGCTGCTTTTACATGAAAGTTTTTTTTTTTTTTTAAATTGGAAGTTTGGGACCATTATTTCTTCCAATATTGTTTCTGCTCCTTTCTTTCCCTCTGTCACTCTCTTTTTCTCCCCTCGAGATTCCCACCATGCATATGTTCATAGGTTTGATGTTGTTCCACAGCTCTCTAATATTCTGTTAATTTTTCTTCTTTCTTTTTTATCTCTCTTCCTTCGATTTAATTACAATCAATCTAACCACAAGTTTAGATTCTTCCACCACATTATATCTTTTATTAAGGACTCCTAGTGAACGTTTTATTTTAGTTATTGTGCTTTTTAACTCCAGTATTTATATTTGAATATGTATAATTATATATATATTTGATTATATATATAAAATTTCTATATTTTATTGATTTTCCTACTTAATGAGAATTACTTATTTTTAGTTTTTAGACATAACTTTCTTTAGTTCTTTGAATGACACATTTGATGTCTCTGATAAGTGTAATATATCAATATTTTTCTAGCAATGTTTATGTTGGTTATTTTCCCACTTCTGTACATATAATATTTCCTGGTTTCTTTCTATGTTTCCCATTTTCGTTGTTGAATACTGGACATTTTAAATAATGTAGTCGTCAGGGCACCTGGGTGGCTCAATCAGTTAAGTGTCTGCCTTTGGTTCAGGTCATGATCCCAACTGGGCCCCACATGGGCTCCATGCCCAACAGGGAGTCTGCATCTCCTTCTGCCCCTTTCCCTGCTCATGATCTCTCTTGCTCTCTCACTTGCATTCTCTCTCTTGAATAAATAAATAAAATCTTAAAAAATAAATAATAAATAATATAATATAATGTGTCAACTCTAGAAACCAGACTTCCACCAACCCCCCACCCAGGATTTGGTGTTTGTTGTTGTTGTTGTTTTAAGATTTTATTTATTTATTCATGAAAGACGAGAGAGAGAGGCAAAGACAGAGGGAGAAGCAGGTTCCCTGCTGAGCAGGGAGTCCAATGTGGGACTTGATCCCAGGACCCAATGATCATGCCCTAAGGTAAAGGCAGACGCTTAACCATCTGAGACACCCATGTGTCCTTGTTGTTTTTTTCAATCCTACTGTTGTTACTGCTGCTTGTTTAGTGACTTTACTAGATTAATTCTCTAAAGACTTTATTATTTATTGTATACAGCTAGTGAACTAACTTCTGATTAGTTTAGTGTCAGCTAATGATTCTACAGAAATTTCTTAAATGCTGTAAATCAACAAATCTCTCAGCCTTTGCAGGAAGACTCTGGGTGTTTCTGGGTCACTGACGTATAAGGAATTGTTTTGATCTTTGTCTAGGATTCCTGACACTGGGGTTCCAAACACCCTAGAATTTCCTGAAAGGTAGGGCTGACTTTGTTATTCAAAGCTCCTTGATGCACAGTTGAGTCTATGCTAACAAGACAATTCAAGATGGAAGCTAGTCACCAGAAGGACCAATTATTTGATTAGAAGTTTGGGCTTTGAGCAAGTCTGATTTCCAATGAGTTGAAGGGAGGGCTGCAGATTGAATTCAATCACATGTCCAATCCATCATGCTACATAATGAAACCCCAATAACATTTCTGGACACAGATGCTTAACAGAGCTTCCTAGTTAGTGAAAACATCTATATACTGGGAGTGTAAAACACCCTAATTCCATAAGGAAAGGGCATAGAAATTGCATTTCAGGACTATTCCAATTGTCACCTTGTGCATCCCTTAATTTGCCTGTTCCTTAGTTACATCCTTTATGCTAAAACTGTAATCATAATTATAGCATGTTCCGGAGTCCTGCAAATTATGGAAACTGTGGGGAGAGTGTCAAGGGCACACCCTGGACTTGTAGACAACAGATTAGAAGTACCGGTAGCCTGGAGACCACACTTGAGGCTGGTGTGAGAAATGTGGGCAGTCTCCGTGGGAGCCATTCCCTTAAACCTGTGGATGGATGCTAACTCCGGGTAGTTAGTTTAAGAACTGGGTGACATACCACATGTGGTATCAGGACAGACAGCTGTTCAGTGCTTCAGCCAGCAGTTACATCACTGGTTTAGCCCTAACTTACCTCTTCCTTGCATAGACACGCAAGGTCAGTCAGCGACAAGAGACTAAGCCTTTCTTGGCTCCTTTCTGGAAATACAGGTAGCCCTGCACATATCTGTGGTCTTCCAGGTTTGTAAGAATATGTCCAAGTTTTTGAAAGACTCCAGTAGACATCTCATTGTCTATTTCTCCATTTATTTATATATTTATGTATGTATGTATGTATGTATTTATTTATTTACTTACTTACTTATTTATTGGCCAGCTTCTTTTTAGCCCTATTGTCATTGCCTCAGATAGCTACATTGTAAATCAATAGCTGCCAATTCTTTTTTCCCCAGCAAACACCCCTGTCTGTGTGGTGAGTATAATCTGCACCATATAAAATACAGACAAGGCCTTTAAGGCAGAATCCTGGGAGCTCCAGATAGTTCAGATAGTAGCTGTTCTCTGGGGATGGAGCTTTTAGGGAGATCTAAACTCGTCTGCTTCACATGTGGGTGATAAGCTGCTGGTTTTCACCCTGCAGGGTTTGCAAGGCTACTGCTCTTATGGCTGCTTCCAAAAGTAAATTCACTTTTGCACTTCAATCAAATGAGAACACGTTCACAAAAAGGAGTGCTCCATATCACTCGGCATCAGGGAAATACAAATCAAAACCACAATGAGATATCACCTCACACCAGTCAGAATGGCTAAAATCAACAAGTCAGGAAATGACAGATGCTGGCGAGGATGCGGAGAAAGGGGAACCCTCCTACACTGTTGGTGGGAATGCAAGCTGGTGCAGCCACTCTGGAAAACAGCATGGAGGTTCCTCAAAATGTTGAAAATAGAACTGCCCTATGACCCAGCAATTGCACTATTGGGTATTTACCCTAAAGATACAAACATAGTGATCCAAAGGGGCACATGCACCCGAATGTTTATAGCAGCAATGTCCACAATAGCCAAACTATGGAAAGAACCTAGATTTCCATCAACAGATGAATGGATCAAGAAGATGTGGTATATATACACAATGGAATACTATGCAGCCATCAAAAAAAAAGAAATCTTGCCATTTGTGACAAGATGAATGGAACTAGAGCGTATCATGCTTAGCAAAATAAGTCAAGCAGAGAAAGACAACTATCATATGATCTCCCTAATATGAGGAAGTGGTGATGCAACATGGGGGCTTAAGTGGGTAGGAGAAGAATCAATGAAACAAGAGGGAATTGGGAGGGAGACAAACCATAAGTGACTCTTAATCTCACAAAACAAACTGAGGGTTGCTAGGGGGAGGGGGTTTGGGAGAAGGGGGTGGGATTATGGACATTGGGGAGGGTATGTGCTTTGGTGAGTGCTGTGAAGTGTATAAAACTGGTGATTCACAGACCTGTACCCCTGGGGATAAAAATATATGTTTATAAAAAATAAAAAATTAATAAAAAAAAAAGGAGTGCACATAAGGAGAACTTTCATTGATGTTGCATCACTTTTGATGTCTACAACAACAAATCCAAATGCCGTGCCTTGTTTTTGTTACTGACATTTCATTCATTTGATATGATTGTAGTCTCCATAATGACTAGCCATTGATGAAACACATGGGTAGAGTTGCTAGAAGGAGCTTTATAGTACACAAATTAGCCTTCAAAAGACAAAGGCAGAATCTACTAAAATTGAACATAATCAAAACCTATAACACAGAATTCCTCACTTATGAATAAAATATATTGAGCTGTGTAAATAGAGTTAACTAAAATACAAACAGAAAAATTAATATAGCAATACTTCCATAAGGGCTGAAAGCTGGAAATGAGTTAAATGTTGACCAAGAGTAGATTTATTAAATAAGATGTGTTATTTTTATAGAAAAATACTACAGAATGATGGGAATGAATAAAGAGTAACTATTTGTAACAATGTAAATGAACTTCACAAGCACAACACTATCCAAATGAAGCCAGTTGCAAAATAGTATATTTTTATGATTCCATTTAGATAAAGTTGAAAATGGGAAAAACCTACCAATATAATTAGGAGGAGAAAAATAAATACTGGAAGGGCGTTCAAGGAGGATTTTTGAATTGTTGGTAATTCTCTGCTCCATTCTCTGTGCCTGAAACATTTGTTCATGAATAAACAAATGCATGTATAAGAAAGGGTCAACAGTATTTGAGTGCAATTTTCCGCATTCAGTTCCTGGTTTGGGAAGGCCAAGTGGAAGTGTCTGATTGCATCCAGCGGTAGGGAACTTGAGAGATTTTTCGAGACAATGGCTATAAAGAGGATCTATGCAATGTAATCTGATTAAATTATTAGATGGTAAAGCTTAGGTGCCTTCACTTTGGTTGCCATAGCAAAATATCACAGACTGGGGACCTTGTGAACCACAAAAATTAATTTCTCATAGTTTTGAAGGCTGATTAAAGCTCCAGCATGGTCGTTTTTTAGTGCAGTGCCATTTCTTGGTTTGTCACAAGTGTCTTCTTGCTCTTGGTTTGTCACAAGTGTCTTCTTGCTCTGCACTCCCATGGTGGAAGCGTCAAGCAAGCTCTCTGGGGTATCTAGTCCCTCCATGAGGTCTCTACTGTTATGACCCAAGCACCTGTCAAAGGCCCCACCTCCTAACTCCATCACACTGGGGGTTAGGACGTCACCATCTGTAGCTGGAAGGGACGCAAATACTCAGAACACAACAATCAGTAAGCTGGCATTAAATAGAAAGAGAGCAACAGTGGATGCCTTATGAGTCTTCATCTGTGTGCCCAAACAAGGGTGCTGCCCTGAGTCCTAATTTGTTCGAAATAATGAATTCAGTGTTGCTGCAGTTTCCGAGGTAATGGAAATCTTCAGAGTATAGTGAGGCATTGGAGTAAAATTAAAAAAAAAATGTTATTGAAAACGGAGGGGTCAAGGAATTGAGAGGCACAGAGACGTGTTGCAGTAATCTGAAAGGACAGTAATTAAAGGTGGGGGGACTGAAAAACCCAAGGGCACAGCAGTAGTGGGGATAGGTCGGTTGCATCCTGCAGACCTCCCAGGGGAGAAGGGCAGGTACACACAATCGCAAAAAATTGCATTCCCCTGGAGACAGGCAATATTCTGAAACTGCACATACTTACGTTTCACAGTGTAAACCTTGACCATGTCCTGCAGTGGAGACTCTGCTCAACCAGTTGTGTGGTTTGGGGCTCTGGTTGAAACAAAACTCTTGAAACAGAATAGGCTCTGGGCAGCCTGAAGGTTAGTTAGCTTTACGAAAGGATATGCCACTGGTATATCCATCCCTAGTAGCATGGAATCCTCAGCAACTGCACAGCAGAAATCTTGTGACCCATTTCTGGTGTCTCTATCCCTCGTGTTGGGACAAAGTGTGGTCAGGAGAGATGATGCAGATGTGAGCGCTGACCACGAGACTGTGGAAGTCAACAGCTATGGGGCTCCTTTGGCTCTTAGGCCTCCTAGTCCCTCAGCTGTTGGGGTGCTGGGTTTCCATTCCTTAGTGTAGCTGCGTCCTGCTGTTCCAGTGACTCTCCTGGATAAACAACCTCAAAAGTGAGGTGCAGGCACTTGGGTTGCTGCAAAGAGCCTTGGCTGGGTTTTCAATTGTTCTGTATCTATAATAAAATAATCCTCACAGTTCTTTGAGTTACTGTTCTCAGGATGATTCCACCAAGGGACCAAACTTTCTGGGTTCCCAAAGCTGCAGCAAAGACCACAGAACAGGCTGTTAATCCCTTCGGTCATGACCCCAGTACAAATACCAAGTCAACGTACAGTGCCAATTATACTTAGTGGCAGAAGCTCAGTGGGTGCATGTCCTAAAACATTTGCAAAACAAGGGCAAAAAACAACAACGAGGTAACTGAAATTTCCAAATAGAATCAGGGGTGGCAATGGGGAATCAATCCAAGGTTTGGAATTCGTTTTCGAGGCAGGACCTTATAGTTAGAAGAACAAGGACTTTGGGGTCAGAGAGAACCGCCCACGGTAATTGTCTTACCTAGGGTCATTGAACTTCCAGTATGTTCATGGCTATATAATGCATTTAACGATATGTATTTAATGAAACTTAAAAGGAGACTGGGCTTGAAGTTTCCCAGCACTCATCAGATGTCCAATAACTGTTTAATCTTTTCTGCTGCCCTGTATGGTTCATTTTTTCAAAGGAAAGGTGGCATATATTTAACGTAGCTTTTTTTTTTTTCTGAGTTTCTCTTCTGAGTTCTATTGCCAGCGATACGAAAATAAAAAATCACAAACCCTCAGCAAGTCACAATTTTTGGTTCATTCTTTCTCTGTCTCTGTCTCTCTCTCTCTATTTATCTATTGATAAATATGCATTACTAATACATAGATAAATATTGTTATAGATAATAAGTAGATGTAGATATACGTAATTTAAATGAAAATTTGCCTACGAGTGGTGTTGTGCTCTAATCATGATTTACCATTAGGTCCTTGTTGGATAAATCATGAAATGCTTTATTTCATATTTCTCACATATGAAATGGAGACACTGGCCTTGATGAATACTCAATTCCTTTTAACTCAAACTTTAATGGTTTTTCATTTTGATATCTACTTGTTTGGTATTAAGATGCTATCATATAGCTATCTCAAACTGAAAAAAAAAAGTTAATCTTCAGTAATTCAAATTTAATGCAATATTGCTCAGGATATTTTATCAGGATATTACATTTAGCTTCTGAATAGGGAGAACTGGCATTTGCCTGCACACCAGTAGCAAAAGAAAATCAGAGCCTTTGCTCAATCTTGTACTCATAGGTCAGAATTTTGCACAATTCTCCACTGGGCAGGTAAGCTGCATAATAGGAGAAAAGGTACAGAAGTGAGTTTAAGAAGGAAATATTGGACAGGCAGAGCAGACTTTCAGCATTTGTATGAGTGCTATTGTACTTTTGTTTTTACTTTACATAATAAAATAAAATAAAATGTTTATTTTTGGTTTACTTTTAATATTTGGGATAAATATATATTATACACACACACACACATATGTATGTTTATATATAATTGATGTGAACAGTATAGAGAAATGTTTGATATCTGGCCTTTAGTGAGTCAAAATCTGGATATTCCAATAAGCCTGTAAGGCTTCCTTCTAATCTCTTTTTGGCAGCATGATGTGGAATGCTCCACTACTTTTGAATATGATTATTTTTCAAGCTCCTGCATATGGTGATGAGTGTCTGCAGATTCGAGATAAAGCAAATCTCTTAAAATATACAGCTGAACATTCTAGTCCTCTAGGCACAGAGGGGAAAAACAGGAAGTTCCAGATAGATGCTGGCATCCTACCTACCAGGGCTCTTCAGTTGGAAAGTGCCAAGAAGCTTTAGTGCTGCCTGAATCCAATTTTCCTTTACATCCATAAACATTTAAAGATTCAAAGAACCTTAAGGACAAGTTATTTGACAGAGGAAGAAGGGACATTATGGGTAGAGTATTTGGGGGGAAAAAAGGCTTGATCATTTACAGGGAAAACCGTGCCCATGGTGGGGTGCCAGCCTAGCACGAGGGCAGGACAGCAAATGGACTGTCCCGGACACTCAATGCCATGCCGCCCGCTGCTCATTTGCTCCCTTCGATCTGTTCTCAGGCTCAACGATGACGAAGGGAAGTATCGATTCTGGAGAAATGTTGACCTGTGTGGTTATGACGGTACCATAGAGCCAGAACACAGACACCAAACGAAATTTGTTCCAGTCTCCATGCAGACTCTCCCCTCTCACCTCTCCCTGCATCAAACACACAGAAACCCCATCCTGTTTCAGTTCTCTGTCTGAAAAGCATTTCATGTCTTAGACTTTGTCTTTCCTTCTCTGTAGCCATCACGGATCTAACACCACACAGTAACCAGAGATCCCATGAATGCGGAGACCAGTCTGGGTCAACATAGTAGCTGGAAAGCTTGGTGGTAATTGTTGATTAATGAACTGACTCCCACAAACTCTTCTTCACTCAAAGCTCTATAAGCAAAACAAAGAATGTGAATTGTTGTAAGGCAATCAGAAAAGAAACACTTTTCTTTTTTCCTTTTGATTGGGCAAAAGATGCTTATAGAACTGGGCACTTGACAAGGTATGTTACATGATTTTTTTCTCTGAAATGTCACAGACATTTCTAAGTAAGTTGTACAAGGAAAACAAATACAATTACTAAAACTTTATATATTTAAAGGTTAAATTAAGAATTACTCTTACTGGTTATATGTTCCTATTTCTGGTATTCATGGTTACTTACTGTTCAATAATGAGTCTAGTACTTAATGATTTGTTGATTCTCTAAAATGATCATACCACTAATGATTAAGGTGCACAGGAAGAGAACAAAGAATTCTGCATATTCAAAAAAGTGATAATGATTCTTTAGGTTTTTACCAGTTTTAATAATTAACCAAAAAAAAAAAAAGTTTAAAGAACAGAACAAGTAATGTGCATAGTCTCATTTAATGCTATAACAACAGTATTTAATTCTTTGTATTCCTGTTTCAACGTGGGTCTCCCCTCAAACCCACTTTCTGTCCTAGTACAAAATATGCTTGTTTGCAAAAGAAGAAAGTAGGAAAGAAATCTTGCATTACACTGAGCAACAGTTGTTGCATGCAAGCATGGCCACGCGTGGTTCTGGAATGCATTTCAGTATGTTTGGTAGATGGAAGTACTTCAACTTCTCTGTTGCCCACTGTATCTCCAGCGCTTATTTAGGATTTGGCATTATATATATTTGGGACTTCGGTATTACAGAAGCAATAAAGTTTATTAGTGAATATGCAACAAATGTTGCATTGAAGAGCTCACCCAAATGTGGGCTGGGGCAGACACAATTTGGTACTAACCCAGGGCCTCTTCTTCCTTGTAAATCATTTTGTTAACTTGCTCACTGTTGCCATTAATGTACTCAGGTATAGAGACTGGATGATGGCTGATGTTTACAGTAAGGTGACGATAATTCCCAAGGGATTGGTTGACCCTTAATTCTTGAGTGGGAAAAAAAAAACTTACTATTTTTATTTATAAAGTACAGATACACATTCAGTACATAAGTAGATATATGGTGAACAATGATGTTAAAACTTCCTAGTGGGAGTGCTTAGAAAAAAAATGTCTAAAAAGTCTCCTTGGGAGAGTGGTGATAAGACAGAGTCTGAGAAGCCCTGTTCAAACCCACTTATGTCATCTTTGTCCCTTTACTAGTGAGTCACTGGGACAGACTGAGTTCTGGCCAAGAAGATACACTAGGGGGTCTGTAAGAGGAATAATAGACAAGGTTGTCTCTCCCTAAAATGATAGGTGTTCTATAAGAAGAAAGTCATTACCAGCACTGTCTCACTAATGCTTTGAATAAGTTGGCTAGTGAATTAAAATCGAGGCAGCCATTTTGTTATCAAAAGAGGAAATGAATGGAGCCAAGAGCGGAGCATGGGTTAAGACATCATTACGTCTTTGAACCAACATTGGGTTGGCCTATTTATAATTTCTTGGTTGAGAAGATGTCTTTATGGTGTTAGGATTGGTGTTGTTTACATCCTGCAACAAGACCTAGTTGGACTCAAGAACAGGGCTAATGGTTCAAAGGAGAGAAAAATGTCTGATAGAATCATGGCTTTTGTGCGACTTCATTTTTAAACCCACCTTCCCTCAAGACAGCATTTTTGCCAATAAGATTTCCCCTGGGGGGAAGAAAATGCTGTGACAGAGAAGCGAATAGTCAGTAGTAACAATGAAAGATAAACTTCAAAGCTCTATCCCTTCTGGAGACCAAATTAAGCTGACCAACGATCCCTCTTTGCCCAAAACATTACTGGTATTTGTAGCAGATGATCTTCCTCCCTGGAAACCTCTCAGTCCTGAGATAACTGGGAAGGTGTTCACCACAGGGCCAGAGACAGCTTTCTACAAGTGGAGAAGCAGAATACAGTGGGTCTAAGACCCTCATTTCCTCCCAGCAGGAAAGGGGCTCCACAAGCTCTGGAGAGGTGAGGTAGGCTCTGGGCTGGCGCGGCAGTGAATGACATCGGATGGCGATTCTGAGTGATCCACTAGCGAGTAAACAGGACCACGTTCAGAGTAAGAACAAATGAGAAGCATTTAGAAGTCAGGAAATAGGGGCACCTGGGTGGCTCAGTGGGTTAGGCCTCTGCCTTCAGCCCAGGTCATGATTTCAGGGTCCTGGGGTAAAGCCCTGCATCAGGCTCTCTGCTCAGCGGGGAGTCTGCTTCCCTCTCTCTCTGCCTGCCTCTCTGCCTACTTGTGATCTTTCTCTCTGTCAAATAAATAAATAAAATCTTAAAAAAAAAAAAAAGAAGTCAGGAAATATTCACAAATGGGCCAAAGTCCCTGTTAGTATGCTACAATCTGCTCTCAAGACAGAAAATTTGGGATCTGAAAGAATAGGGGACCTAATTCAAAACCAAGCCTGATAAGACACTAAAGGTAGGAAAGAAAATTCAAATTAAGTGTTGAATCTTCGTTATGGGACTCCGATACTCATAGGTAATTATGTAATCAGAATTTTTTTAAAGATTTTATTTATTTACTTGAAAGACAGAGATCACAAGTAGGTAGAGAGGTGCAGGGGGTGCAGGGGGCAGGCTCCCCACAGAGCAGAGAGCCCGATGCGGGGCTCGATCCCAGGACCCTGAGATCATGACCTGAGCTGAAGGCAAAGGCCTAACCCAGAGCCACCCAGGTGCCCTTGTAATCAGAATTTTTTGCAAGTACAGTAACTTATTGATTCATGAGATTTAGAATTATATATTTACTTAATTTATCTCCATTGTATTTTTGTGTCTAGCTCTAGATAGTTTCATTCAAAAGACTACATGAAGCAAAATTTGTAGGAAAAATATGAAATTCTTTATATGAATTTTGAATTAAAAATATTGTTTATATAATTGACAGTTTTATCCTCTTAAGATTCTAAAGAGAATTTTGTGAACAAAGACCACGATCGGCCAAGGATCATTTACTAGATTGTATTCCCATTCTTATAAGTTGGATTCTCATAAATTCTAAGGATATGAAGTACGTTTGAAGAGTAAAATGTTTTGGAATCATGTAGTAAATAAGTGTCTGAAAAACTGATCTTTGTAAACTAATGATGAATGTTATGCAAGCAAACTCTTGTTTTAAAATGATAAAGTTGAAAAATATCCTTTATTCACAGGTTCATCACACACACAGAAATTGTAAATAAACATTGTGTTCAGTTGCTTTTCACTACTCTCTCAATCACACATTTGAGACATACTTTTTTTTTTTTTTTTAAATACATTTAACCTCAGTGGTAAACCTACTTTGGACCACAGCACCAGCATGAGAAAGACAACATATCAACAATGAATAACTCCTGATTTTATCCTAAGCTTTATTATACTTACTTTTTTTCTTTTTACCATCGTTGCATTTCTGATAATATATGATGGCTTTATCTATATGACTACATCTACATGATGCATAACATCAATAAAAAAAGAAATTCATTTTCTAGATATGGATGAATGCGTACACATTCATGCTCTCAAAAAGTATTTGATCTTTTGCTCCTGAGCCATTGAATTAGAAATAGACTATTTTTCAGTCTCCAAAACTTTCAGTCTCCAAAATATTACTTCTAAAGCAATGAACAAAAAAGGGGCTGGTCAATAGATTCACATGGGAAATAGTATAATAAGTATATATTTGAACCAAACATGCAACAAAATGATACAAGGACCTGCACTGCCTAATATGATAGCCACTAGCTGTATGAGGTTATCAAGCAACTGAAATGTAACTAGTTCAAACTAATATTTGCCATAAGTACAAAATAAACACCATATTTCATGACTAACAACAAAAATTGGAAATTTTAACATTGATTGCATGTGAAAATGACATTATTTTGGACATATTGTATTAAAATTAACATCATTGTTTCTTTTTACTTTGTTAATATGGATAAGGAAACATTAGGAAAACATTTACAGCTTACTTTATATTCCTTTTGGATAATGGTAGTTCAGAGAAGAGAGAAGCTGGGAAGGTCATGAAGAACTAAACTTTCAAAAAGGTGAACATTCATTTTAAAAAATCATGTTTGTTAGCATTTGTAAGTCCTTGATGACTTTTGCACTTCCTTAGGTCCTATCCCTGATAAATATAGTGGTGATATAATTTAATGCCAAAATGGTGGCCATTTTAGGAGTCATTGGCTTTAATTTAATCACTTTGATTTCTAAACTTTAAATATTGGCACACATTAATACAATTATTTTTAGGTTGCTTTAAAATTTCCACTGATTTTATTTTATAACATCTTCTCTTTTCTAAGTATTTTCATTAGAAGTATTGTCTGAGACACTTTCAGGTAAGATACTGGATTAGGAGGACACTAACCTCACCTCTTCCAATGGATACAACTAGATAATACCCACATCAGTGTAAATAACCCCAAAATAACCAGAAGACTGACAGAACAACCTCCACAACTAAATGCAGAGATGAGGCCATAGCAAAGATGGTAGGGTAGGAAGATGAGAGATGCAGTGGGAAACTAAATGGACCTATTTGAGACTTGTCCAAGGGAAGGAGGGACACCACAAGCAGGGAGAAGGGAGAAAAGCAGACTTTTACATCAGGGAGGACACATTATAAAGACAAATCCCATTACATTTGCCTTTGAAAATCAGAGGGGCTGAATTTCATTAGTTCTTACAACCGTTAGGACTTAAAACCTGGAACATGAAAAAATCAGTGCACTGGGCTTGGGAGAACTAGAAGAGCGAGAGGAAACAGAGTCCCTCCCTGAAAGACAGCACAATGAACAGCACCATGGACATACAGCACACAAACAGGAGTTTGAAAATCACATAGGGTATATAAGAGGGAGATTTGAGTACTAATCTCAGAACATGTGCTGGAGGGGCTGAGATCACTGAATAGGCATTCTTTTCAAAGCCACATAGAACATTATCCAAAGATCACATATTAGGTCACAAAATAAGTCTCAACAAATTAAAAAAGATTGAAGTCATACCATGCATCTTTTCTGACCACAACTCTATGAAACTGGAAATCAACCACCAGAAAAAATCTGGAAAGAGCACAAATAAATGGAAGTTAAACAACATGCTACTAAACAATGAATGGCTTGACCATGAAATCAAGGAAGACATAAAAAATTACATGGAAACAAATGAAAGGAAAACAGAACAGTCTGAAATCTTTGGGATGCAGAAAAAGTGATTCTGAGAGGTAAGTTTATAGCAAAACAGGTCTACCTCAATAAGCAACAAAAATCTTAAATAATCAACCTAACCTTACATCTAAAGGAGCTAGAAAAAGAACAAACAAAACCTAAAATCAATAGAAGGAAAGGAATAATAAAGATTAGATCAGAAATAAATGAAATAGAAGCTAAAAAAAACATTAGAACAGATCGATGAAACCAAGAGCTTATAAAAGATCAATAAACTTGATAAACCTTTAGCTAGACTCAACCAAAAACAAACAAACAAACAACAACAAGAACAAAAACAAGAGATGACTTGAGTAAACAAAAGCAAAAATGAAAGAGAAGAAATAACAACCAGCATCATAGAAAGAAAAGGATTAGAAGAATATATTATGAAAAATTGTATGCCAACAATTGTACAACCTAGATAAAATGGATAAATTTTTAGAGGCATATAATCTTCCAAAATTGAAGCAGGAAGAAATAGAAAATTTGAACAGAACAATTACCAGTAGTAAAATTGAATCAGTAATCCTAAAAATGATAACAAACCTAAGTTCAGGACCAGAGGACTTCATAGGTGAATTCTACAACATTTAAAGAAGAATTAATGTCTATTTTTCTAAGACTATTCCAAAACAATTTAAAAGACAGGAAAGCTTCCAAATTCATTCTATGAGACCATATCACCCTGACACCAAAACTAGACAAACACATTACAGAAAAGAAACAACTACAAGTCAATACCCATGATGAACACAGATGCAAAAATCCTCAACAAAAGACTAGCAACCCAAATCAACAACACATTTAAAAAATCATTCATCACAATCAAGTAGGATGTATTCCCAGGATACAAGTGTGGTTCAATATTTGCAAATCATTCAACATCATACATCATGTCAACAAGAGAAAGAATAAAAATCATGTAATCATTTCAATAGAGGCAGAATAGTATTTGCACAGTACAACATACATTCATGATTTAAAAAAAAAAAAAAAGCCCCCAATAAAGTATGTTTACAGGGCACATACCTCAGCATAATAAATATCTTATTGAAAAAGCCCACAGCCAAAATCATACTCAATGGGGAAGATACAAGACAAGGATGTCCACTCTTACCACTTTTACTCAATCTAGTAGTGGAAGTCTTAGCTATAGCAATTACACAACACAAAGGAATAAAAGGCATCCAAATTGGTAAGGAAGAAGCAAAACTTTCACTATTTGCAGATGGCATGGTACTATATATAGGAAACTCTAAGACCCCACCAAAAAATTACTAGGACTGATAAATGAATTTAGTAAGTTTATAGGATACGAAATTGATGTACAGAAATCTGTTGAATGTCTATACACTAAGGATGAAGCACTGGGAAGTGAAATTAAGCAAACAATCGTGTTTACAATTGCACCAAAAATAATAATATACCTAGGAATAATTTAACCAAGAGGAGAAGGACCTATACTCTGAGAACTGTAGAACACTGGTGAAAGGAGTTGCAGGAACATAAACAAATGGAAAAGTATTTCACGTTCATGAATTGAAGGAACAAATGTTAAAATGTACATACTACCCAAACCAATCTATAGATTTCATGCACTCTCTATCAATATAGTACCAGCATTTTTTGCAGAGCTAGAACAAATAATTCTAAAATGTGTATGAACTGTAAATGACCTTAAATAGCCAAAGAAATCTTGTAAAAGCAAAGCAAAGCTGGAGGCATCACAATTCCAGACTTTAAGTTATATTACAAACCTGTAGTGATTAAAGCAGTATAGTGCTAGCCAAGAAATACACAATTAGAGGATGTGTCTCCATGTTATACTTAAGGTTTGTGTTTCTTGTGGCACAGTATGTTCCAAGTCCTTTTATCTCTATAGCTCGGTACAATTAGGAAAGAAGGAGTCTTGGAGTGAAACTTATATCCTGCTTCTGTGAATTGTAGTCCTAGCAGATCATCTCACTCAACTTGGCCCTGGTTTAAGAATCTTTTATTGCACAATACCATCCCCCTCTAAGCCCTGGCTCTTCCTCTAGGCTCCTTGAAGTCTTTCCTCTGCCCTGTCGAGCCATCCTTTTCCAAACCCCAAACTCAAATTAGCTCTCTTTTTTATTTTCCTGCATTTCTAGAAAAGCATGGTCTTTTATGTTGAAGGCCCAGATAGTCAAAACTATTGACTTTGGTTAAATTTTCTATCTGTAATCACTCCAAAATGATAATTTACCCATATAGGTAGAGGATTCATATGGAATAGTCCTGCAGGAGACCAAGGAATTTTTCTCAAAGTCATTAATATTTGTCCTTTTATTTTCCTCATTGTTCTGTTTCCATGGTATTTCTCTCTTATTGCAACAGCAAATAAAGTGTATTTTTAAAGTATATTCTGACATATGTGTGCATATATATATATATGTCACCCTTTTTTTGAACAATTTGTTCCAACTATAGTTAAGTTATTGGTGCTGACATAAAAAACATAATGTGTGTTGCCAAGGTAATTGATCAAGTCATTGCTGGTCCTGTTAAATGGGCTTTACACTAATTTGAAATATACTTTCTCAAGACTGTGAACTTTTTTTTTTTAAAAGATTTTATTTATTCATCAGAGAGAGAAAGAGGGAGAGAGAGCGAGCACAGGCAGACAGAATGGCAGGCAGAGGCAGAGGGAGAAGCAGACTCCCCGCCGAGCAAGAAGCCCGATGTGGGACTCGATCCCAGGACGCCGGGATCATGACCTGAGCCGAAGGCAGCTGCCCAACCAACTGAGCCACCCAATGAGGTCATAAAGACAAAATAACATAATTTACATAGTGCATCAAGTGTTTGTAATGGGGGAGTTGATATTGAACAAACTATTCTTAACAATTCTGCAGATGTGGGGCATCTGGGTGGGCTCAGCCGGTGAAGTGTCAGACTCTGGATTTTGGCTCAGGTCTTGATTTCAGAGTTGTGACATTGAGTCCCATGCTGGGCTCTCACTGAGCATGGAGTCTGCTAGAGATTCCCTCTCTCGCTCTGCCCCTTCCCACCCTGCTTGCACTCTCTCTTTCTAAAACATTAATAATAATAATGATAGTAATAATAATAATAATAATATCTGCAGATATAGCGGCCAAAGGCCTAAATTGTCCCCCTAAAAACATCTGAAAATAAATACATATTTATATTGCAGTGTCAATGGAAAGAACATACATATAGATTTATGCATCGCTGATTCATTTATTGAAAAAATATATCAGTGTCAATTGTCAGGCAAACAAGGTACTGTGCCTGGGCATTGATCTGGAGGAAAAATAATCATACGCTCGTGAAGTTTGCAATGGGACAGACTTCAGACATTGAACAGATGAGTGTGATGAGCTCTTCGTGAGAGAGGTTTAAAGAGCCATTAACAAAAAGGTGCAAATAGCTCCTACTCTGTGGTGTAAGGCCATATAGATGTGTCACGTGCTTTAGATAAAGCTCAGTGGAGTTGAGGGACTCACATACTCAAGGCTCTTGAGCTGCCTCATAGCCATTATCCTCAGATTCTACTCCAGGTAGTTCACTAGTCTGGGTGCTTTTCGATGCTGCTCTTTCTTACTGATTGATCTCCACCTTACCAAACTTCCCAGCAGCTGACATCTTTTTCTCAAACCCTAGGAACTCTGGAAGTTGTTCTGTTTCTTCACAAATTACTGTCAACATATCCAGGCTATCATTCTATGACTTTTTGTGAATATTTTGTTGTTTTTATACAAATTAAAAAAAAATCAACCCCTCTTCTGCCCTCCTACACAATAAATCTAAAATTCAAATTCCCAAATGTAACAAGAAACTCTCTGGATGAACAAAGCATAGTCTGGCCACTTATAAATCCTTCTGACTTCAGAAGATTTTCATTCATCTTGATTTGATTAAATGAAATTTTTCTACATGGGAAAGATGAGTCTTTGATTCCTAGCTCTCTGATAAATGTGTGATACACACATGATTACATATTCTTTTAATCATTTCTTTCAGATATATGTATACGTCATGTTTGACCACCTGTATCTGCACAGTCCAATACGATAGCCCCTACCACTTGTGTCCATTAGATAATTGAAGTGTAGATAGTCCCCAGGTATAATTTACACAGTGAGTTTTAAAGAATGAAGCACAGAAATGTAAAATTTCTTATTAACATTTTTGCATTGACATACGTTGAAATAACATTTTTAATTTATTAGGTTAAATAAACCCATCTGGTTTTTTGTATTTCTTTTATGTAGTTACTAGAAAATTTTACATTGCTTATGTGGCATATATTATATTTCTATTGGACAGCATTGATATAAATATTAAAAAAAATGAAGACAAGGGACTTCAACTTATAGCATAATATAAATGTGGAGGGAGGCAACAACTGGGTTGTTTGAAAGCCCTACTCTCTTTCTATAGTGCCATCTATTATGAGAGGTTATCAAACCTACCTATTATTATTTACTCCTCCTGCTGCATCTAAACTTTATTGGCACCTCAAGGGGATACCCAAATCATCTTTGGAAAGTATTACTGGGAATCTAAAATAATTGTTGGTTTTTTATAAATCATTTCGTGTTGTAGTTGTCCCCAGACTTTGCAGGTCTCTATTCCCCTTCAAGGCTACAGACAGTTAAGCTCACTGGGCTCTTTCCTCTCTTGGATAACTGTGTGAACTCTGCTCTACAGCAGGATTACTTAACTCTAAGTACGTAGTCTGTTTTGGGGCAGGTAAGATTACTGTCAAATCTACTGAATGATTTTTTTTTTTTTCCTAAGCTTTTGTTTCCCTTGTCTTCTCTCTCTAACTCAGAAGCTGAATCAAGGAGATCCTACATGAGTTAGTAGTATTCCTAAATTTCTTCTCTGATAACGTGCTTCACTGTATGTGTGTGTGTGTGTATATGTCTGTGTAGCACAACTGATTATGTAATTATCAGTGAATGAATGCACTTCATTCCACATTCAGGGGAACTGCAGTGCAATTTGGTTTTGATAACCCCTCTGACTCCAGGTAGGTGCTAAAGACTTCTTATTTGTGTATAAGTAATCTGCATAAATAATATTTTATCCACTTGGAGAGTTTTACCCTAGAAATATAAATGGATGAATGAATGAACAAATAGCGATAGGAGGAGGGTCATTACAGTAGGACACGCTACTTGGACAGATTGAGCTAATGTGATATGACAATAGATCAAATGAGGTTGCACTGTAGCCAATGAGTGAGTGAGATCTTAGATTACAAAAGGAAGACACCTAGGTTGACTGCAGGAAACCACATCTGCCCTGTTTGCAAAATTTGTGGATATAGCATAATGTATCCAAAGAGCAGTTAAAGGACCTAAAACTGGTTCCTGAAAGTGAAGACAGCTACAGTTTCCTAAGTAAGTTTTTGAAAAACATAAATACATGTATAGATTATTTCTCTGTTTAAACTTTCAATATCTTCTAATTACTCTTAGAATGAAATCTAGACCCTTTGACAGGGAGCTAAGATCATGACATCTAGCCTTAATGTACACCTTATACTACTTTTCCTTGCCAATTACACTGAACACTTATTTTTGTTCCTCATGTGGGTCAAAGCCTTTTCTCACCACCAAATTCCATTTGCTGTCCTCTATGCCTTTCTAGAATGCTCTTTGTGCAACATCCTTGTTTTCATCCTTTATGTCAGTGTTAGCCATCACAAAGGCTGTTGACAGCCACCCTACCCAAGGTGGTATCAGAGTAACTCTGCATCACCCTTTTTCATTTACATAACCTTCATTATAATCTCTGATCATTTCATTTAAAAAAATTTATTATTAATATTTTCTACTGAAATGTAATCTCAGAAAGTCACCTACCTAGTTCATAGCTTTATCTCCAACACATAGCAAAATACCTGGTTTGTGGTATGTTCCCCACAGTTATTTGCTAGAAAACATATTTTTTTTAAGTTTTTTTTTTAATTTTTATTTTTTATAAACATATTTTTAAAATGTGGAAGATTACAAATTGATATAAACTCAGACCACACAGTGAAACTGGAGGAGAAAGATTATTGTTTGATGTAAGGTCAAACTTTTAAACGTCAGAATTTCCTAGAAGCACGTGTGGGTGGCTCAGTGGGTTAATACTCTCCCTTCAGCTCAGGTCAAGATCTCAGGGTCCTGGGATTGAGACCCGCATTGGGTTCTCTGCTCAGCAGGGAGCTTTCTTCCCCCCTCTCTCTCTCTGCCTCCCTCTCTTCCTACTTGTGATCTCTCTCTCTCTCTCTGTCAAATAAATAAGTAAAGTCTTAAAAAAAAAAAAAAGGTGGGGTGGTTAGGGGGTGCCTGGATGGCTCAGTGGGTTAAAGCCTTTGCCTTTGGCTCAGGTCATGATCTCAGGGCCCTGGAATGGAGCCCCACATTGGGCTCTCTGCTCAGCGGGGAGCCGGCTTCCCCTCTCTCTCTGCCTGTCTCTCTGCCTGCTTGTGATCTCTCTTTCTCTCTGTCAAACAAATAAATAAAATCTTTTAAAAAAAGTCAGAATTCCTTTATTCTGAGAGAGCTTCTCAATCAGTTGTGTGTTTTTATGATTCTGCCTTCATGAAGATGAATTTAAAAACAATGTTTTATTGCTCAAAAATTAGTTTTCTATAAAATATAGGACTTTATTAATTTCTTGATTGCAAGTCTCATAGAATGTAAGATTTTATATGTCTATAAATGAAATACTGTAAAAGGCAAAAGTCAGTTTATTTGGATCAAACTCCACAATGCAAACTGAAAAAAGTTTAACAAAAATCTCTGGAGACATAAAAGAGTTAACAAGACAGTAAATAATTATCTGAACAGGGTCTAGGAGCAGTTGTGAAATCCTGAAGAGATGCTGAGAGGCTAAGTCCTGTTTATAGCTTATCAAGAGGTCAAGGTCAAGAGGTGATGACTGGTATCCAGGCGCTATCATCGAGAGGAAGGCTTTGCAGCCTAAAGTAGCTACACCTGAGGAATCATGGTGATCCATAAATAGACAGGCTAGTGGAGGGACCATAGATCAGCTCCCTATTCCCCCATTTTTATTATTCCATTTTCTAAAATAAGATTAAGTTGATCTGGGAGTGTTAGTGATCCTAAACATATGGAGAAAATGTATTCATCCTATGCTAACTTAATTTTAAAATCTGTTTTACAGATACAATCTATCTATCAATGAAAAATCATCAAGTATAGGGAAAACAGAAAAACACTATGGAGACACACTGAATGAAAATCCCAGAGACCCTAGATACCGGGATTTTGGGTGAATCTTCAATATAGGTTTACTTCCTCTGAACAGAGAGTGGAAGGGGAAATTGAGAATTTTAGGAGATAACTAAAATATTTGAAAAAGAAATGAAAATAAAAACTTGGTGGATAGGATGACAGAGAATTAAGGTTGAAGGGAAGATCAATAGATAGGAGGCCACATCAGAAAAATATCAGAGAATTTTAAAAATATGTAATTTGGGGACCTGTGTTGCTCAGCCAGTTAAATGTCTGACTCTTGATTTTGGCTCAGGTTATGGACTCAGTGTCCTAAGATGGAGCCCTGCCTCAGGCTCTGTGCTCAGCATGGCGTCTAAGAGTGTCCCCCCAGCCCCTCCCCTCATTCATGCACATGTACATGCTCTCTCTCTCCCTCAAATAAATACATAAATAGAGAAATAACATCTCTTAAAAGCATGTGTAATTTGGATGAGACAGGGATGTATAAACTCAAGAGGTATAAATTTTTAACTATTCAGGGGCACCTGGGTGGCTCAGTGATTTAAGCCTCTGCCTTCAGCTCAGGTCATGATCTCAGGGTCCTGGGATCGAGCCCCGCATCGGGCTCTGTGCTCAGCGGGGAGCCTGCTTCCCTCTCTCTCTCTGCCTGCCTCTCTGCCTACTTGTGATCTCTCTCTATCAAATAAATAAATAAATAAAAATTAAAAAAAATTTTTTAACTATTCATACTTAATCCATCAAAGTAAAACTTTTAACAACCTTAGTAAAGGGGATCACAAAAACAGAGCATGAAAAAAAAAAAAAAAAGATGAATTCTCTTCATAGGGGCAACTAGAATGATGACTTCCTTTTTGTCAGAAATGTTATAAGTATGAAGGTAAAGGAGTTTAAATGAAAGTAAATAAATAACAACTCAGTAATTCTGGGGCATCACAAAAATTCCTCCACGAAATAGATACCTTTTCGGAAAGTGGAGTTTAAAACTTTCAGTGCTACACCAATATTAACAAAGAATAAAAGGTCATGACTACACATTGCTCAGTTTTTCAAAATAATAGAGTATATATGCAAATAGATATGAAAATTTAGTGGAGGGATGCCTGGGTAGCTCAGTGGGTTAAGCCTCTGCCTTTGGCTCAGGTCATGATCTCAGGGTCCTGGAACTGAGCCCCACATCGGGCTTTCTGCTCGGGGGGATCCTGCTTCCCCACCCCCCCTGCATGCTGCACTGCCTACCTCTGATCTCTCTCTGTCAAATAAATAAAAATAAAATCTTAAAAAAAAAAAAAGATTAGTGGAGATGGAATTATCCTAAAGTAATAAGGCTTAATTAAATAAATATTTGCAAACCTAATGAAGGTAACTGAATATTTTCAAATAAAGGAAAGTTCATAATTTATACAAACTGCATAGAAAGTTTCATGGGTAATTTCTGCCAACACTGAAGATTTAACATATATCTTACAAAAGCTAGCAAGAAAATGAAAAAGTTGGAGGTGTTATGAAATCAGCATAATAACAAAACATGACAGTGGTATTGTCAGAAGGTGTATGATTTCATTCATGAACACGGGGCAACGTTGCCCTCCACCCAAAGTGTCTATGCCCTAATCTCCAAAGCAAGTCTTTCCAGGTGCAACTCAAGTTTGTTTTTTTTTTTTAATATTTTATTTATTTATTTGAGAGAGAGAGAGCACAAGATGGGGGAGGGTCAGACGGAGAAGCAGACTCCCTGCTGAGCAGGGAGCCCTACTCGGGACTTGATCCTGGGACTCCAGGATCCTGAACGGAGTTGAAGGCAGAGTGGCTTAATCAACTGAGCCACCCAGGCACCCCAAGTTACGGGTTTTTAGACAGATTTTCCTGGGTCAGCTAGGTGGGTCCCATCTAATCACAAGTCTGCAAAAGCAGAGAACTTTCTCCAGCTGGAGTCAGAGATTTGAAGACCAGGAGAGACTTGCCCTGCTCTTGCAGGAACAGACCCATGTGGAAATCCTGGGAAGAAATGCAGGCAGGTTCTAGAATGCAGCAAAGGCCACCCACCCCCATCTGACTGCCAGCAAGGATATGAGCATGCTATCCTACAATGACAAGGAAGTGACTGTGGCCTAAAACTTGAATAACTGTAGAAATAAATTCATCCTCAGAGACTCCAGAAAGGAGTATCTGTGCCAACACCTGATTTCAGTGGCTCAGGATGCTGAGCAGAGAGCACAGCTGAGTCAGCTAGACTCTGATTTCCAACTGACTGACCAGTGAGCCAATGAATGAGTGTTGTTCTAAGCAACTAAATTTGTAGTCATATGTAGGTAACTAAAATGGAGACACATGCATATGTGTGAATGATAAGGAATGATAAGGAATGGCCTTGCACATTGGTGGCCTAAGGAGTTATTTCCAATAAATGCTGCTCATAGAACTGGTATCCATATAGTAAAACAGAAATTAAAACCTGTCCCCAGTGTTATGCCATACATACAATTTTAGGGAGCTCGCTGATCTCCATGTCAAAGCAAAAGCAAAATAAGAAAGCTTTTTGAAGGTAATATGAAAATATATATACATCACTTTGAAGAAGTCGAAAGACTTTTTTAAAAGGCCCCAAAACCTCTAAGTACAAAGGAAGTGGCTGATAAATTGAACTGTGTTAAAGTTAAGAATTTCTGCTCACAAAGATGAAGGCAAAAAGAAAGACACAGATTGGCGGAAGATAACGCTGACTCATCTAAGAGACAAAGGGCTAATAAAGAAGTCCTACAAATCAACCAGGAAAGACAAAAAACCCAATAGAAGGAAAAAAAAAAAAGGGCATAAGACTTACACAGAAAATTCACACAAAGGTGCTCTCTGAGGATCAATAAATAAATACTCCACAAGGTGCTCGGTCTCTGCTCTAATCAGGGGAGTGCTAAATCAAATCATGTCGAAGTGCCAATACAGGCCCTCCAGAACGGCTAAAAATAGACAGAGTGGCATTCCGTGTTTAGGAAAGAAATTTCCTAGCTGCTGGAGAGAATGTGTGTTAGAAAGCTTACTGTAGTGGCTGGATTAAGAGTAGCTACAGAGCAGTTTTGGGGTAGTGTTGATGTTCTGTGGATGGTTTTTTGACCTAGTTCTCATGGTTACAGAAGTGGTTTTTTGTTTTTTGTTTTAAGATTTTTTTTTTTTTAAATCTGTTTGAGAGAGAGCAAGGGAGCATGAGCAGGGGGAGCAGCAGAGGGAGACAGAGAAGCAGGTTCCTGCTGAGCAGGGAGCCTTCCAGGGGACTCAATCCCAGGACCCTGGGATCATGCATGACCTGAGCCAACAGCAGATGCCTCACTGACTGAGCCTCCCAGGTGTCCCTAGAAGTGGTTGGGTTGTTTTTTTTTTTGTTTTTTTTTTTTTTTTTTTATAAATCTAAGTGCTGTGTTTTTGCTCTGCATACTTTTCTGCAGGCACGTGTTATTTCATAATTAAACAGGAAAAAAAAGAGAGCTGTCTTACACAGTTTGTAAGTGGCTCACATAGCAACATAATTTCATAGATTTGTGCCAACTTTCTTTGAAAACAAAACAACAGGGATCAGTTCCCATGGGAGGCTAATGTACATATTTCATGTTGTTTTGTTTGAGGACCTGTAATCACAGCTGAAGTTTGGACTTCGGTGCACGGGTGCAGGTGTTGCCGGTACCTGACATTCTTTTTAAAAGACAAGGTCAAGTTTAATCCATGAACTCGTTTGGTAAGAGTCTGCAAAGGTCAGACTGGGTCATTTCCTCCTGTTCTTGAATTCTTCTCTGAGAAAGTAAGTGTATTTGCTCCACAAGAAAAATTTCTCCTGAATTTTGAAAAGAACCAACACAGGTAAATGGGGAAGCCTTTATATTTATGTGAACTGAGAATACCGTTATATCAATGGGTTGCCCTTACATTAAAGAATGAAGAAGAATATGATAAATTGTGGGTTATGTAATAGCAAGACATCTTCGATAAAACTGCCCTAAGAAATATTTCATAGAGTTGGTATGTAAGTTTCCAAGAAATGAAATTTTGATTTATCATTGGGTCATACCAGTTCAGCTTAGTTCCAGTCTTAACTGCTCCTGTGTGTGTGTGTGCGTGTAACACAAACATTGAGAAAAGCCAGTTACCTGAGTATACAACTCAACAAATATTTATAGAGTGGACAACCATGTAACACACATGTCAAAAATAGAAAAAAAGAATAACAGAAGACCCTACATTTCCATTCTCAGCCACTGTTTCTCCTGTGTATGATGGCAGTAATTATCAAGAGTTTTAAAGCAAACGTTCCCTTCATTTTCCTTATGGTTTTACCACCATATATATATATATATATGTATCCCTAAAGAATATCCCTTAGATTTTATTATTTTTGAACTTGGTGGATACATAACCATACTCTATGTACTCCTTTGAGTCTTCCTTTTCTCTTCTGGAATGTTGACATGATTCATACATGTTTTTATTTATAGCAGCAGATCATTCATATTCATTGCTATATAATATCTATTATATAAATATATAAAATCATAATTGTCCGTATAACAGTTGATGATCATGTAGGGTTTCTTTTTTTTTTTTTTTTTCCACTTTGGGAAACCATGGACAGTGCTGCTGGGAATCTCCATATACGTATTTCTTGCTGCACATAAAATATACTTCTGCAACACATAAACCTAACACTGGAATCTCTAGGCGCAGACTGTGGGTACTTTTGCTTTAATAAATAATGACATACTGCTTTCTCAAAAGTAATTGTAACATTTTATTTTCCAAGCAGTGTTACGTGGGCATACTTTGCTCTCCAAATCTCCATCATCACTTGGTTATCATACAACATTAAAACTTTTGTCACTCGGAAAGGTGTGTTGTGGTATCTGTGGTTTTAGCTTGCAAATCTGTGACTACTCTGATATTTACATGCTTAACAGCCATTTGGATTTCTTCTTTGTGAAGTGACTGTCCAAGTCATTAGCCCATTCTATAGAGTAGGCTAACTTTTTTTAGTAATTTGTTGAACTTCTATTTTACATACCATTGTGAGTTATCATTGTGATAAGGGAAATCTGCGTTCTAAGGTGGCTGACGAATCCATCAGGGGAATCCCAGTCCTGGGCCCAGGGTCATTCCATACCCCATCACCACCACCGCGCCAACCACAGCCACAACAGTGGTACAGATACGGAGGTAAAAGTGTATAAATTAACCCCTTTGTTTGTGCTCAGGGGTCAGACCTGGGGAGATTATTCCCTTCTGAGCCCTCTGGCATTGTCTCCTACTGTTGCCCGGTTTTTCCATCAGGAGATGCAGTGCAGGTTCCGTAACAATTATACCATTTGGTCACTAATTGCAATGTGTGGACTTTTCCCCACACCACCAGCATTCTCCAACATCAGCTGAATGTAATTCACCTCAAAATTCTCACATTATCTACCTAGGAGTAGCATCAGATCTCATAGGTGAAGGACTCAGTCCCATAAGACTGCCCCACTTCAGATGCTAATTGAAAGTCCAGGTTGTTCTCTGTGCCTCTGACTGACCACCTATAAATCAGAGGTTCTTGCAACCCCTCCTTGGGTTCAATTAATTTGCTAGAGCAGCTCAAGGATGGAATTCAGGAAACCAGTTCAATCATGAGATGACTGCTTTATTACAGTGGATATTAAAGAATACTAATCAATATCCACATGAAGAAACACATAGGGTAACGTCATGAAAATCATGTATTTTCCTTCTCTTATATATAGAATTTTATGATTGAAATTTTGGGTCTATACAATAAAAATAAGCACACCTTATAGTAAATACGAGATTTTGATACTAATTTCTTTCCTGCCTCTTCTACATGAAAAAATTTAATCAACTTTGAAGACCATGTTCTAATATTATCAACTCCAAAAATATTTCTTAAGAATTTGTCCCTAATATATTACATTTAATAAATAAGATGATCATTTTTTATTTGGCTATAATCTCAGGGGGACAGAGTTTTAAACAGATGGGCTAAATTTATTCATATTTTGTTTCATATAGAGCTCCTTGCCCTATGATAAGAATATGGTAGGTCCTCAAACAAGTATTTTTTTAAATAAATATGTTAATTTCACAAACACATATTGAGTAGCTACTATGTCCAAGAACTGTTCTAGGAGCTTAGGAAACATTCATGAACAAAAGAAAGATTTCTCTTCCCATGAGGCTATTGCCTAATTCGGGAGATGTAGAAAATACTCAATAAACATAAAGATGCATGTGTTATATGGAATAATAAAAAAACTATGAGTGCTTTGCCAAAGAGGAATCTCAAAGCAAGGTGTAAGAGTGTGGGCAAGGTAGTTGTGCCATTGCAAAGGGACTGTTTGAACACAGATATCATCTTTGAGATGTTCACATGAGAATGGTTCAGGAATGGAGACAGTCATGCCCAATAGGGGAGGACGATGGAATGTTCCAGAAAGGCCAAAAGCTATTGTAGTCAGTATGGCTTCTGTGATAAAGTGTGAGGAAGGTGGTTTGGTTAGACGATGATTGGGGCTGAGCCCAGTCCCTGCTGGAATCCTAGGATGTAGTGAGTTCTTCTGCCCTAACTGAAGAAAGTAGCCTTAGGAGGGACTGAACAGGAGGCACACCATTTGATTACTCTGTCAAAGGAAGATTTTAGTGACTAGGTAAGAATAGGAGGTAGGTGACCAGTAGAGAAGCATGTATGGTTATCAAAGCTGGACAGTACTTTGTAAAAAAAAGAACAATTGAAAATAAATTTTAAAAATGGTAAAAGCACTATTTGTATGAGTAGAGGCTTTTTTTTTTTTTTTTTTTTTTTTTAATTTAAGCTTTGCCTATTCTCTTGCTTCATTTCATTCCAAGGCAGGAGCACAGATCAAAAGAGAGAAGACAAGACAAGCAGGGGCACAGAATAATAAGGAAATTTAGATATCATGCTTGACTGCACTTACCCTGTGGAAACCCAGTAGAAAATACGCTCAAGACAGACTTTGAAAGGGTGAGAGATTACAAGCGTGGATATTTGAAGATGAAAATGACTCTAATCCTGTTTCCTCAAGGTGGAGTCTCTGATCACTTGTTTTCCCTGTGTTCTCCAAACAGGAGTGGCTCAGCTCTTTGCAGACTGTCCTGCTGACAGTACACCTCAGACCGGTCAAGGAGACTGAAATGAACTGGGATGTTTTTGACCATCACTCCCTAGAAATTCACAGCATGTGCAGTGGCTTTTGATACTGACAAGGACAGCTCCCTGCAGGGGTAGCTACGGAGGCTTTGTGTCTGTGATGATAGTCAGCAGGGCTTTCTGCTCCGACGAAGCCATCAAGCTCATATTTAAACGAGGCTGATGTGCCCACCTCTGGCGCCTGTGGTCCTCTAACGAACATCACCAACACGGTATATTATGGTGATTTCACTTCATAACGCCATCAGGAGCAAATAGATCAATGTTCTTTTCCGCATTTCTAACTGCCTGCTACAGACAATGTGAAATTTTTCTCCTGACTAGAATTTCAGAACCTAGATCTCCCTCCTTTTGTGTGACACTTGTTTGCTCGTGGCCTGTGGACTTGTAAATGGAAGGTTTCAGAACACAGGGAGTCATCGTTTGGACCCTAGCCAATGCGGTTCTTCCTTCTTTGTTTCTTTAAACAACCTTATTGATAATAGATACACAAAGAACTGAACACATTTAATGTGTATAATGTGATGAATTCAGACATAGGCAAATACCCATGTTATCAGCACAATGGAGGTAATAGACATCCCGACATTTTCCAAAGTTTCTTTGTGTCTCCTTAGCTTTCTCCTTTCCTTCTCTCTCATTTCTTCCCCTCTCCTACCCCCTTCCTTTTCCTCTCCTACCCTCCCTGTCCCCACCCCCCTTCCCTTTCCTTTTTGTTTTGTGGTAACAAACAGCATGGGATCTCAACAAACTTTGAAAGGAGGCCATACCATATACACCGTTACCTACAGACACTGTGTCCTACAGCAGATCTCTAGAATTTATTCGTCTAGCAGAACTGCTACTTTATACTACTCACTGTGATTCTTCATTATTTCTGCCTTTTCTGCCAGGCCAGCCTCCAGCCTCTGCATCAGCTTCTAAAATGACAGGGACTTGAGGTCCCTGCCAGGTGGTATATTCTGTTTTCAGCTTGTTCTCCTACTTAGACAAAATTCTGTACTAATTCTGAGCTCCAGGGTCATGGGGAGTAATTCCAGTCCTCCTTCCCCAGAAAGCTCTTCATCTGTGTGAAGACAGTAACTCTGCTATCCTGCAGGTATGAGCCTGTAATTCATACAGAGGTCCTGCCGGAGAAGAACCCCCACACCCTGCTTTTCATCTGTGCACCTTCTCCTGTCCCATAATGCCCTTCTTTTTTTAAATTTAATTTAATTTTATTTATTTATTTGACAGAGATCACAAGCAGGCAGAGAGGCAGGCAGAGAGATGGAGGGGGAAGCAGGCTCCCTGCTGAGCAGAGAGCCCGATGTGGGGAGTGAATTGACCAGCTAGTTACGATGTCTTCAGTCCTTTAAAGGTTGGAGTCCAACCCAGCCTGATTGCCAGGCCCGGTGTCCCTCCATCTAGAGTTGAGACCACTTAAAGCCTCCAGTTGGCTCAGCTAATACCCAAGTCTATGGGGTTGTCCTGAGTGGAGAAAAGGTCATTGCTGAATCCCTATAGGAACCCCTATCAGGGTTCAGGTGTGTCTGGTTGGAGAGACCGCTCTGTGGAGTTCTACTGAAGAGGCCCTATTCAGACCACAACAAGGAAATAAAATTCTCTAGTTTCTGGGGACTTTTAGGATTCTACTTAATTATATTCCTATTAGCAAATAATAATAATAATCAATATTACTATTCTTTTTTAAGATTTTATTTATTCGACAGTGAGAAAGAGAGAGAGCACAAGCAGGAGGAGCGACAGGTAGAAGGAGAGGGAGAAGCAGGCTCCTTGCTGAGCTGGGAACCTGATGTGGGGCTCGATCCCAGGACCCTGGCATCATGACCTGAGCCAAAGGAAGATGCTTAAGTGACTGAGCCACCCAGGCACCCTATAATAGATATTAATATTCTAAAATAATAAAAGAAAAATAAAGTAGCATAGATTCTAAGTTTTAACCTCATTATGCACAATTTTAGTGATTTGGGGGAGGATCCGACAGGTGGAGGCTAGCAGTGAAAGAATTCACCAGAGGCAGAACAAAGAGACAGTGGTTGATAGAATACGCTGGAAAGGAGTGGTTGGCAGTGCAGCAGAAGAGAGACAGTGCCAGGAGACAGTGGTGGGGGCTGTCGTTAAGGGGGGGAGTGGGGAGGTGTAGGAACAAGGAATATACGGAATGATCCTTCTTTGCGACCTGTGCCTGGTTGAAAGAAGCCCATTGGTCAGCTGGGGGTTAAGGCTCTTTCAAGATGTGTCACCTAAAGGGCCTGCTGGCATGGCAGCCCAGTGGTCATTACCTTTGATTGCTCAAGTCTGCTGCCTAAAAACAGCCTCTATAAGATCATGTTCTTATTATTCTATCCCATTTCTGCATTGTCCTAACACTTTACCTTTTCTGAAGTATTTTACATTTATTACTATCCCATAGCTATTACATACCCCCTTCATAGAGGGGCAGAAACTATGTAGTAGTGTTTTTTCTTAATCTTTCAGAATATAATTGCATTTATTCTGATGACAAAATGACAATAGAAAGCCATTGTTTACATGTGAAAAAATCAGGAAAATCTATCACACTGGAGAGAAGAGACATTGCTGACTTTTTATAGGGTTTTCTATCTTCAGATCCTACCTCCTTTCCTCTTCTGTGCCATACCCCATAAGGAGCACCCCATCCTTTCTCCTTATCCCACTAACTAACCCCGCTGTTTCATCCCTCTGATTTCCCACCACTGCCAGGTTTTAAGTTCAACCACATTTTTTTTTAAATTGAAGCATAACTGATATATAATATCATATTAGTTTCAGGTGTACAACAGGATGATTCCATATTTGTATATACTGAGGCAAGGTCACCACAGTAAGTACAGTTAGCATCCCTCACCATGCAGAGTAGACGAAATGTATATATATATGTATACATAATGTGTACAATGTTGCTAAAACCAGCCTTTCTGTTCTCCTGATGCTGGACCTTTTATTCATGCCTTTTAATCTTTAAAAATCTAGGCTGACTTTGATTCCCACCTTTTTTTGTTTATTTTCCTTTCCCACTTTGACCTTCAAACCCTGAAATGCAAACCAAGTCCATCAATTGCACTAGGCATCTTTAGAAACTGCCCTGGGGCTCTCTGTTCCCCAGAGGCAGAACCACTCTCAGCCTGTTCTTAGAACTGCGAGCAGCTGACGTTTGAATACAGAGAGAAACACCATCCTTGCACATGGTGCAAGCAGCCACCTTCTTGTGGCTTCCCAGAAGTCTCCAGTCCCATCGGATGTCCAGGCCGTCTTGTTCAACCTCTCAGGCCCTTTCCCTTTTCTCCTCTGTGTACCCCTCCTCTCACTGGAGGAGTTGAGGGGCTGGAGGAGCCCCTCAACTTGGTGCATGCTTTGGATCTCAGCTTCCTGAATTAGGGAAGTCTGCACTAGGTTGCTGATGGACAGAACTCCTGACAATACAATGTTTAAAAGTGCTATGGGCCTCATACCCATTGCACTTATTCCAAGTGTCATTTTTAACCTGAGTGTAGTTTTCTAAACCTTTCATTTGGAAATCATTTCAAACTTACAGAAATGTTGCAAAATCATAATATTACAAAAATAATCCATATGCATTTTATCCAATACACTTAGTATCGACATTTTACCTCCTGAGTGTGCATTTTTTTAATGAACCATCTGAGAATCAGCTACAAAGTTCAGAGTGCATTTCTTAAGAAAGAAATTGCTTTTGTACAACCATGGAACAGTTATCAATGTCAGTAAGCTTAACATTTTTACTATACTCTTCTTGAAACAGTGCTCCATTGGGTTAATGAGCTTGAAACAGGAAATTCAAACCTTGTTTTTTAAGAGAACTGATTCTTCCTAATCTTATCAGACCCCATGAACAGATCTACTACTGTCTCGGAAGAGGCTTGGGCTGAAGGTCACTGGTATGAATAAGCAGGACCCTGCATTTCTTACCCCAGATGAGAGTCCAAGACCCCATCAGTTTGTATGTTTTCTGGAACATACCGTGGGCCCATCTTCTTCTCCTAAAGATACCCTCCTGATAACAGGGGCCTTGTTCTAATGTTAAGTCTCCAACTCGAAATGAACATGGTTATATGTTACATGTCTGCTCAGTGTCCATGCCCTATCTTTCCTCGTGACGCAGCTTCCCCATCCTCTCATCAATATGTGTTTCTAAAACCCCTATGATTATACAAATCCAGTTCTCTCCCACTTTGGGCAGGTGGATCTGAAGTTTGACTTCCTGTCTCCTCTTCTCCAGTAAACCCTTTCTTTGCTGCACATTCGAGGTTCTAGTGATTGGCTTTGCTGCACTTTGGGCAGATGGAGTTGGGTATGTTATGTTATCTATTCTAATTTATGTTCTCAGTCGCTCCTTTATAATTTATTTTTTTCCCTTTGTTGTAGGGTCAGTCTAGGATCATGTATTACATTTGGTCATCATGTCTTTTCAATGTATTTTAATTTGGAACATTTGCCCTGCCTTCCTGCCTTCTCTCTCTTTTCTTTTTTTTCTTAAATTTTCCCCTCCCTCCTTCCCTTCTTACTTCTTTCTTTGTCTCTCTCTCCCTTTCTTTCTTTCTTTCTTTCTCTCTCCTCTCTCCCTCTCTCTTTCTTCCTTCCTTTCTATCTTTCTCTCTCTTTCTTTATTCTTTCTTTCTTTTATTATGCTTTATTGTATTTCTTCTTTTTTTAATCCTTCTTTTCATTAACAATACTGGTATTTTCTCATTTTTAATAACGAACGTTTCTTATTGTGAGTTGCTTAATATTACCTTACACTTCTGGACAGAATAATTGGGATTAAAAAACAAGAACAATGCCAGGCCCATCAAAACTTTACCTCCAGGAAGGGTGCTCCTGCCACCCATCATACCACCATTATGTCCCTATCCCTGGGCCAGTGATTGCTGCATAATAGGTGCTCAGTGAGTGAATAAATGAATGAAGTAAGACATCTGTAGCATCTACAATTCACTACCCAGACGTAACTACCCTTGATCCATATTTACCTCCAGGGTTTTTTCCCATGGGTACACTGAGCCAAGAGAATCCTAGAAGAGCTCTGCCTCAGCAGGCCAAGGTCATGACCATGGTGGCAGTGATCCACCTGTGAACACATAGGCTCAGGAGAGCCTTGAGCAAGCATTCAGGCATAGCTGTTCTGCTATAAAAACTAATTTTTATGAGTTGTGTGTTTACTATTCATAATATCTCCAGCATTGACGAAGGTCACTCTTTAGTGTTCCAAGGGGAAAGGAACAGCGCGATTGAAAAGATGACTCTTTATCGTCTTACTTTTTGGGCAGGCAGGTGGGTCATCTCAGAGATGAGAAGCCTGGGCCAGATCATGCCGGAGAAGACAAGAAGGTGTGATGAATGCTGGAGCTGGAAGCCTTGGCAACACCTCAGGCACTGGCAAAGAACTACAGATAACTTTGGATTTCCTGCGTGGAAACTTCTTTCCTACCCATGACCTTCTTGAAGTTTGACACTTTCGTCCATTGCCCTACCTCCTAAATGTTTGTAAACATGCACGTAAGCATGCGTGTCCTTCTGGATGCCTTCCAGGAGGCAGTCTCTGGGTTAGCATGCTTTCTTATCAACTGCTATCACGTTTAGCTATGCATGTATTGACTGGTCAAGGCTGCAGAGTATTTTATCTTATCGACACAATTAGTGCTGAACAATTCTTTATTTGATGATATTGAAGTCATTTAGAGTTTTTATCATCACAAAATAACACTACAATGAAAACTATTGTAAAATCTTTCTGCATGTCTCTGATGATCAAAGAAGTTGAACAAATTTTACAGATTTTGAGGATACTGGTGAAGCAATCTTGCAAATGTCTACACTAAGTTATATACCTAGTTGTGAAGGATGAAGGTCTATTTCTTTTAAACTCTTTCCATCACTGGTTAATAGTGTTTTTTTCCCCTAACTTAACGAATATATTACCATTTTTGTTGATTTAAATTTCACATATTTGATCACCATTTCATTAAATATGTCTCTGTCTTTAAAGTTGTGGGATTTCCTTTTCAGATGTGGTCTTCCTTATTAAATAATTCTTTGTCTTGGGGGTCCTGGCTGACTCAGTCACTGAAGCATCCCATGCTTGGTTTCAGCTCAGGTCATGATCTCAACGTCGTGAAATAGAGCCTAGCTCTGCACTTGGTGGGGAGTCTGCTTAGATCCTCTCCCTCCTTCTTCCTCTGCCCCTCTGTAACCCCAAATAAATAAATAAATAAATAAATAAAATCTTTTAAAAATAATAATCAATGTTCATATTATTGTACAAATCATAAATAATTTATTAAAGATGTTAACAACATGCATATATTTCAAATTTCCTTTTCATTTTGTCCTTGCCTATTTAGTGAATAATTATTCTGTTTGCTTTTGATTTGTCTTGGCTATTTTTACTGTTTTCTTTACAGAATTAATAACGTCTACCTAACGGGGGATCTGCACAGTATTAAGACTAATAATGTGAGCCCAACTATATATAGGACAAGAAACGAGGGGAGGAGATGAAATTATGCTTAGAGTCCTTCCCTGGCAAGAGTGTGGGCAAACTCAGAATTCAAACACCTAACATGGGAAGACAGGTGGACATCTCAAGGGTCACTTGGTATCTTAGTTTTTCCAGAGAAACTTATTGAGGCATATTACTTCAAACATCCCTCGGTGCTCCAGCAATGCCATCCCAACTGGGTATTAATTTTAAATACCGGAGGAAAGGAAATATTTCACAAATACACTGCTGTCATCCCAGAAACAGACAAAAGGGGACAATTCAGGCTGCAATCATCATCTCTGCCTGCCTCTTTCCCTGCTCTATGTCAACCTCCCAATAAAGGGCAATTCATCCAGCTTTAAAACAGTGCCTGTAACAATCTGATTTTCTTCAAAACGTTTTCAGTGATGTAAAATCTATATTAGATTTCTCCTTTGCTCTTATTTTTAGAAACTTATACCAAAGTGAGGCTGGACTGAGATCCATCATTTCCTCTTATTTCCTCTAGCCCTTTCTTTGCTTTTAATTAACCCTTCTAAACAAAGCTGACTCACTGTAAACGTTCAAAAAAATCTTCATGCTGATGTCCCTGCTTTAGTGTGCTTTTAAGGGTATCTTTATTTTCCTGAAACAGAAAGGGGGCTGAGGGTTAAAAATAAGGGAGTTTATTATCAATGAGATTAAGCAAATTAACTGTTACAAATAAGATTATTTTTTTTTAATGTCCAAATGTCAATTATCAGTCTCAGAATAAAATTACTTAAAGCTGAAGATAAGCTAGAATGTTTTATTGTAACTTTTCAACATCATTAGAGTTTATTTAAAAATGAAAATAAATAACAAATTAAAATCCAAGGCATGGTCTAACATGGTTGGTATACAAAAATATAAGGCTCAGTTCTGTACCCCCCACCCAAACTCCAAGCATGTGAAGGGGAGAATGAATAAATTCTGGGATTATTGCTCGTAGGAATTTTACAGATGAGAAACTTCAAGCTCAGAAGTTAAAGTGACTCAGGGTCATATCGTTTATTAATATGACAGTTGAGGCACAAACTCATACTTTTAAACTACTAAATAACTCTCTTGCTTATAGCACAGTTGTTTCTATCAGGTGTTAAATTTATTCTCAATATTATTTCTGACATGAATTAACACTATGATAATCAGGTATTTCTAAGTAACAACAGCAACAACAACACAGAAACAAACATGCAGACACTCTGATGGAGAATATTCCAGAAATGAAATGAGGAATCAGTTCCGTGCTCCTGAAAGGGATCCTTGGGGAACGCATGGCAGGGTACCTTGAACTCTTGCATTTGGGGATCAGAATCCCCTGTAAGGCCGAGTTCTTGAAATGAAATAATTCTGCTGCACGCACATCAGAAATAATTTTCTGCCTCACTCTCGGTTCCATTAGAGTCTCCGAGTGGCTCCGGGTTAAATAAAGTGAAACTGGCATGCCAGCTGCTGGGAATACTGATTTTGAGAAGATCATAAATAGATATATATATATTTTTTTCCATTTGTGGAAACTGCACACATGGACATTTCTGGTAGGCAGAAAGCACGAAAGTGCACAAGAGGGGAGTCTTGGCCCATCTTATGAGCCAAATTGGATCAACTGCCCAGGTTCCTTGATGGATTGGGCGGGGATTGTTTAAGACAGCCAAAAGAAACCAATTTGGTCCAAAAATATCAACTTAATGGCCATTGAGCAAGACAGTGAGAAGCATGGAATTACCAGAAGATGTGAGAAACCTCACGTTTCAAGGTGTTCCTTTGAATCTTTTGTGAACAGGTGGGATGTGGGTTTCTCTACACAAATAATTACATCTGTGTTGATCTAGTGTTGAAATAATGGCTGAAGAGTAAAAATTATATTAGTTCCATGAAGCCAAATGACATTTGCGTGGAGGTTTGAAACCCTGACTCCCTTCCCATCTTCTTAAGGGTGGGTGGGGCCTTTCCTGTGTTTCTGTTTGGGGTGAGGGGAGGAGGAACTTGGCTTTGGGTCACTGGATTGCCCCCCCCCACCCCGCCCCAGTTCAGCTTGCAGGGATGCTGGGCGGAGGAGGAATGTATCATCCCAGTCCCTGAATCCTTCTGAGATCGATGGGTGGTGTAAACATGAAACAATGGGTCCACTCCTCCTACCCAGCCCTGCTCTTTTTACAGGAACTCTCTTTCTCTGGTATCACAGTGTATTCTACTGTTGGGACTCCAGGAAATCTACTTTTGCTTTTACTTTTCCTCCAGTTTTATGCTTTTCTCATTTGGAAGGTGATCTGCTCTCCTATGAATGTGTCCTTGGTAATATGTTTGTGGCTTTCTTCAAACATGGATCGACCATTTCAGAAGTGCATTATTGTATGCCCTGGATTCCTTCCATTAACACGTAAGTTTGTCCTGTCACTCGTAAGCATGTACTTACTTCAGACTTGCATTTTCTTTGTCCATGTAAAAGGAAGCTTCTGGATTTCTTTAAGACTACAGGTTATTCAAGTTACTAGCTTCCAGTAAATGAATTTCTGAACAGATGTAAGAGACAAGACAGATGATAATGTGGGTGAGGAAGAAACAAAATGACGAGGGGTTGTATTTGACTACTAAGGACCCAGTTCTTGAATCATGGACGTAACTGGGAGCTGCTGCCATCCAACTGTGGCCTCAGGAAAGGCCTGATGGGGAATGGTGCTCAGGCAAGAGGGCAGGCTGCTTTGCAGTGCGAGGTGACAAGAAACACCAGACTTGTCCTGGAAGGCTTTTGGGCACAGTGAGAAACTGCATAGACTGCCCGGAACCCTTGTAGGAGAATGCTGGTCAGAACTGGGGCTCACAAGACTGTGATTTGAATGGATTCTCTCCATATCTGTTCTAATTTTATGGTCGCACCTTTTTTTAGACTTCTTCCTTCCTTGGTGGGGATTCTGGCCCAGGAGACCATCTGTCCCCAGAGCTGTATTTCAGAGCTGAAAAGGTACATGGAGAGTGGCCCCATTGGCCCTATAAGATCCAGTGTATAGTCCAAGAGTGTTGTATCTTTACTGTGAAAAAGAAAAAGGAAAACCAAACAGGATTCAAAGTACAATTACTTCCCTTTCCTAGGATTGGCCAAAAATGTTGGCTTTTATGAAAAAATAATTTTAAAAAAATTACAAAGATACAGAAAGAACTTTGGTTAAGTAGTTATTTGTGTAGAAGAGGTAACAGGGTTAAAGATTTACATGTCATTTTCAGAGGTATAGCTTTTTTAAAGAAATAGAAAATCTCCCACATACTACTTCTTTTCATGGAGTGGGGCTTAGGAAAAGCAAACTCAGTGGAGATAAAAGGGGGATCGTGCCATTTCCCAGTCAGGATCCTGAAGGAAATGTCGGAAAGCAGTCTCTCCACAAGCCCAGTTTGCTCTAATTTCTCTAAGGAACAAATACTTTAACCAAATGTATTTTATGTTTCACCCTTTTTAGAACTGTCAAGTCTGTTAATAATTTTCTTCCTTGGTACAATTGGAAGAAAGATTAATCATTTCACTCTATATATACCACGGCATCAATCTGGCATTCAATCAAAGCCTAAAATTAGCTACTAAATTAAAATTTCTCTTGGTTTTCTACCTTTCTCATGGAAATTAGGTACAATTACTCATGTGGTTTTGTAGTCACAGTCTCTTTCTTTTTCTATTTAAAGATATCTAATAAAACTACTATGAATATAGAAAACAGGGAAAGAATGGAATCCAGTGGTCTAAAAATAATTGTTTATCAATGGGCTTTGACACAATGTTTGTGACAAGTTTTCTTTGTAACCTTCTAAATGTCAAATTCTCTCCCATTAAAGTGTATATTCAGATGCCCGAGTACAGCTTTGCTCTAATAGTTGCTTGATAATGAAATCATCATAAAATGCAATTTCAGGAACATTTGACTTATTTAATCCATGCCACCTTCCGGGAAATAGAAACACTTAAAAAATCAGCAAATTTCTTTAACATTCTTTGAAATGTTTAAATAGACAGTGTCATGAAAGTCCAAATAAATTTAGATTTAAACACCGTCATCACCAGGCCCCACTTCCCGCTCCCAAATTCTGGAGCCTAATTAATATCCCCAAAGGCAGGGCTACCTACCTGTCCACCTGCCCTGAGACAGAGAAGCCAGGATGGGAGGCCACCAACCAATTAGAGAGAACAGAATTTCAAAAGCTCTATAGTATTTCTCTGAGAGAACATGGTCCCTACTTGAAGATGTCAAAGTGTAGAGTCTTGCTGATACTGTAAAATAATGTTTCCTCATTTTAAAGAAGCCAGTGATCAGATTTTTATACCTGTTCTCTTCTGAGAAGTTTCTCTTGGCTTCCATAGCATGTATGAAATCACTTGCTTCTGAAAGGTCAAAATGCCATTTTCCTCAATGACCAAATTTAGCTGTCATTTGACATTTCTGAGCCTCCCTGTCCCCATGAAAAAAGAGTTATTTCCCATATTTTTGTAAGGGATAATTGCCACAAGGTAGTAAAGTACTTAGCAAAGTTATCTACATTCAAGGGACTCACAAAGCATATCATAGACAGACAGCAGTCTGTTTCTGTCCTAGTTGGCAATGTTTTCAATTTACATTGAAAACATTTACATTTTTTCAATTTACATTTACATTTTTGTTTGCATAATGAGTGACCCAGAGAAAGAAAACCTGGGTTTGCTGCAAACACAGAGATGTGTCCAGACTCGGGCGATTCCTCTCCTTCCATCCCTATTCCAAACTGTGGGTTTGCTCCAGTTTGCTACCTTTTCATGTCAGAGAAGTGTCCGTCGTTCCAGGAATCACTTTCTGATGTGAATGTTTCCAAATCTGCAAGGGAGGATTGAGGATCAGATGGACTTTCTCATCACACTTTCATCTGTGCATAATCCTCCCTGTAGCTCTTACTAGCTAGAGATGGACCATATGGGCAAGATTGTAGAAACCCACTTAACAGGACTGTTACGACTCTTTAAGCTCTCTGTAAGTGGGTTGAGAAAGAAAAAGTAGATGGAGATCATATAATCACCCAACAATATTTGCATTAAATTGGTAATCCTATTTTTTATCCTGAAATCATCCATTCTGCGACCGTTATGCCCCTTTTCTGTTGCACTGAACTGTTTCCTTTAGTTAATTGCTAGCATCTTCTAGAATGTGTTTTATTTGGATTGTTGCAAATCCAGACGAATTAGATGACATAGCTCCTGGATGGTATAAGAATGCACAGTGAGTCCCCTTTTTGCCCAAGGCCAGAGGCCAGCTGATATTTACCAACTGATTGCAAAGCCAAGGGTGTGTCAGAAAGAGAAAAAGTTGTCACAGTGTTCATCTCTCCCCTAAAAGAATGTACTCTGGCAGTGAGTTCAAAGAACCTAGAAACAATCACATTCATCACAAGCCCTTATTCATGTTAAGCAAAGAACTATCCAAAATTCGGTCCAACAAAAAAATGTTCACTCAGTTATGCGCAGGAATATTTTTTAGCAATACTTGAAAGCGCTGTTTATTTAGTAAACAAATCTCTCTCTGCCTGTTTTGCTGAATACATTGAACACAAACCACAGGCTCCACAAAACGTATTATGTGCAACAATGATAAATTCTGACATCAATTTTTTTTTTTCTTCAATAGTTTTGGAGTAGAATGATCAATAATTACTCTGTAGAAGACCAATTCTGTAAATGCCTCTATGTGGTTTGTGGTGTGTGTGTATTTAAAGGTAAAATTTTGTTTTTCTCTATCCAAGTGTTCTAAATGTTCTTGAATCAAATATTTTTAGGTCTTCTTTTCAGTAGACTTCACCGTTTTAGGGCACCTATTTCATGAGTTGAGCTGAAATTGAGAAAAATGAAAAATGCGAATGACAGAATTCTAGAAACAACACAAAAATGAAAAACGCCACCATGTTGACTCATAGCCTGGTACTAGGCACTGCCTTTAATCCAAAGACAGAAAGAGAGAAAATAAATTAAAGGGTCAGTATTAGCTGCAGAGGCTTCTCTTGGCAGAAAAGAATGCTGGGCATGGAGGGGCGTCTCCCATTTCTCTGAAAATACTGTGTTTCATAAACAATTCAGTGAGGATCAAGGGGCCTGCTGTTGGCATGTGTGGATTTGCAATGTTTCTGATAAGAAATAAGACTTTCTCTGTCATTGTAAAATCACCATGGAGTGGATTTAATGATGTAGGCACCAGAAAAGATGACATAGTGAGGGAAAAAAATGGCAACAATGGTTATTAATAGAGAAAGACAATCTCAGCCCTGCCAGAAATGAATGGCGACGCTTTGATAATGAGCTGTGGCCTGATTTTACAGGTGTAAACCACAGCAAGCCAACTTTGGACCGCTGTTTATTTGTGTGCTAAATTTGTCAGTCTTAGAAACAATACATTAATATCTCAATGTAGTATTTTCTATAATTCTATGTATTTTTTTTAAGATTTTATTTATTTATCAGAGAGAGCGAGCGAGCGAGCACACAAGCAGGAGTAGCAGCAGGCAGAGGGAGAAACAGGATCCCTGCTGAGCAAGGAGCCCAGCACAGGACTCAGATCCCAGCACCCTGGAATCATGATCTGAGTCAAAGGTAGAAGGAGCCACCAGGCATCCTGTATTTATTTTCTGATACATGTTGATTTATGTGTTTATGCTATGTTGTTTGGCTTCCAAAGGTTCATATCTATTTAACTACATTACATACCTATAAAGAAATGGAGCAGCAGTTTTAAGAGTGGAGTCAAACCACCCTCCCCCCCCCCCCCAAGAAACTCGGGGAGAGTAACTACTTCGTGCTGTATATCTTAGGTCTCATGTATGTAAAATGGGCATTACACAAACTTCTTCACAAATGAAGAAGGAAGCAAATGATTAGCATAATCCTGGCACTGTTTAAACGTAAAATAGAAGTTAATAATATTAGCCGTGCTCTTATTATTGTTAATATTATCATGACATGATTAAAGCAGACATTAGCTGGGAGTAAGCCTTCTTATTCTTGTTTCAGAGAAAATTTTCCCAGGACACAAGTAAAAAGCCTTTTGATAACTACAAATAAAGCCAAGTGTTAGTATGAGACCTAGTTTGCTTCCTATCAACTGCCTTAAGTGCGGAAACCAGTGGATGCTGTGTATGGCACAATGCTAAGATGATTTTGTAAAGAGAGCCAGGTAGTTGTACAGTATTTTGCTCACAGGCTGTGTGAAGTCTTTATTTTATGACTATGAGCTATGTTTGGCAGCATTCCTTCTGTTATGCAAATACACAGTCTCATTACCCAGAATAACACTCATTGACATTCTCTACCTTCTTCTTGTGTTCTGGAGGAGGATCAACTATTGATTAGGGAGCCATCAAACAACAGATTTTAAATCCCCCTTTCAGATAAGGTATGTTGCAATGGCTAAGATCACTTAGTTATTCAGAGCTTTGGAAAGTGTGACACAACAGTTACTCTGACGAACATAAACAACTCAACAGGGCATGTTTCAAATAAATAAAACATTAGTAAGTTGTAGGTCAGCATTGGAGAAGATCTCCACATTATTTTACCTTTTCTGTGACTCTGCAGCAGAGGGGACCCCCTGACAGTGTGTAATGGAACCCTTCCCCCCAAAAAAGAAAGAAAACAACAGAGAGAAAAAAAGAATACAGAAATAAAACCAAAAGGGGGGGAAAAACCCTGTGGGCTGATACGATGAAACATTCATTACTTTGTGGGAAAGCAGCCAAAATGATTTATACTTCAATACTCCATACTAAAATCAAAGAGAATGGGGTAGAAATGCCGATACAACTCTGGATGGAGAGAGCTCGAAGCATGGTACTGCAAAAGAATATTTTGATTGAGACATTTAATGGCAATTCAAACAGACTAATTATGAATTAAGGTACTAAAAATGCATGTGATTTCACTTCTAAGGCAACAGCTGAATTTTTATTTCTAGATGCAATATTTGGCTACTCATCATAGTATGATTGGGACAATATAACTTTATTGTCTAAGTGATTTTGTGCCAACAATGTGAAAAACGAATTTCAGAGTCCGCTTTTATGCAAAATGGAATGCGTTGAAGATATCACTTAGACTCTCTTGGTTCTTTAGCATTTACAAACAAATCACATGAAAACTAATGTTTTTCATGTGTTTCCAAAAATATTGTTATTAGCATTAGTCTCACAAAAATAGACATTTTCATCTTGACTACATCCCATAATGCATTATGTTCAAATTCAGTTTTCCTTACCAAGAAGTTTTAAGAAAGAGTTATGATTATAAATTATACATAGTGTAATATCAGAAATTGAAGTATGAGGAATTTATATATTTAAACCCCTTGATATCATTTATGTGCAATTTATGTTTACTGTAAAGGTGTGTAGACCTGCATAGTGCTGTGTGGATTGTTATGTAGTTCAAATCAGTGAGGTTGGAAGTGCAAGTGTGTGTTTCAGGTTTCTGGTTGTCACATACATGATTCTCTATAATAGATGAAGTGAATGTTGAACATTTATTCTAAAAACACTCTAAGAGTCTCATTTAGAAATAATTCTTGAGGGGTGCCGGGTGGCTCAGTTGGATAAGCAGCTGCCTTTGGCTCAGGTCATGATCCCAGGGTTCTGGGGTTGAGCCCCACATTGGGCTCCTTGCTTAGCGGGAAGCCTGATTTCTCCCTCTCCCTCTGCCTGCTGCTCTGCCTATTGTGTTCTCTGTCTCCAGGTCAAATAAATAAAAAATCTAAAAAAAAAAAAAAAAATTAAAAAAAAATCTTGACCTTATTCTCGTTTTTCTTTTCCTTTTTATTTGTTATGATGTCCTTATCACTGATAGTTTAGTTCTGCTTCTCCCTGAGTTATAGAAATGATAATGCCCAAATCAAAATGGTACCCTATCAACTTCCATCTCCTTGCTTTACTCAGGCAACTGAATCATGGGTGGTGCGTGCTTTAAACAAAATAAGCAAATGAAAGCACCCTGAAATTAGTTTAGAATATTAGTTTTAATATTTTTGTCATTGATTTGAAGGTAGCTAACTTTAATTTTATATCATGGGGCCATTTCAAAATAAAAGATTATAATCCACAAAGTCCTTTTTTTAAAACTTTTTAAAACATTTTTTAAAGATTTTATTTATTTCTTTGACAGATGGAGATCACAAGTAGGCAGGCGGGGGGGGGGGGGGGTTGGGGGGTTGTTGAGCAGGCTCCCTGCTGAGCAGAGAGCCAGATGCAGGGCTTGATCCCAGGACCTTGAGATCATGACCTGAGCTGAAGGCAGAGGCCTAACCCACAGAGCCACCCAGATGCCCCCAAAATCCTTTTTTAATAAAGGGAAAATACAGTCCATCTTCTCATAAGAATAACTTATTTTAATGATCCTATGAATGGGCTTTCTTCTTAAATATAGGAAATTTGACGTGATTTAATCATTTAAACATTGGTAAACATATGCTTCTTATGTATAAAAACCTGAGAAGGAATATCAAATTTTATAGAGGATTTAAATTCATCTTTTCATGATAAATTAGAAGCATTTTAATATGTATATTGCATTACATAGTTAATTACAAACATGTATTCAAGTGTCACAATTTCATAGAAATAAATCTAATTACAATGCAATATTTCTCATGGAAACAACAAATGAACTGATGTATTTATAGCTTTCTAGAGCTTTCTAATTTGGTAAAAGCTAAGCACATTAAAAGTCATGAGTGTCTTATCAACAAAATTAAGAAACACTATTATTACAGAGTACCTGTGCAATGGCTATTAAGAAATGTCTTAGCTATGAACAGCATAAAATATGTAGATGAAAATAACAGAAAAATTGCTCTAATCAGACATCAGTTGATATTTTAAAGTATCTTTCCACTGAAAAAAGATGACCTTACTAAAAAATATTAAGAGTCAGAAAACCAGGCCTGATGGGAGAATTTTTTATCCATTAATAAGATTCTGAAAGAAAGAGTCAGAGTGTGTGGGCAGTCAGTTCTGATTAGTGAGTATGTTACAGTACTTTTAAAGTTCTGATATATTACTTCCTAAATGTACTTCCTGAAGCATGTCCCTCGTTAATTAAAATTTCTGAATCACCCAGCTTTAACTTTATGAGCTCCATTCTGAACTCTATCCCTGAAACTTCCCTAAGATACTGCGTAAGACCAGCCATTTCGGAAGGTAATCAAATACGGTCGTGTAAATGGAAGTCTTTGGGGTCAAAAGACTCCACATTGGCATTTTAGGACTCATTTCTTGACATGGCCATGTAGGGAGAATAAATAAACATATAAATTTAAAATACTAAATAAGCAGCTTTCTAGCTTGTCTTCCTGATGGCATCCTGCTGATCTCTAATGTTTTGCTTGAACACCACTTACTCCATGGTCCTTTCCCTGACTGCGTTCTCCCTGCCTCTACATCAGGAATTTCTTATCACATTGTCTGCTAAGCTATCCACACACTTCGCCCCTGACATCCCTCTTTCGTTGCGTGTCATCGTGGTGCCTGTGTCTGCTGCACTCACTAGACGTCACCTTGGAAAGAGCATCAGTTATGTCTTTTTTAATGTCATATCTTGTCTCTTTGGTATAATACCCAGTACAGAGTAAATGCCTCAATAAATATTTGTGCATTAACTTGAAGACTAGATAAGCTCCTTCCAGAGATTTTTGTCTGGAGCCTTACTTCACAGAGGAAAATATTTCCACTCAGCTAAATAACTACATTTCTTAGATCCCCTAGAGGTAAGCTATTGTCATGTGACTAAGCTCTGGTCAGTATTACATAATGCAAGTGTAGTCTGAAGTTTCAGAAAATCGTCTTAAGAAGGGGTGCATCCCTCTTTATACTTTCCTCCTAGGGCATGCATTAAATGTGTGCTAAATGCATCATAGACAGCACCTGGAAGTCCAGCCACCATCTTGGACCATGAAAAAAGGGCCAGTGACATGGGCTGAAGTGGTTCCCCCAAAGGTCTTATGTTTAAGTTGTAACCACAAGTATCTCAAAATGTGACTGGATTTGGAGGTAATTAAGATAAAATGAGATCATTAGGTTGGGCCGTGAAGCAATACGACTAGTATTTTTGTGAGAAGAGGGACCGACATGCTCAGAAGGAAGACCTGGTGAGGACAGAGAAAAGACAGCCATCTAGACTTCAAGCAGAGGGGCCCCAGACGGAACTGATCCCACTGTTCCCTTGATCTTCACTTTCAGGTCCTAGAACTGTGAGGAAATAGATTTCTGTCATTTATTCCACACCCAGACCACAACACTTTGTTAAAGCAACCCTAGAAAACTAACACAGGTCTTGGTACAGAGAATTGGGACGTTGCTATAGCAAATACCCCAAATACCAGAACTGTGTCATGGGCAAAGGCTGGGAGAACTTTGAGGTGCATGTTGGAAAATATCTAGAATGCCTTGACAAGGTTGCTGGTAGAAAAATGAGCACTAAAGAGATTCTGGTGAATGCTCAAGAAGAAAAGAGAGCTGTAGAGAAATCTACATCTTAGTGGTACACATGTATTATTATGAACAGAATGCTGGCAGAATATGAACAGTGAAGTCACTTCTTGTTAGATCTCAGATGGAAATGTTGGGGATGTTACTGGAACCTAGAAGAAAGGTGATCCTTGTTAAAAAGTGGCAAAGAACTTGTTCAAAATGTTTTCTAGTATATTGTGGAAAGTCAAACTTGTAAGTGATGGACAGTTACCTGAGATTTCTAAGCAAAATGTTGAAGATCCAGCTTGGTTTTTCCCTATTGCTTGTAGTAAAATATAAGAGAGAGTTATATAAGTTGAAGAAGAAATTGTTAGGCCAAAAAGTACCAGAATGTAAAGATTTGGAAAATCCTCACCCTCTTCATATTGCAAAAAATTTAGAATGGTCTGGAGAGAATATCAGGAGTGTAAGTGGACAACCATTTTTTTAAAAAGATTATAGTATGTGACTTATGGATACAATCAGCCACCTCACCAGAAGTCAGGAATAGAGATGGGAAGCATACGGAGATCTGTGGGGGATCTTCTTATCTGGTGCCTTGGCCTTGGGAACTGTATGAAAGACCAAAAAGGTTTTTGAGAAATTGTTACTAGCAGAAATGTTCAGTTTTCACTGAAGTAGATAGAAACAAAACAAAGGAAGGTGTCAGATTTCTGTGATTCTTAGGATGGGGCCATACACATATCTGGTGGCAAATATTCACTATCCTCCAGGGAAGAATGACTTTGAAGGTGGTTCGGAGTTTGGCAGAACTGCCACTCCCACCATAAACCTAGAAGACAGGGGTCCAGAAGGCAGGGCTGTCTTCTTGGTCCCAAAGATTGGAGCCATGTCCTCAGATTCTGAGGGGGGGGCTATCTTCTGCAGGGCTGATGGGGCATGGTTATTCTTGTAGGCCCAGAGGACAGATCATGGAGCCAAAGGGAATGATGCTCAAACCTTACAATCTATGGAATTGGGTAGTTCAGTTGGCTAAATATCTGCCTTCAGCTCAGGCCATGATCCCAGGATCCTGGGATTGAGTCCTATTAGGCTCCTTGTTCCACAGGGAGCCTGCTTTTCCCTCTGCCTCTTTCCCCCATTTTTTTACCCCGTCTCTCTCAAATAAATAAATAAATGAAATATTTTTTTTAAAAATCCAATGCAATTGACTGTGTTAGCTTTCAGACTTGCTTGGGATCCACGACCCCTTTCTTCTTTCCTCCTTTATCCTTCTCTGTTTTGGAAAGGGAATGCCCATCCTGTGACTGTCTGTACATTATATTCTGGAGGCAGATAATTTTTCACAGTTTCAGAGCTGGAGAGGACTTTTGCTTCAGGATAAATTATAACTTAAGTCTCACCCTTACTTAAGATGATATTTAGATGAGATTTTGAATTTAGAGTTGGGGCTGTACTAGATGAGACTTTGGCGGCTGTTGTGATATGGTGACCATATTTCCCCAGGGGGAAAGATGTGGATTTGGAAGGACAGATGGAAGAATGTTATGTGTGGAATTCTGTCCCTTCCAAACTCGTAGGTTGATATCCTAACCCCCAGAAGCTCTGAATGTGACTCTTTGGAGACAGGGATTTTACGGAGGTAATTGAGGTAAAGTTAGGTTGTTAGGGTGGACCGTAATCTGATTATTACTGGTATTCTTACAAGAAGGGTTAAGGACACAGAAATACAGAGAAGAAAGACCCATGAAGACGCAGAAAGAAGATAAGTATCTACAAGCTCAGGAAAGAGGTCTTATTAGCACTTTGATATGAATTTTTAGTTTCCAGAATTATAAGAGGGGCACCTGGGTGGCTCAGTGGGTTAAAGCCTCTGCCTTCAGCTCAGGTCATGATCCCAGGGTCCTGGGATCGAACCCCGCATCAGGCTCTCTGCTCAGCAGGGAGCCTGCTTACCCCTCCTCTCTCTCTCTCTGCCTGTCTCTCTGCCTACTTGTGATCTCTGTCAAATAAATAAATAAAATCTAAAAAAAAAAAAAAAAAAACAGAATTATGAGAAAACAATTTTCTGTTGTTTAGGCTGCCCAGTCTATGGTACTTTGCTATGGTTGCCCTTACAAATTAATACATCCCGGAAGCCTGCCTCAGTACTTTTGTTAGGTGAAGAAGAAATACACTTATATCCTATTGAAGACACCAGTACTTGGGGATTTTAGGTAACAGATAACTAAATCAAATCATATATAGTCCAGGGAGTTGGAGAGTGAGATAGATCACAACAATGTTTGCAGACTTCTTAGTGGAAACTTTAAGCCAAAAGAAAACTTCACTCAAAATCATAAAGTATACTTTCCAGGTTAGAAGTCCATATTGATCAAATTAAGAATCAAACATAATAGATTTTTTAATGCCTGTTTTCAGGTATGCCAATGGACCCTTTCTCATGGAATACTAGGGGAAATGATCCATCAAAACAATAAACAAGTAGTGCGATCAAGTAGCATGAATTTCTCTCATGACGCTGAAGAGAAGCTTCAGGGCAAAAATGTTGCAGCTGGTTTTTAGAGCAATAGCCAGATTGTAGCTGGGGAATAAAAGGGCAGTTAGGGTGGAATGCAAACTATTTAATGAGTCATATGCCATCAGCACTGAGCAGTTAGAAGCAATGCCAGCCCAATCACAATGGATGCAAGCTGTGAACATGATGAATAGCTAGATTGTGTTTTACTGACTAGATATTAGCCTCACTTGGGCTGGCTTCATGGCACACCATTTATGCAGTATGCACAAACACTTTTGCAAGAGCCCTGCGTTTTGTTTTATGCTCTGTTTTTCAGTCATTAAATTCTCAACTTGATCCAAGCACTTGTGTTTTGTGTGAAGTCTGAAGGACCAACGGAGCATGCATAAAAGCAGGGGGATCCACCAGGTGGCGTTGTGTGCATGTGGGCTCAGGCCCTGGGCGGGGCAGGCAGCAGGCCTGGGCAGTCTGTGCCCAGAGTAATTGGGCTGGAGGTTCTGTGTGCACATTAGGGCCAGTCCCAGGAGTAGAACCTGAGCTAAGATTAGTACCAGCAATGGCAGCAGAAGCAGGAGCTGCAGAGATAGCCAGCTTGCCTTGGGAAAGGAGCCACTCCTCATTGGGACAGTTTTCTCTGGCTTTTAAAACTGCAGCAGCATGTCAAAACAAATACCCACAATGTAATTAAATTTAAAAATCATCACCTTTGATAGAAAATAACACTGTTTTCATATTGAAATGTTCTTGTCCTGAAAGACACAGCAATAAATGCACAAACATAAATTTTGAATTATATAAAAATCATGACGCCATTTTCATTTCTGGTACAACCACTAGAAGTAACAACAGGTAACAGACTAAGTATTACTATGCCATTTTATAAATTTACATTTAGCTTAGGTTCAGACTTACATGAAACTAATGTGTATGAAGAGTTAAATCTTTTGAGAAAAATCATCCCAAAAGAACTGTCAGCTCCCCTTATATTAAAATTTATATTCTGAAATAATTCAAGATGCATTCTAATATTGTCATTGCCTATAAAAGACTCAGCTTCTGTACCAGTTGCAACAGCAGAAAGATCTTTCTCAAAATTAAAAATTATGCAAAATTATTGTGATCTTCCATTTGCCAAGAACAGCCAAAGTCATTTTCAATTATATTGATTGAAAACGAAGCTGGTAAAATAATAAATTTTGTTGAAGTAATAAATGAATTTACAGAAAAGGAAGCCAATAAAATCTTATAATCAACCTATATATTAATAAATATATATATATAATAAAATATATTACTTATTGTGTTATTTTAAATTTGATACAATTTTTCATAATTTATAAGTTTATGTCATGATTCATACCGTACGATTACCCCTACTATGTTTTATAAGTAATGTGACATCTTTTAAGAAATAGACTTAATCTTTTAGTACTTTTATTTATTTTTTAAAGATTTTATTTATTTATTTGAGAGACAGAGAGAGAGAGAGAGGATGAGAAAGAGAGCATGAAGAGGAGGAGGGTTAAAGGGAGAAGCAGACTCCCTGCCCAGCAGGGAGCCCGATGCGGGACTTGATCCCAAAACACCAGGATCACCACCCGAGCCGAAGACAAACGCCCAACCAAGTGAGCCACCCAGGCACCCACTTTTAGTACTTTTAATGGGATTTTTGAACAAGGGAGCTTGAGTTTTCATTTTGAAATGATGCAACTAGACCCTAATTGCCAAAAAACAAACAAACACCACAATGCTAACAGAATGCCAGCTATTTGTCTACAAAATAAAAAGAGCTATAAGTTTATTAAAATATTTGGAGATGAAATAATGGTAAGTCCAAAGAAAAAACCAAACAAACAATAAAATAAGGCATTGTTTATCCCAGAGGAAACTAAAAAGCATTAAGGGAAAAAAAAAATGCAGGGCACTTGGGTGGCTTAGTCATTAAGCCGCTGCCTTTGGCTCAGGTCATGATCCCAGGATCGAGTCCTGCATCGAGCTCCCTGCTTAGTGGGAAGCCTGCTTCTCGTTTTTTCTCTCTCTCTCTCTGTCAAATAAATAAATAAATAAATAAAAATCTTTAAAAAAAAATGCAAACCTCACTTCATGCTATACCATGAACTTTGATTATATTGTCATAATAATGACAATACTGGCTATGACAGCACCCAATTGTGTTATACCTTAATGGAGGCATTATAAGCATAGTAATATGAGGTGTGCGCATGAGTGAAGGTGTAGGTAAACTAGCTCCTCACTTTCCAAAGTAGCAAGACAAAAGTAAATGCAATTCAGAAATGTTAGTAGAAGCATGCTAATTAAATTAAATTATGGGTTTAAATAAGAGAAGAAATTTCCAACAGAGTTGAAAATATGACCTCCATAGAATACAAGTGAGTGAGGGGTGGAGGGAGATATGATATTGCTTTCTTTGTGATAAGTCTGAAAGAGCCTTTAAGAAAATATTTTATCGTAATATGTATCACTTAATAATTTAAATTGAAAAATAAATACTACTGCACAATGTGAAAAATTTTTGAGGAAAATATTAAGTAAAAAGTAAAAAACAATTATTAGATAGAAAACTTACATTTGTAAGTCAAAACATAGAAAAATAAAATAGGTTTAATAATTTTAGGGAACATTAAAACAAAAGTGATTCATACATAGATCATCCTTCTCTACTGTTCCCTGGGATATATATTTTTTACCAGTGTTATTCACAGCTATAGTTTTAAGGAAATTTTAACTTTTTCTTTTAATCCTTCAAGGTCCCTTAAAATGTCTGCGATGTGTCACTTAAGAGCATGGGGAGCCCCTGAGCACAGATAACTCCTCACGGTTCTATCAACGTATTTTGTAGCAACCTTGCCTCAGGAGTGCTTTAATAGCATCTGGAACACATGGATTCAAAATATTTGTTACTTATAGCAGATATGTGCATAAATACCCATGGCGAGTTTTTCAAATTGTAAGAAGCTGAAAATAATTTGTTGACTTAGAGACCATTGACAATAAATAACCTGTTGCTGTGTTGGTTTTGTACACATTTTTGCTCTATCAGGTGAATACTCAGAAATAACAAAAATCAAATTATGTTAATTGACTCAACAGTTTGCAACAATTGCCAAGTAAACATTGAATCCCCAAGGTTTGGTTACACAGAGTTGTTTGCTATCCTTAAATGAACAGACCAGGTCAGAGAACTTGGCTCTCCAGGGAAACAATTCCTTTAAATAGTGTTTAGGTTCATTCTCTTCCCTGATTTTAGTATAAAACAGATATAAACAACAAATACATTGTTGCTAAGAACTACTTTTAGAAAACACCACCACCACCAACAGCAACTCATGGTTCAATTAATGGCTAAATTACTGCTTTAATCTGTTTGAGCATCAAACGTCTCCCTTCCATCACAAGGACCAGGTTCTACCCACTATAATGTCATACAAGGGAGGGTTTCACAGAGAAGGTGGAAAAGATGCAGTAAAGAGTTTATTTTTTCCCACAAAGACCATTCATAAATTTATGAAAGTAAATGCAAAAATAAAACAAATAGAAAAAACAACACCAACAAAAATTATTTAGCCACCACCTTATGCAACCATATTGAAGATGACTGGAAAGTAGTAGCGCTAAAGCAAAAATTGGCTTTAGGTAGAAGAGTCTAAAATAAGTGTTCATTTTTTCTTGAAAGCAGTCATGCTACCTCAGAACATATAAAAACCGTGAATGTGTATTTGACATTTGACATGGAGATCTCTATTAGTGTTATTTTCAACTGTCAAGCTATTGTTTGATTGTATAAATTTGTAATTAAATATAAACCTCTGGTGGGCCTGGGTGGCTCTCAGTTAGGTGTCTGCCTTCAGCTCAGGTCATGATCTCAGGGTCCTGGGATTGAGCCCCATTCTGGACTCGCCACTCAACGGGAGTCAGCTTTGCCCCCTCCCCATCTGCTGCTCCCCCAGCTTATGCTCTCTTTCTCAAGTAAATAAATAAAATCTTAAAAAAATAATAAATAGAAACCTGTGAAATAAGTCTTTTGTAACATGGTGGCTGTAAAGAGTTGGAATGACTACTGTTTTCTACCACCATTTTTTTTTCCCTTGAAGACTTACTTTCCCATACTAAGTATACTGAAAGGTTGTAGAATTTGGATGGCAAATAGAGGTTATGAGATATTTTGTATTAGATTTCTCTTGATGCAACAAATCACCACAAATTGCATGCCTTAAAACAGCAGAATGTGGGGTACCTGGGTGGTACAGTCTGTTGAACCTTGTTCTCTGGTTTCAGTTCAGGATGTGATTAGGATCATAATCTCATGATCAAGATTAAGCCCCACTATCAAATAACACGGTGGTAACCTTAATAAAGTATAAATTACACAAAATATTAAATGAGGTACTGCTTTTAAAAATAAATTACTAAATCTAGCAATTAAATGACCTAGGGCAAAGAAATCCTAGTATTAGTGACCAAACCCACTACCACCTTACAGTGCTCAGTATGGGCTTAAGACTCTTCTTTCCCACCCTCACCACAGCTATGGTGCTCCTCTCTCAAATAAATAAATTTTTAAAAATAAGAATTTATTATCTTATGGCACTGGAGGTCACACACCTAAAATGGATCTCAAAAGGCTAAAATTCAGATGTCAATAAGGTTCCATTACTCTCTGGAGTTTCTAGGGAAGAATCCACTTTGTTGCCTTTTCCAGGTTTTAGAGGTTGACTGCATTCCTTGGCTTATGCAACCCCCCCCCCCACACTTTTTTTTTTTTTTTTTTTTTTCATTTTCAAAGCCAGCAACAATTATTTGAATCCTTTGTATATCACATCTTTCTGATCTGGCCGTTTTAGTTTCTCTGCTTTTAATGATTTATTTTCACCCAGATAATTAAAAATAATCTTCCCATCTCAAGGTCCTTAATCTTAATTACATCTGCAAAGTCCCTTTGGTCATATAACCAGAGTTAAATTATCCGCTGGCTCTGGGGATTAGGCTGTGGACATTTTGTGCAGACTATTACTCTGCCTACCACGTATTCCAATATATAGGATGAAAGGGTATTTGCACTTGTATGTTCTAATAATATTTTCATTTATGTTCTAAAATACCATCCATCATTAGAAGAATCTGTTGCAGTCTCAAATAGTAAAGGTAGATATTTTATTTATTTAATTCTTCTGCATATCTGTGGTTCTCAAATTATATTTCAGGAAGAGCAGCATCAGTACTATAGGAAATCTGAATAAAATGCAAAATTTTTAAAAGATTGTATTTACTTGTTTGTCAGAGAGAGCACAAGCAGGGGAAAGGGCAGAAGGAGAAGACTCCCACTGAGCAGGAAGCCCGCTCAATCCCAGGACCTTGAGATCATGACCTAAGCCAAAGGCAGATGTTTAACTGACTGAGCCACCCAGGCATCCTGATAAAAATGCAAAATTTTGAGCAATATCCCCAAGCTCCTGAATCAGAGTAAAGTCCCAAAACTGTGTTTTCACAAAGACCGCTAGGAAATGCTGTTATAGATTAAAGTTTGAGAACTAGTACTCTACCCTGTAGAATTGTAGGTTAAGAAAAATAGTTTGATACAAAGTTTCTAAAAAGCATAAGACTCCCCCATTATTATTTCTGATAGAGGGTCATCAACAAATTGAATATTGCATATTTTTATTAATTTTATATCCCTAAAGGAGTCCGTAAGGGTTTATTATGAGCCATATACCAGGCTAAGCTCTCATAGTAAGATGGGTGTGTCTCTCCTCAATTCTACCTTCAGTGACCTCATTGAAGAGTATCTACAAAATAGTTGTGATAGTAATTTTATCAGGAAAATCATTACGTGCCACTAATCAAGTCAGAATCTGACTTTCCTCCAAAGAGCTGGCTGTTAAATATTTGCCAGCAAACCTTTCAAGATACTAAAATGTAATCTCTCTGTCCTTAAAGAATTTATATATAATACAGGATGAAAAAATAGTGAAGAATGAGAAATGAGAAAATTATAGGAATAAATATGTCCCATAGAATTTGGAAATAACAGTGAAGGTTGTTTTTATGTTCTCAGTGTTTTTTTTTTTTCTTACAATTAAATTTTGTGGTAGTGCTACTATTCTACTAATAGCATGGATTTAAAAACAGTGAAAATAAATATTTGATCCACACTGGGTAAATACACATACACACACACAGTACTTATTAAAAGGAAATGAATTCATATTGGATTGCAACCTGAAATCCAACTCATTGTGATATAAAAGAAACATGCCTACAAAGTGGGATTCAGAAATGCTAAAGATAAAAGAAATGAGGAAAACTATAACTAGGCAAAGTCAAACCAAATACACAGTGTTTGTAACCCTGCTACCTAACAAAGTGAAATTCAGAATAACAAGCATTAACAAGTAAAACAGGACAACCTTTAGGCTAAGGGCTATGTTACACAATGAAGATATAACAGTTATGGAAAAAGTACTATCAAATAACATGGTGGTAACCTTAATAAAGTATAAATTACACAACATATGAAATGAGGTACCGCTTTTAAAAATAAATTACTAAATATAGCAATTAAATGACCTAGGGCAAAGAAATCCTAGTATTAGTGACCAAACCCAATACCACCTTAGTTTTTGAAATCCATTACTAATCAAAATGTTGTGATGTTTCTTGGAACAATGGCTCATTCCTTGGACAAAGTTTGTGGCAAAAGAAAGCAAGGTGAGCCTGGAGCATCTTATTTGGGCAAAAAATTAAGAAACTGGCCAAAAAATTAATTGTTTCAAAAGTGACAAAGGACACCATGACACAGAACTCAATGAAAGAATAGAACTAACCAAAAAGGAACAATTAGTGCTTAATAATAATAATAATAATAATGTAACTTAAAATTTTGGTCAAATAAAAATCCAGATATGTATAATGATTGTCACAAAAGCAGAAGACAAACTGGTCCCTTCCAAAAGAGTGTATCCATGCACGAAGTTGTTATTTTGTTATACTTGTTGTATACATGTTATACTTGATGCAAGTGGATATGGTTATGAATAAAAACAAAACAAACAGAATATAAAACTAAGCTAAAACTCTCTATTGCTCCTCTAGTAAAATTCAAGGGTTTTGTTTTGTTTTGCATTAAATAGACAGAAAAAAGATACCATGTATATAAAGAAGCGACTATAAGAAAATGAAAATCTCGTGAGAATGTGTGCAATTGTTTTTGGTTTAAGCAAGTGGTTGTGGGAAAAGCAAAGTAAGAGGAGTGATGTCAGCAAGATGGTGCACTGGCCCTCCTTCCTCCAGGAAGACACTGACTTCAAAACAATACATAAGCCAGATTTCTTTGCTGGATCTCCACTTGAGAAAGTATAATGCCTTAACCAGGCGCAAGACCGAGAAGAGGTGCATTGGAGCAGGTAGGAAACTCTGTTATACTTTCTCATCTTAGCCCAATACCTCCCAGCACATTTGAATATTCCCAACTCATGGCATCTCCTTTGCGATGGAAAGAGGAGTGTGGAACATGAGTTCAGTATTCTGCCCTATGAGGATACTGCCCAAAGACTACTTTCTTTCTTTCCATTTTCTTTTTCTTTTTTTTTAAGATTTTATTTATTTATTTGACAGACAGAGATCACAAGTAGACAGAGAGGCAGGCAAAGAGGGAGGGGGAAGCAGGCTCCCTGCTGAGTAGAGAGACCAATGTGGGCTCAATCCCAGGACTCTGAGATCATGACCTGAGCCGAAGGCAGAGGCCCAGCCCACTGAGCCACCCAGGTGCCCCCAATGACTACTTTCTATTTCACTTGACTGAGAGAATTTAGGAAAGAAAGCAGCACTTTGCATGCCTGGGTACCTATCACATTACAAAATAATGGCAAATCACACATCAGATATGTGGTTAATACCCACTATACATAAAGAACTCCTACAACTCAACAACAATCACAAGAAAGCAATCCAATTAATAAATGGGTAAAGTATATGAATAGATAGTTTTTCAAAGAAGATATACAAATGGCCAACAAGAAAGTGAAAAGATATTCAGCATCACTAGGTATGAGAGAAATGTAAATCAAAACCAGAATGAGGTATTTCCTCACACCCAGTAGGATGGCCACTATCAAAAACAACAGAGAACAGCAAGTGCTGATGGAGATGTGGGGACTCAGGCACTGCTGGTGGGAATGTAAAATGGTGCAGCCACTACTGAAAACAGGATAGTGTCCTCAAAACTCTAAACACAGAATTATCATATGATCCAGCTCTCCCACTGCTGGCTATATATTCAAAAGAATTGAAAGGAGGATCTTGAAGATATATTTCCATACTGTTGTTCAGTGCAGCATGATTCACAATAGCCAAGAATTAGGAGCTGCTCAAATGTCCACCAATAGAGGAATAAAGAAAATTTAATATATATGTACAATGGAATATTTTTCAGCCTTCAAAAGGAAGGAAATTCTGACACCTGTCACATGTATGAACTTTGAGGATACTATGCTAAGTGAAATTGGCCAGTCACAAGAGGAAAAATTCTGTATGATTCCCCTTATGTGAGATATCAAGAGCAGACAAAATCATGGAGTTGGAAAGTTTAATAGAGTTTGCTAATGGCTGGGGAGGAGAGAAAATAGGGAGCTGCTTTTTGACGGGTATAGTTTCAGTTTTTGCAAAATGAAAAACTTCTAGAGAGGTGCTACATGACAATGTGAATATAGTTAACACTAGTGAACTGTGCACTTAAAATGGTTGAGGGTAAATTATATATTGTATGCTTTTTACCACAATTTTTTAAAAAGCTGAATAATATAGACTACATTATTGATGAAATTATTTTTAAAGAAATACTATTAAATAAATGTTGGAGAGAGGCTCCTGGGTGGCTCAAATGATTAAGGGCTGACTCTTGGTTTTAGCTCAGGTCATGATCTCGGGGTCATGGGATCCAGCCCCCTCCCCACCCCCATGCCATCCCTGGGCTCAACACTCAGTGTGGAGTCTGCTTAAAATTAAATCTCCAGGGATGCCTGAGTGGCTCAGTTGGTTAGGCAGCTGCCTTCAGCTCAGGTCATGATCCCAGGGTCCTGGGATTGAGTCCCACGTCGGGCTCCTTGCTCAGCTGAGAGTCTGCTTCTCTCTCTCCCTCTGCCTGCTGCCCCCCTCCCCTACTTGTGCTCTCTATCTCTGTCAAATAAATAAAATCTTTTAAAAAAACGATATCTCCCTCTACCTTTGCCCCTTCCCCCGCTTATACTCTCTCTCAGATAAATAAATTAATTAAATCTTTAAAAAGAAGTTGGAGAAAGTTGGATAGTGTAAACACAGACGGTGGAAAGGCCAACAGTCAATGAGTCAATAAAGTGTGGGTTCAGTTAATATAAAACAACAATAAAAATTAGTCCACAATAGAAAAATGAATTAGTGACTTTAGGGATGGAACTGCCAACCAATTAAGTAACATTCTTGTAATTCAGTAAGACATTACAACAATCCAGGTTAGAATACAGGTAGTAAGGTAGATAATCCAGCAATAAGAGATGATAGCAGAGTGATAGAGAACTCATTAGTTATGATGACTAAGGAAAGAATGAGAGCTATTTCATCAAAAGCATTCAACCAAAAATTCCATTTCAACCATCCTATCCTTTAAATATTGGCTCTTACCTTTCCAATTATCTTCTTGTCCATTGACCTAAAATTATACAGACCCAGAGACTTCCACTCCAATTATTTTACAGTATTTTCACTAATCCCTTGGGTCCTCCTTTTCTTCCTTAGCTTAGATTAGAACCCAGGCACAGCTGAATTGAAGGATAGGTAAAGAATGCTGATAATATGAATAATAAGTGATAACCAATCTGGATAGATAATTAGAAACCATAAGCTCCTTCCCCTACTTGGCTACAGAAACACTAAGAGTGAGACTTACATACCCTGTTATGTCCCACCATCCCTTGCTTCCTCATTCAAAAGAATGGAAGGTTTGTCTTTTGAAAAATAAGTCCAAGAATGGGAGCTAAACATAAAGATCAAAACTATTCCCTCCTGAAGACCTCTAGCCATCCTTCTTACTCCTCACAGATTATGCTTTTGACTTGTTGAACAGATGTTGGCTCAGATGACTAGCTACAATCTTCAAATATGTGGGAACCCTTCTTTCCAGGATTCCTTGTCCTCATCATTTTGTATTTACTCCAAAGTTTTCTGGAGCAGAAGACTTAAGAATATTCTGAGAAAAGGTGCATGGGGTATGTATTATAAATTTTCATTAACTGAAAAGCTTTAATTTTTTTTAGCTTTATGTTTTATGTGTAGTTTATTTAGGTATAAAATTCTAGAGGATAAATGTCTCAGAATGTTGAAGCCACTGGTCCAATTTTCTTTCATCTTTCAATAATAATATGAAAAAAAAATCTCATCATATAGTCTTACCTTTAGAGTTCATTTTCTTATTGGTTTTAGGTTACTATTCAACTATCATTTTGTTAAAATGGACAGCTATAACCCCCATTTTCTCCCTTACTGGATGAACTTTGTTGTATTCATATCTATTGCCTACGGAAAACACTTTTTCAGTTTCCTGCAGAGATTTTTTTTTTTTTTTATTGTGTTACATTAGTTACTATATAGTATGTCATTAGTTTTTGATGTAGTGTTCCATGATTCATTGTTTACATATAACACCCAGTGCTCCATGCAATCTGTGACCTCCTTGATACCTGTCACCAGACCAACCCACTCCCTACTTCCCTCCCCTCTAAAACCAACCCTCAGTTTCTTTTTTTTTAATTTTTTTTTATTTTTTCAGCGTAACAGTATTCATTGTTTTTGCACCACACCCAGTGCCCCATGCAATCCATGCCCTTCCCAATACCCACCACCTGGATCCCCCAACCTCCCACCCCCCCTGCCCCTTCAAAACCCTCAGACTGTTGTTCAGAGTCCATAGTCTCTCATGGTTCACCTCCCCTTCCAATTTCCCTCAACTCCCTTCTCCTCTCCATCTCCCCTTGTTCTCCATGCTATTTGTTATGCTCAAATAAGTGAAACCATATGATAATTGACTTTCTCTGCTTGACTTATTTTACTCAGCATAATCTTTTCCGGTCCTGTCCATGTTGCTACAAAAGTTGGATATTCATCCTTTCTGATGGAGGTATAATACTCCATAGTCCAACCCTCAGTTTCTTTCTCAGAGTCTGCAGTCTCTCGTGGTTCCTCTCCCCCTCCAATTCCCCCACCTCTTCATTTTTCCCTTCCTTCTCCTAATGTCCTCCATGATGTTCCTCATGCTCCACAAGTAAGAAACCATATGATAATTGACTTTCTCTGCTTCACTTATTTCAGTCAGCAGTCTCCTCCAGTCCTGTAGAGAATATTGAGGATGGACTGGGCTTTTAGTTTTCTCAGAGCAAGGTGGGAAAATCAGTTAGAAGATCGATCATTCAGTGTGTTATTTTCATTCATATCTTCTCTTGGATTGTCCCACCCACACCTCTCACAGGGAGCTTTGTGGTCAACCTCTGACAAGGAAAACCTCACCTTGCCCTCCTTGGGAAGTCACCTCCAAGTTCAAGGTGGGGAAGGGGACTCGGTATCCACCTGCTTCTGGAGGGCACAGCAAATGCTCTTGTTTTAAGCTCATAGGCACAATTAATTTTCAGAATCCTTAAGTTAATGGTGGTGATGGTGCGCGGTTGTGGATGCATTCGAGTGCATTAAAAGAAAGAATGGCAAGGAAACAAATGACCAATTGGCTGCATAAAATGATCAAAATAAATCAAATTAAGAAAATACAATGCAAAAAACATAATGGAAATCATGACTCTCAGAGTGTTTCTATAAATTATTTTGAGGGCAGAAGCTAGAGAATACACTTCAGAATTGAGATCAAATTGGCTGGTCAAAAGTTGGACTTTCTTCAAAGACCCACTTTTGCTTAAAATTAACCCATATTTTATATTCTTTTTTATATTATATCTATTTATCACTGAAATATTTTAATGACTTTACATTAATGGGTGTTCTAGGAAGTAGACCACATTAATCATATGGCTGTGGATACCTCCAGGATCTCTCCTGCCCATCCATCCTGGGAGATAAGCATCACTTTAAGTTTGAGAGTTTGGGCTGAATTCAGATGTATAAGCTATACTATGCATATATAAGCTATACCATGCATAAACCTAGCAGTCTTCCTTTAATTCAAGGTACCAATCACTAAAAAATGACAAAGCACTTGAACTTCCGTGACTCGTCAAAGTCTGTGTTACTAATAATGCTTCTATAACATTACAGCATATTGATGTACTTCTGAAGTGTGTATCCTGAGAATCAAAAATTCTAAATGGTAATTGGTTTAACACAGTACATTCAATGTGAACTTTTATAAAACCACATATTTATATCTATTATTAATCAATCATTTTATAAAATATCATGTAGAGTTGGAGTTGGCATAGATCAATTGAATTTTTATGATCACTGATGCTGAGATATCAAATACAATTTGCCCAGCAACACAAAGATAATAAAGTAAGGACCCGATTCAAACCCACAGTTTGGCTCCTGGGTGCATAGTTAAAAACAGTTACTGCTGGGGTGCCTGGGTGGCTGTCATTAAGCGTATGCTTTCAGCTCAGGTCATGATCCAGTGTCCTGGGATCCTGGGATAGAGCCCCACATCAGGCTCCATGCTCAACGGGGAGCCTGCTTCTCCATCTCCCACTCCCCCTGCTTGCATTCCCTCTCTCGCTGTGTCTCTGTCAAATAAATAAATAAAAATCTTAAAAAAAAAAAAGCTACTGTTGTTTCATTTTTAGAAAAAAAAAAAACTCTTTATTTTACACTCTATATTCATATGTTCTTCCCCAGAGAAACACAGTATCCCATGCTTATCACTGAAACAGCACTCTTTGCTTCTTTTCTATCCCTACATAGTTCTTGGACCTTGGTTCAGCTGTTGTTTTTAGCAGTAAGTCAGAGAAGCAGGCTTTTGTGCTATCTGCACTTTATTTCCTTCTGCCAAACATAGCTGTTGTTTACCAACAGCTTAGTGATTCATCAAAATTTCTCATCAATTCATTTTTTAAAGCCATCAAACTCCTCCAAAGCCACTCTCTTTAAAACTGGGGGAGATCTACTTTGTCAAAATAGTTACAGAAGCTGAAGGCAGAAAGGGCTGCTACATCTTTCTTTATGTTCTGGGGTCCTTTTCAAAGTGCCAATTTCATTTGTACCTATAAACTTTAAAGATACTTAGTTCACCCAAACTTTCTGGCTGACACAAAATGGAATTCTCGGTACCTGAATTGCAATCATGGAAGATAACAGGCTCACACTGTGTGCCTTGTACCGTGATTGATTTTCAGATGCTCTTCAGCAAACCACTTGCAGCTTAATTGAAAAAAAAAAAATCATTCCTCCAGGCTGTGTAAGGTGCAAACTTAGAGAAAAGTAGATTTTTTCTTGATTAGAAAGAATCCAAGTACATTAGAGAATAGGTATGAACAAAGACAATGCCTAAACACCAGGTGCCTAACCCCACTGGGATAGCTGTGATCTCCTGTTTTTCTATAGCATAGTGGTTTCAAGAGTTAGAGATTCACAACCAGTAAAATGTCAATAAAATATCTGGGGACTGATATGAGGTTGTTAATATTTTATTTTTAATTTTTTATTATAAGAACCCTTAAATAAATGCAGACACGCAATCATTCCCACATGGTCCAGTGATCATCATACCACGTACACACAGATAGTACCACGTATAATCTAACCTTTTGAAAATGTCACTAAAATGTTCTAATTTTTTCTAATTTCTCCATGAATCCAAGAGGATATCTCTATAGAATAAGAGTGGTCAAAGGAAGAAGTTATTTTGGAGGCTAAAAAGATTCAGCTGGAATTCGAAAATCTGCTGAGAAATGCAATTCAATACCTTACTTGGATATCTATTCACGCAACAAATATTTGTTAAATTTCTATTATGTGTCAAATTTCTGTATCTAAGCCAAGATATGACAGCCTTATAAATGAGCAAGAAGCAAGACCTTGTAGATGTATGTGTATATGAGGGTGACATATAAACACTGTGCACATACTCTATCATGAAACAAAATAAATAATCCCACACAGTAGCTCCCACTTGTCTGTGGGAAATGTGTCTTAAAACCTCAATGGATGCCCAAACCACTGATAGTACCAAACCCTATATATACTGATTTTTTTTTCCTGTACATACATACCTATAATAAAGTTCAGTCTAAATCAGGCACAGTAAGATATTAGCAATGATAACTAGTCATGAATAATGATAACTAATAACTAATAATGAAGATAATTAGAACAATTCACTATAATAAAATTTAGATTAATGTGATCTCTCTCTCTCCTTCTTTCTCAAAATACTTCACTGTCCTATACTCACCCTCCTTCTCCTAGTAATGATGTGAGGGTAGTTGCTGACCTGATGAGATGTGGTGAGGAGGACAGAGCAGACGTAACATTGTGACATACTGTGAGGTTGCCACTGACCTTCTGACAGTGTATCAGAGGGAGGATCATTTATTTCCAGACCTATAGTTAGGGGGAGACGACTGTACAAAATGAAAACACAACAATGAAATAAATTTAACAGAGGTCACTATATTTTTCTTTTCTTTCTTTTTTTGGGGTTAAAGTCTATTTTTATTAATAGAAAATAAACACGTATTCCAGTTTCAGTTGTTATACTTGAAATTACTAATTAAAAAATTTTTAAAAGAATCGTTTAAAAATCCTGTTTTGACTAAGACAATGAAACTGTGTTTTGTTTTGTTTTTAAATAAGTATCCACACCATTTTTTCATAGACTTTTCAGAATTTGTTCTTAAGTTTCTGGAACTTTTCTGCCTATAAAGTATAGGAATCACTGAACTACATGAGGAAACTTCTCTGGGACAACCAGTGAGAAGTTAAGTAATAGTCTTTGTGTGATTAGGAATCCCTGTACGTCAACTCGGTAACATGGACTATACAATGGTCCCAACCCCTCCAGCTCAGGAGGGACAAGCCTCCAAGCCCTGAGGTATGAATAGTCAGACTGTTATTTGCTGTTAGAATTAACTAATAAGAGTAAATCTCTAGCACAGATGCCACTGGTCCTTAATACCACGTGCTTTTAGGAAATTCTGTAAATAGCTTTGATTTAATTCAATTTATTCAGAAATTAAACATGTTTAATATGGTTCACTCTATATCAGAGTATTTGCTGCTTTAGTGTCCTTATAAAGGACACTAAATACATGTAGGTAAAGCATAGTCTTAAAGCATACTTAGAATTATGCATTATTCAAACCAAGACCTATTTTAACAAAATGTCTATAATTAAAAGCAGCTGATGAAACGAAATCCAAAGTTATGACAAGGGAGACTCATCTCATTTGAAGCTGTGTTACTTAGAGAATTACAAAAAAAAAAAAAAAAGTTCCTTTAAAGGCATTCAAGTACAGGTAAGGAGACACCATCTCCTCATTCTTTACCATAGGATTCCAATCAAGGATGCATTTAGTATACATGCATATATGTCTTGTGGAAATGGCATTGAATTGGGTATCAGTAATTATGAATTCTGGTTCCAGATGTCTTTTGTGTAAATCAGCCCACCTCAATTTCCCTCTCTGTAAAGGTAACTTTAATCTATCTCTCAGGGACAACATATTAATAAAAATGTCTCATAAAAAAATGGGCAATACACACATGACTATCAATTTTATTGATATGAATTTCACCCTGTGTAAACACCAATATTCTGAATGGGAGTTGTTCTGGGAGCAAAGTATTGTGACAGCAATCTGGGAGCTAAACAAGCTATCATATGATTTGAAACCTATTCCCTGTATTATAGAAGCAACACATAATTATGGAATTGACCAGCAGAGGTCAATGATACCATTTTCATATGCAAAAGCTATACACAATCCTTTCCAAACACTTTCTGTATGTTCTGCTTTTTCATTGGTTGTAATAGCCATAGTCTCTTGGTGTCTCCATTTCTTTTAATGATGTGATGAAACCTGATTATCTTCTTTTCAGACTTAATTTTCACAGTTTCTTTTGAACTCATCTACTTGAGATCTAACAAAGGAAGAACTAGCATTGTTGCTAGGGGCAACATAAGAAATGAATTCTGTCCTGTGTGAAACAGGCTCTCCCCTTGGAAAGTCTGTCAATAATGATTTCCAGTCCAGACATCTCCAACAGTAGATAGTGACCTATCAATAGCTTTATCACCGTGTTCTCAATTGCAGAGCATCTTCTTCTGTGCTCTTCTGACCCACAAAATGGGTAATGATTGGTAAGACTTCCCCATATCTCTGCTATCCCAACCCCTAATTGATTATTAGGTAATGATTACCAAAATTTGTTGGCATCAGGCAACTGTCAAGCTCTTTGCAAATGTTAACTCACTTAATCCACATGGCAATGGGCATGAAATAGGGACAATTAGCATCTCCATATTACAGAAGAAAAAAGAAAAGTATGCAGTTTGCCTAAATTTGTACAAGCAGAGCTGGGATCTCAACCCAGTAATCTGCATGAAATGTGTTCAGCCACTAGCCAGGTTGACGCCCAATACTTGAGTTGAGGATTTATGTGAATGAGTAATAAATCCACCCAATTATATTTTAAAATTGTTTATAAAATTCTCTGATAAAAATTTGTTTCTATTTTCCATTTTTGCTTAATTATTAACTCTTTGGTTTGATCGTACTCTTTTTGCTGTGACTACATGGTGTCAAATCAAGTTAGGACTGAGTTTACAGCAGAAGCTCAAGGGGATAGCATGAGGCTTCATTGCTCTTACCTGGACACAAAGCATCTCTATTTTTAGGGCAGCTTTTCCATTACTAAATTACACTCCCTAGTGCTAGATCTGTAAACTGGTGAAGGTCATTGAAGTAAAGTATCTTTTTGTGGCCAGAAGCAAATGTTAAGATTCGTCCTGGTCTTCCAGCATGGAGGAAACCAATACCCACAGTCCTTCACTTGCAACTGAGTTGATGTGCCATGATGTCGCTGAAGGCCTGCATGGGTGTCTTTCCTAAGATCTCCCACTGCCGTGTCCTTTGACTTCCATGAGACCAGGGCTCATCTGCCGGTATTAAAGGCAGGGAGCAAGCTTGCCATTTGTTTACTTCAAGCCAACTGTGATCAAAAGCCCCTAACATAAGCTAAAAAGATAGCTTAGTGGAATCAACATCTGGTAGATAATACTTAAATTCCCTACAATCCTGCTTTTACATCCTAGTAGGGTAAAATCAATCTTCCCTTTACTGGGAAAAATGCAATAAGCTATAACTTTCTCAGTGTGAATTTGTTGGTTTTAAACTTTTAAAACTAAATCATATTTGTTTTACACAGAGACAACTGATAACTTTTGAAGTGATTTGTCACATCTCCGGACTAACTGAGTATCTGATGAAAATGTGTCAATATCTTTTTATGACTGTTGGATCAAACACAAGGTTCAAGTTGAGAAGCAGTATCTTAATAAAGTCTTAAAGTATATTTATTTTTATTATGAAATGATGTAAGTATCCAATAGAGAACTCAAAAGTAAAGCAGGATTTATTCTCTAACTTAGATATATAGAAAGCTGGATTTAAATTTGAAAATGACAATAATAAAAATAAAATAAAATTACGTTTTACATGTATTTTTTTGTAATTAGGTGACTTTGAAAGATTTATCTTTTTTCAACTGTCGACCTTCCCATTCTGAAGTGAATCTGAACAAATGAAAGTTATGGCCATAGTGAGTCACTATTTCTGATGAAATGATTTCAGTTGTCTTGGTATAGAAAATATTTGAGACTAGTAACTTGAAAATTATCATACACCTTCATTATATGTGATTTTATTGTTATTGACTTATTATTAATTATATGCTATTGATTTAACTTTCTCCAGACTGAATAAAGGTGTAAATAACTAGAAAAGTAGTACATTATAAAGAAAACAGACCCTTAAATAAATGTTTTATTTTAATTTTCAATAAAAGTCACCTTGCACTCAAAATTTACTAAGTCATATATAATTATAGGAATATTTAATTTGGATTTCAAATTCCAAAGACAGACCAAATCAAATATTCTTAAGATGCAAGTATTGAAATTGATACACCATAACAAGTAACCGGTAGATAAAAATTATTTAAACCAAACTTTAGTTTTATTTTGTAAACTTAAGTTGTAAGATAAATCTGGTTGAACTCAGACACCAATCTAGTATACTTTTTTTTCCCAGTTCAAGAGATTCTCTACAAAGTCCTATTAGAAAGGAAAGAGAAAAGTACCCCTTTCTTTTCTCACAAATCTTCTCTTAGACTGCCCATTGAAAGTTATTTCCTGTATACTTGCCATGTACAGAACAGCTTGTTAGGAAAATGGATGGATAGGATGCTCACACCAAACGAACACATCATTTTAGAAAAGGTTTTGTGCATTTGGTCATCCTTCTTGGAGCAATGAGACCTCAGTGTAGCTTTTGGATGCTAGCAAAGCAATGAACCCACGTCCTTCTCTATGAAAATTCTAACAGTATTTCAGTAGTTTGAGATACTGCACAGAAAACAAATAGGTAATTTGAGAATAACTGCACTTATGCAATCCTTGGAGCTATATGAAATTTACATAATTATATTAAACAGTTACACAGCAGAAATTTATCATGGGACACATCCACCAAATACAACATCATGTAGTACATATTTGGATTCTGGTATTAATTTCTTTCTTTCTTTCTTTCTTTTTTTTTTTAAGAATATTTATTTATTTGACAGACAGAGATCACAAGTAGGCAGAGGCAGGCAGAGAGAGAGGAAGGGAAGCAGGCTCCCTGCTGAGCAGAGAGCCCGACGTGGGACTCGATCCCAGGACCCTGAGATCATGACCAGAGCCTAAGGCAGCAGCTTAACCCACTGAGCCACCCAGGTGCCCAACATCTTTCTTTTTTTAAGTGTAGGTATTTATAGCTATAAATTTGTTCTTAGTACAACTTTTGCTGCATCCCATAGGATTTAGAATGTTGTGCTTCCACATTTATTTGTCTCAAGATATTTTTTGTTTTGTTTTGTTTTTTAATCCATTGGTCATTCAGGAGTCTGTTGTTTAATTTCCACATGTCTGGGTCTTCTTCCTGCTATTGATTTTTTGTTTCACATCTTTATAGTTGTAAAAGATACTTGATATAATTTAAATTTTCTTGACTTTTTAATACTTGTCTTATATCCTAACATATGATCTACCCCAGAGAAGTGATGTGTGCTTGAGAAGAATATGTATTTTGCTGCTAATGCATGTTCTGTTAGAAAGTTAAAAATGCCCTTTAGGTCCATTTGGTCTACAGTGCTGTGAAAATCTGCTTTTTTCTTATTGATTTTCTGCCCAGATGATTTATCCTATGTTTATAGTAGAGTCTCCTACTGAAGTTTCTTACTATTATTGCCTTGCTGTTAATTTCTCCTTTCAGTTCTGTATTTGCTATATATATATATATATATATAATTATTTTTTTTAAAGGATTTTATTTATTTATTTGTCAGAGAGAGAGAGCACGCAAGCACAAGCAAGGGGAAAGGCAGGCAGTGGGAGAAGCAGGCTTGCTGATGAGCAAGGAGCCCAAGGGGGACTGGATCCCAGGACCCTGGGATGATGACTTGAGACAAAGGCAGACGATTAACCACCTGAGCCATCAGGTGTCCCGGCGTTATATATTTAGATATTCTCCTGTTGGATGCATAAATATTTACAATTGTTACATTTTCTTAACTAATTGACTGTTTTACCATTATATAATGATCTTCCATGTCCCTCATGACCATCTTTAATTAACTTATTAATTTATTATTTTTTAACATATAATGTATTATTTGCCCCAGGGGTACAGGTCTGTGAATCATCAGTCTTACTCAATTCACAGCACTCACCATAGCACATATCCTTCCCAATGTTGATCGCCCAGCCACCCTCTCCCTCCCCCACAAAGCCTAGCAACCCTCAGTTTGTTTTCCTGAGATTAAGAGTCTCTTATGGTTTATCTCCATCCCCTTTCTCATCTTGTTTTATTTTTTTCCCTCCCTACCCCCCCACAATGCCCCACCCTGCCTCTCAAATTCCTCATATCAGGGAGATCATCCGATAATCGCCTAATGACCATTTTTAACTTACATTCTATTTGTTCTAAGTATAGCTACTCCTACTCTTTTGGTTACCATGTACTTTGAATACCTTTTCTACCCTTTCATTTTCAGAGTGTCTGTGTCCTTAAAGCTTCTTCTTCCTTTTCCTTTTCTTCTTCTCCTTCCCCTCCTTCTCCTCCTTCTTTTCCTTTCTCCTCTTCTTCATATTTTAATATAGTTAGCCTCCCTAGGTTTGTTGATTGGAGAATTTAATTCATTTACATTTAAAGTAATTACTTATATTTACTTACTATTGGAACATTGTTCATTGGTTTTTGACTATTTCATAGTTCCTTTCCTCATTTTTCTTCTCTTGCTGCCTTCCTTTTGATTTGAACACTTTTTGGGGAGTATGCTTTAGTTCATTTATAGTCACCTTTTTGTGTATCTACTATACAGGCTCATCTTTGTTATGACTTACAATAAATACATTATCATTATATCATCTATTTAGGCTAGGGACAACTTGATATCATAGCAGAACTATATTTTATAGTTCACATTTTAGGTTATTGATATAATTTACATTTTTATATTATGTATCCAATATTAAATGATTGTAGTTATAGTGATTTTTAATGTGTTTGTCCTTCAACTTCTAAAGTAGAGTTTAAAGTGATATAGGGACCACCATATAATATTAGAAAATCTGATTTTGACTATGTATTTACCATTACTGGTGAGTTTAACCTCATATGTTTTACAATACTAATTAACATCTTTTCATTTCAGCTTGAAAAACTTCCTCTCTTATTTACTATAAACAAGTTCTAGTGGTGATGAACTTTCTCAGCTTATGGTTTTGGTTTTGGGTGTATTTTGGAAAGTCTTTATCATTTCTCCTTTTCTGAAGGATGGAGCTTTGCTCTGAAGTCTATTGTACCTGAAGTTAATATAGCTATCCCAGCTTTTATTTGAATTAGCATGATCTATCATTCTTTACCCTTTGCTTTTAACCTATGTGTCTTTATATTTGAAGTGTTTCATAAAGACACATGCAGTTGAGTCTTATTTTGGGGTTCAACCTGACCCTGTCTTTTAATTGGTATGTTAAGACCATTGATGTTTAAAACAATTATTGGTGTAGAATGGATTAATATCTACTATATTGGTTTTGCTTTATGTCAATGACACTTATTCTTTGTTCCTATTTTTGTCTTCCACTCTGTTTTCTGCCATTTGTGGTTTTAATTGAACATTGTATATGATTCCATTTTTTTCTGCTTCCTTAGCATATCAATTATCCTTTTCTTTTTAACTTGTTCTTAGTAGTTGCCTTAGAGTTCGTAATATACATGGCAACTAATTCAATCCCACTTTCAAATAACATTATATGACTTCTTGAGTAATGCTAAAACCTTACAATAGCAAAATACCATAAATCCATCCTCCCATATACTGAATCACTTATTTCACTTATATGTAGTGTATAATCTTCAACAATATTATTGCTATTATTATTTTGACCAGTATTTTCTGGTAGATCAATTAAAATTTTGATTTTACCTTCATTTATTCCTTTGCTAATATTCTTCCTTTCTTTATGTAGATCTGAATTTCTAACAAGTGTCACCCTCCTTCTCTTGAAGACCTTTTAACATTTCTTATAAGGCAGGTCTATTGACCAGAAAATCTTCACAATATTTGTTAGTCTAAGAAAATCTTCATTGCTCCTTCACTTTTGAAAGATAACTTTTCAGGACACAGAATACCAGTTTGTTTTTGTTTGTTTACATGTTTGGTGTTTTTTAAACTTTTTTTCCCCACTTTTGTTATTTTTATTTTGTTTTGTTTTGTTTTTAAGGATTTTATTTATTTATTTGCTGGAAAAATAGAGAGTGCACAAGTTGGGGATGGGGGGCAGAGAGAAGGAGAAGGAGGTTCCCCTCAGAACAAGCAGTCTAAGGCAGGCCCTGGGATCCTGTCCTGAGCTAAAGGCAGGTGTTTAACCAACTGAGTCACACAGGTGTTCCTCATGTACCACTTTACTTATTTATTTATTTTATAGATTTTATTTATTTATTTAACAGACAGAGATCACAAGTAGGCAGAGAGGCAGGCAGAGATAGACGTAGGCGGGAAGCAGTCTCTCCGCCAAGCAGAGAGCCCGATGAGGGACTCGATCCTAGCACCCTGAGATCATGACCTGAGCTGAAGGCAGAGGCCTAACCCACTGAGCCACCCTCGTTTTCCACTTTAAATGTTTTCCTCCACTCTCTTCTTTGCTTTTGAGGTTTCTGAGCAGTTGGATGTAATCCTTCTAGTTTCTTCTTTTAAAGGTACAGTGCTTTCCTCTGATTCCTTTCAACATTTTATCTTTGATTTTCTGGGTAGTTTGAATGCTTAGGAGAAGTGGGCTTTTTAGTTTGTTTGTTTTTGATTTGATTTGTTTTGCATTTACTTTGCTTGGTGTTCTCTGTGTTTTGTGGACCTATGGTTTGGTGTCTGACATTTATTTGGGGAAGGACGTCAGTTCTCACTGCTTTAAATATTCCTTCTATCCCTTTCTTTCTTCTCCCTGTGGTATTCCCATTATGCATATATTACATACAACTTTTATAATTGACCCATAGTAATTGGATATTCTGTTCCCTGCAATTATTTTTTTCCCCGTTTTTTCTTCCCCCACCCCATTACTTTTTAGTTGTCAAAACAGCTATTCACAGATTCACAAATTTAAGAATCTTTTTCTTTAGCCATATCTGGTTTACTAATGAGCCCATCAAAGGTGTTCTTGATTTTGATCATAGCACTCATTTTGATTCTTTCTTAGAATGTCCATCTCTCTGCTTACATTATCATCCAATCTTGCATGCTGTCCACATTTTTTCATCGTTCTTTTAAACAGAATGTTTGATAATTCCAATGTCCCTGCCATAGGTGAGTCTTATTCTGATGCTTACCTTGTACTTTCAAGTTGTGTCTTTTACTTTTTAGTGTGCATTATCCTTTTTTTTTTTTTTGGTGGAAAGCTGTACATGCTGTACTAGGTAAGGAACACTACTAAATAGGCCTTTAGTGAGGTGGTGGTAAGGCTTTTAGTGAGATGAAGAGGCAAATAATTCTATTGTCCTGGGATGAGAGCCCAACCTTCTCAGGAGCCCGTGCCCCTGGGCTATGAACTTCACAAATACTTCTCCATTCTGCCTCGCATCTTAGGTGAGGCAGGATAGCTTGAGGAGGTTAGGTTGACTGGATTTGGGTGTTTCCATTCCCTCAAGTAGTTAGGATCTGATAAAACCCTAATAGGTTTTGGTAATAGGCTCTGGTAAAATAATTTATCTTGAGAGCAGTCTTTTTTAGAAGAACAGAATGTTCTGGCACATTTCCACATAGCTACTTTTCAACTTCTCCTGCCTAAAGCCCAGGGGGATTTTTCTCAGCTATTCACTGTCAAAACCTGGTAGAACTCCAGGAAATAAAACTCACAAAAGTGTGGGAGACCCCCTGGAGTTTTTAACTCTCAGACTTGCCCATGAGGATCCCCCAGCACAGTTCAGGTTTTCCTGCCCCAGCACTGGTTTCCACTGAAGTTTCTGTTCCTGGGTTGGGCTTCTGCTCTAGTAAGTTGTGATTCCCAGTGTCAGCCTATATGTGTCTCTAATTTTGGGGGGTAGCTCTTTGTCCTGTGACCTCAACTGACCTCTGATAGCCCTCGGAAGAGATACTGAATTTTCAGTATGTTGGACTTATTACTTGTTATGATGAAGTGGAGAATTCCATGCTTCCTACATGCTGACTAGAATCAGGAAATACTAAATATCTTTCTCTTTCCGAAATAAAACATAATTGGGGCACATGGGTGGCTCAGTGGGTTAAAGCCTCTGCCTTCTGCTCAGGCCAAGATCCCAGGGTCCTGGGATTGAGCCAGGCTCTCTGCTCAGTGGGGAGCCTGCTTCCTTCTCTCTCTCTTTGCCTGCCTCTCCACCTACTTAAGATAATGAAGAGTCACCAGAGACCTTTCTACACACACAGAAGAAAGACCATGTGAAGACATAGCAAGAAGGTGGCTGTCTATGAGCCAGGAAGAGAACTCTTTTCAGAAACTCTGTTTACCTGTAACTTAATCATGAACATCCAGAATCCAGAACTGTGAGAAAATAAATGTATGTGGTTTAAGCCACAAGTCTGCAATCATTTACTGTGACAGCCTGAGTTGACTGATAGGGGTACACATATATAAGCATGTCTATGCATATGCCCAAGAAAAACTAGAGATTGACCCTGAAACGTCATCTATGGCTGACCTTGAGGTCCTGCCTTACAGGAAATGACAGATAAGAATGACTTATGTTAGCTTTTTATCATCCTAAAATTTGAAGTTGTGCCTTTAACCAACCACAAATCCCCATGCTAATGTGTGTAATACTTACTAGGGCAAGTCATTTTAGGGACTCTTCTGACCCATCATTAGCTAATCATCACACTATGCTGACTGAGAGGCAGCCCTTGAGAAGGTCAGGCTTTAAAAAAAGCATTCTAAAAATAAAAATGATCAGAGAGCACAGTGGCTGCACACAGCCTTGAATACAGAATCTATTAAATCAGTTCTGGAAATCTGTTAGGCAGAAAAACAGAACAAGGGATAAAAAATTGTTAGGAACAAACCCCATGGGAAAGAGAGAACTAATTTCAGATTTGCTATATTATTTAACACTCCTGCTTTTCAACCAAAACAAACAAACAAAAAAAGGGGGGGGGGACACAACAAAGCAAAACAAGAAACAACCCAAACCAGAAAACCTGTATTGATGTGCTTATCTGTATAAAGGTAATATACAATGTATACAACAGTTGATGGATTTATACTGTATAAAGATGTAATCTGTATGATAATAATGGCACAACAAAGGGAGAAGTAATCAAATTAGCATTAAAGTGAAATAGATTGTTTTAGGTTAAAATGCATATTGTAATATTCAGAGAAGCCACAAAGAAAGTAATTCAAGAAAACAGGTTTTTTTTTAAAGAAATTTAAGTGGTACACAAGAAAATACCTGTTAAACAAAAAAGCAAGGATAAAGGAACACATAAAACATCGAGCATAGAGAAAACAAATTACAAAACCCAACATACTAATAATTAGACTAAATGACGGGATTGAATACTCCAATTCAAAGGCAATCTGACTGATGAGGCTCGCTGAGGACAAAGCAAAAGTTAACACCCTCCAACCTTCCCCATCCCCTCTCCTGGGTGGGACTTATGTGACATTCTTTAGGAATCTCCCACCCATCTTAATGTTAATACCTTGCTAGGGGCAAAATGACCTTGGTAATGGCAAGGCTTCTGGTATCAGTATCTTGTAGGTCCTCTTTAGCATATGAAAGTTCTATTGAAACCTCCCTTTTTCTTACCTCCCCTCAACTCCATGGTACATAACCTACGACCCCTCATAATCCCGGGGCAGCAGCTCATCCTGCCCACAGGTCCTGTCCCTGTGTTTTAATAAACCACCATTTTGCACCAAAGATGTCTCAAGAATTCCTTCTTGGGCATCAGCTCCAGACTCCACCCCATGGGACCTCCCATTCTAAAACTTCATCAGTTATGCTAATATACAAAATAGTACAAATATAATATACAAAAGGCAAAAAGTATAACACAAATAGTATTACTAGAGATGAAAAAAGATATTTTACAGTGATAAAAGATTCCATTCAGCAGAAAACAATTACATATAATTACCTAACAATAGAACCCCCAAATACATGCTACTTACAAGGCAGAAATAGTTCAACAGTAATAGTTGAAAATTGCAATGTTGCATGCTCAATAATTGATAGAACCTCTAGTCAAAAAATCAGAAAAAAAAATAGACAACTTGAAAAACACTATCAACTTGACTAGAATAGGACAACCAATAACAGCACATTATTTTTGAAAGACTTATTTACTTATGTGAGGTGAGGGGCAGAAGGAGAGGGAGAGACAGCATCTCAAGCAAGCTCCTTGCTGAGCACAAACCCAGAGGCAGGGCTGGATGTCATGACCCCAAGATGATGACCTGAGCCAAAATCAAGAGCGAGAGTCTTTACTGACTGAGCCACCTAGGCACCCCAAACACATTATTTTCAAGAGAACACAGAACATGCAAAAGTAATATAATATTAATAAAATAAAGAATATAAACCACATGATTAACTCCATATGCACAGGTAAACCATTGGGGAAAATCCAACACCCATTCATGATTAAACATGCTGAAATTCTTTAGACACTAACTCTTTTAACCTAATAATGGTCCTCTATACAACACTTACAATGAACATTGTTCTTAATGGTGGAAGACGATGTTCTGCTCAAAAGCAGGAATAAGGGAAACATGTTTGCTCTTGACTTCTATTAAATGTTGTACTGGAAATTCTAGCTAGTCTAATTGGCAATGAAAAGAAATAAAAGGCATCTAGATTGGAAAGGAGAAGGTAAAACTACCTTTTCTCACAGACAACATGATTTTGTATTAAAAAAACATTGGGGAGGGTGTGTGCTTTGGTGAGAGCTGTGAAGTGTGTAAACCTGGTGATTCACAGACCTGTACCCCTGGGGATAAAAATATATGTTTATAAAAAATAAAAAATTGAAAACAAACAAACAAACATAACAAAACAAAAAAACCAAGAGCATCTAAAAAATAATTAGAAGTAAAATACACAGAGAGCAGGGGTGCCTGGGTGGCTCAGTGGGTTAAAGCCTCTGCCGTTGGCTCAGGTCATGATCTTGGGTCTTGGGATCGAGCCCCACATTGAGCTCTCCGCTCAGCAGGGAGCCTGCTTTCTACCTCCCCTCCACCCCCGCCACTGCCTGCCTCTCTATGTGATCGCTATCTGTCAAATAAATAAATAAATATTTAAAAAAACAAAAACAAAAACAAAAAACACAGAGAGCAAGGTTTTAGAGTATTAGGTCAATAATGAAAACTCAAACGCATTTCTATATACAAGCAACGACCAATAAGAAAATGAAATTAAGAGGCGTCTGGGTGGCTCAGTGGGTTAAAGCCTCTGCCTTTGGCTCAGGTCATGATCTCAGGGTCTTGGGATCGAGCCCCGCATTGGGCTCGCTGCTTTCTTCTCCTCTCAGCAGGGAGCCTGCTTCCTCCTCTCTCTCTCTCTGCATGCCTCTCTGCCTACTTGTGATCTCTGTTTGTCAAATAAATAAATAAAATCTTTAAAAAAAAAGAAAATGAAATTAAGCATACAATTTTGCAATCACATCAGAAAGAATAAAACATGAATGAATAAATTTGACAAGACTAGTGTAAGACTTGTACATTAAGAAATAATAAAATAAGAATTGCTGAGGGAAATTAAAGAAGGTCAAAATAAATAGGGCATGTTCTTGGATTGGAAAACGCAATATTATTATGATGTCATTTCTCCCCATTTTGATCCATCGATTCAACAAACAGGATTCAAAAAATATAGGCTGTCAATAGGATCTATAAATATTCTATAAATATTGAAACAAACTTTTTTTTGTGCAGAAACTTTCAAGCAGATTCTAAAATGTATATGGAAATGTAAAAATCCAGAGAAACTGGGCGCCTGGGTGGCTCAGTGGGTTAAGCCACCCTTCGGCTCAGGTCATGATCTCAGGATCGTGGGATCGAGTCCCGCATCGGGCTCTCTGCTCAGCGGGGAGCCTGCTTCCCTTCCTCTCTCTCTGCCTGCCTCTCTGCCTACTTGTGATCTCTCTCTGTCAAATAAATAAATAAAATCTTTAAAAAAAAATCCAGAGAAACTAAATTTTTTTTTTATTTCAATAGACTACTTTTTTAGAGTAGTTTTAGGTTCACAGTAAAATGAAGCAGAAGTTACAAAGTTTCCAAACACTCTGCCTCCACCCCTACAGCTCCTCTCTCCCATGATAACATTCTGCTCTGGAGCCATCTCTTGCTACAGATAAACCTACATTGACAAATGATGTCATTATCACCCAAAGTCCACACTCCACACTAGGGTTCCCTCTTGGTGTATATCCTATAGGTTTCAGCAAATGTATCATGACATGTGAGCACCATTTTAGTTTCACACAAAAAAGTTTCACTGTCCCCCAAGTTCTCTGTGGTCCACCCTATTCCCTAGCCCCTTGTTACCTCTGATCTTTTTACTGTCTCCATAATTTTGCTTTCTTCCACAATGTCATACAGTATGTTGAGTTTCAGATTGAATGTCTAGAACAAGCAAATCTATAGAAACAGAAAATAAATGATTGGTTGCATGAGGCAGAGCATGAAAATCGGGATTAATAGTAAATGTGACTAAGGATCCTATTGTTTGGAGAAAATGTTCGAATACTGCTTACTCATGATGATGACTTCACAGCACAGTAATTTTCCTAAAAAATCACAGAGTTGAAAAGATGAAGTGGGTAAATTTAATGATATATAAAATGTGACTTGTTATAATATTTTTCACAGTAGCCAAGATATAGAAACAACTTAAATGTCAGTTGATGAGTAAAGAAAATGGGAAACTATAAATACAATATATACAGTAGTGTCTTTTATTTTTAAATATTTTATTTATTTGATAGACAGTTTGCAAGAAGGCAGAGAGGCAGGCAGAGAGAGAGGGGGAAGCAGGCTCCCGGCTGAGCAGAGAGCCCGATGTGGGGCTCGATCCCAGGACTCTTAGATCATGACCTTAGCCAAAGGCAGAGGCTTTAACCCACTGAGCCACCCAGGTGCCCCTATAAAATATTATCTTATTCAGCCTTTACGAGGAAGAAAATTATGGCATTCATGACAACATGGATGAACTTGGAGGACATTTTTAAAGTGAGTTAAGACAGCCACAAAAAGCAAATACTGCATGATCTCACTTTTATGTAGAATCAGAAAAGTTGGACTCATAAGCACAGTCCAGTTGTTATCAGGGTATGGAGGGTGAGGGAAATAAAAGATATTGTTTCAAGTATACAGAGTTTAGATTATGGGGGATAAAGTTCTGAAGATCTAATATATAACATGACAACTATAGTTAGTAATACCCTACAGTATACTTGAAATCTGCTGAGAGTTAGACACACACACACACACACACACACACACACACACAATAACTGTGTGAGTTGAAGGATATGTTAATTAGCTTGATTGTGGTAATTATTTCACAATGTATTCCCGTATCAAAATATCAGGTTGTATACTTCAAATATACACAATTTTTATTTGCTAGTTATACCTCAATAAAGCTGGAAAAACTATAAGCTATAAGAGCAAGTAATCAACCAAAAAGTAAATATTTCCCACATGCACATCAGATATTCGTTTGAGGAATAATGACTTCCTTCTCAATAGGAGTCAAAACAAAGGAACTGACTCTGGAATGTAAGGGGAACAAAAAAGAAATGTGTTATGCAGTCTCTAGTGTTCTCTGTGGCAAAACTGCAGCCCCAAAATATTAAGGACAGAGCCACAAGAATCATGTTCAAACATGATTTCAAATACCATGAATTTTGACAAGTTAAAAAACTAGTTTTAAAATTTTCAGCAGTATTAAACATTTACAACCATCATTATCTCACAGCTCACCAGGAGCACACTGTTGGGAACGTAGAGTCAGACTGTCCTGGTTCCAAGAAACACAAATCACCATACCCCGTGTGAGGATCCAATAGTTCCCATGAAATTCAAAGGAATTGTAAGTGTATCTTGTCCGATGATGGTCATTGGCTGATACTCTTTAACAGCTTGATAAAACTACAATCAAGAAGAGAGGAAGGAATTTTCCTTTCAGAATTCATCATTAGAGAAATTCTGTGATTTTGTTATTGACTTGGGATTTTTGCAGATCTCGGATCAAAATATCCTATGGAGATGCCTTTCTAACAGAGGTATTTATTCTGGAACAAGGTGTTTGGCAGCGATGGACACTTGTATCCTTACTTACATTAAAAATGCATAGAATGGTTTTCTTCAATGCAATATGTACTCTCCTGCCCTAGAAGGTGGAGAAAAACAAGTGTTACCAGAAACCAACAGTGGCTTCAAGAAGTGTGATTCTGCTGTCTCATTTTACAGTCCACCCCCAACCCCCAAAGAAATGCCAAAGCAGCTGGTTGACACACATTCTTTAATTTTCAGATGGATAAATAAAATCATAGCACAGGTCAGTTTGTTCTCTTACAGGGCACTGAAATTCTGCTTGCTTTCACCAGGAAATATGATCGCTTAAAACTGACATCAGTTTCCACGTCAGGCAACCAACTATTAGATAAATTACATTTGTCATGTTTTGTGTATACTAAAATAAAATTTTCAAGCCTGTGTTCAGCATTGTTGGAGTTTTAGGTATTGTGGATTTATCTATAAATTGCTTTTTGAGGAAAACTTTTTTGTTTTACATAAAGAAATATTAAATACTACCTACACAAGTTTAAAAGTAATTTTTTTAACTGACAACCTAAAAAAAAAAAAACTAATATTCAGTAACTACAAATCTACAAATCTCAATTTGATGAGGATATAATCTCACCAAGTTCAATCTTGAATGATTTTGCTTGTTCAAAGCAAAAATCATTCACTTTTCCTCCAAATCGTGGCCCAGACATATACTTGGGTGAGAAAATGCATAAGAATAGTTTTTTAGGAATCAGCTACTTAAAATGCAGTCTGTAGGCAGGTGTGGAATCACAAACTTTTTCTTTCCAGTCCATAATAGATTAAAAACAGCAAAATCTAGAAACTTTCATAGTAACTCGAGAAAAATTGTTTTTCTTTTGAAGATAATCATTAAAAAACAGATTTTTTTCTTTTGAAGATAATAATTAAAAATCATTAAAAATAGAATGTTTTATGTTATTTTTGTTTCATTTTGTAAACATATACGTCTGGGAGGTACTGGAAAACAAAAATTGTCCTTTCACCATAGAAACGGTTTGAGAAACAGTAGTCTAGAAGGAGTGAAGTTTGGGAAATAATAATGATTTCCTGTTTGCAGAGGATCTCATGGATATGCAAATAAAATGGGAGATGGTTGTGTTGAAAATTCTTCAATGTAGACCATCTCTTTATTTATTTTTAACAGTAGCTAAAACAAAGCCACAGCAGCTGCTCAAACCGAGAGGACATAAACCTCTTAGCAAGAGGTCCCAGGTATATGAACGGCATCAGAAAGGTATGGGTATTTATTTATTTATTTATTTATTTGACAGAGAGAGATCACAAGTAGACAGAGAGGGAGGCAGAGAGAGAGAGGGAAGCAGGCTCCCTGCTGAGCAGAGAGCCCGATGTGGGACTCAATCCCAGGACCGTGAGATCATGACCTGAGCCGAAGGCAGCGGCTTAACCCACTGAGCCACCCAGTCACCCAAAAGGTCTGGGTCTTAAGAGGTGATTACAATGGGCCAGGGGAGCTGGAGAAAGGCTAAGTGGTCTGAGGAAAAACACAAGGAATATCCACGTTCCAAAATACAGTTAAGATCATACAGTGAGTGAATCTTTCCAAAGCTCCAACGTGGTAACTATCTCGTCCCAAGTCACACAACAAGTCTGAGTGGCAGAACAGGGCTAGATCTGGGCATTCAGAGGAGTGTGATGTGCTCCCTTTCCCAATGCTTCTTCAGACTCTGGGCCCTCAGAAAGTTGAGGTGTCTTACCCCTGACTCTCTCCTGAGATCAATCTTTGAAGGTTTTTATAGGTTTGTATACACTGTGCCCATGTATATGTGCACACACAAGTGAACACACAGATATGCATGTGCCTTGCTTCACTTCTTCACACCCTCTACCCCTGCCCTTGCCCTTGCTGACACCTGTGTCTCCACACCTGCCACTCAAGGCAGTAGCTCTAACTCTGGATCTGCATCTAGCCCAACCGCAGCCTGAGAACTCTCTATGCACAACAGGTACCTCGGGCAGGACAGGTGTGTGACCTGGTCTCACCAGCCTGTGCCTGCGCTGCCCTCATCTCTGCATACACTGTCGACGTGGATTTGTTTCTAAAACAAAACAAAACAAAAAAATACATAATAATCAATTCTCCAAATATCTAATGTATCTAAAATACAACTCGCTGAGTGTTTTGGCATTTGATTTTGTGTTCTACCACTTCCGACGTAGTTTTAGATTTTTAAGACTATTTTTTAGCACCTGCATTTGTTAGTATGGATTTCTTTCTTTTTTTTTTTTTAATATTTTATTTATTTATTTGACAGAGAGAGATCACAAGTAGGCAGAGAGGCAAGCAGAGAGAGAGAGAGGAGGAAGCAGGCTCTCTGCCGAGCAGAGAGCCTGACGTGGGACTCGATTCTAGAACCCTGAGATCATGACCTGAGCTGAAGGCAGAGGTTTAACCCACTGAGCCACCCAGGCGCCCCGTTTGTATGGATTTCTATAAAGCATTTAAAAAAGCTTAGATTTTAGGAATGGTAGACTTGTTTTGTACACATGGGATTCTCTTTTAAACATCGTATCATCTTGAGCAGTAGAGGAAATTTAATGAGTTTACATAAAGGCAGGATAAAACATTTAATTCTGCTTTTAGTTTTATTTCTATTAAAAATAAACAAATGTATTAAAATGATATCAAAAGTGATTTGGGGGGGCATCTGGGTTGCTCAGTCAGTTAAGAGTCCAAGTCTTGGTATGGGCTTGGGTCTTGATCTATTTCTTGGTCCTGAGATCGAGCCCCACAATGGGCTCTATGCTCGGTGTGGAATCTGCTTCAGATTTTCTCTCGCTCCTTCCCCCTCTGCCCTTCCCTGCTCAGGCACGCTCATATTCTCTCTCTCTCAAATAAATAAATAAAATATTTTTTTAAAAAGTGATTTATTTTGCATCAAAAATATTATTAAATAATTCCTCATTAAGAAAATGGCTACAAGTGAAGAGATCCATGTGGGGACTTTTCCATAATTCAGCCCTGGTGAATACATTTAAGTTCCTGTTTAACTTATTTGCTTGATTCTGCAGTAACCCCCTGACTTATTTGTGTAACCCCACTAGAGATTGTGTTTAGGAATTTTCAGGTTAATTTCCTACTCTCTCTCAGAGCTATAATTTACTGATTTACTTAATCCTCTAGCAGGGTAAGAGCCACTTCTCCAGGGTAGGGTAGTAGTAGTAGGGCGGAAGGGGCAGTCAGTTTTATTGGTCCCTCTGCCAGTTATAAATATTAAATCCTAAAACAGTGTACATTTGTACCCCCCCTTCTAACACACACGAACACACACACACACACACACACACACACACACATACACACACAGGGGGAAAGTAAACAGTATCAGTGATTGATGGCCTGTGTCATTGCAAGTTGAAAATCAATGGATGCCTGCATTCTATCCATTCATTCCAACAAATTTCAAATTTGTCCTTGCCTCAGGTTAGGTGTTAAATCTCATTTGATTAGCTTCTCACAAATATCACTTCAGTGAGTAATGGCATTGGGGATGTTTTGCTTTTTTCTGAGGATAAACACAAGCTACTGCCACATCAAGAATTTCTGTGTGAAACCACTTTTTAAGTTTGTCCAATTTCTTGTTCAGTGACCATATGGCAATTTTGTTGAGGTAATTAGTTTCAGTGATTAGTTTCTGTAAAAAAAAAAAATAATGATATTTTCTTTTATTAGGCATTGAACACAGATACAACTTTCCTTTTTATATTTTGATGGGTACAAAGCGTAAGCCAAATTTCCTATAAAACTGGGATATGGGGCGCCTGGATGGCTCAGTGGGTTAAGCCGCTGCCTTTGGCTCAGGTCATGATCTCAGGGTCCTGGGATCGAGCCCCGCATCGGGCTTTCTGCTCAGCAGGGAGCCTGCTTCCTCCTCTCTCTCTGCCTGCCTCTCTGCCTACTTGTGATCTCTGTCAATAAATACATAAAAACTTAAAAAAAAAAACCCGGGATAATAATCACCATAGCTTAAGTATCTGATATACATTTTTATATCTCCATCCTGGGGTTTCAAAATTTTGTTCTGCTTGTATTCTAATCATCACAGGCCAATGTTTCCCTTCTATGCAAAGTTCTTCAAGTCTTGTCAGTCACACACACATTTCCACTGAATGCATTACTACTGTATTTCCCTTGTTGTTTTTTGTTCTCAAGAATTTGCTTTAATTCCACATTGTAATTTTTCATTCAATCCTCTCTAAACAGAAAATATTAATACCTTAAAACACTTCACAAAAATGCCCTTAATTTTCCTCATGACAAAATTATGCTTCAGTTTAAATAGGTGTGTTTCAAATTGAGGATTGTGTGTGTATGTGTAACTCTCCCTACACACACACACACACACACACACCAAATACAACAAACAGACATTTTGAACACAGTTAGCAACATGACGACGTGCTCAACTGTGAAATTACCTGTTTGACCATCCACATTCTTGTTAAGGGCCGCAATTCACCTTCCAACAGCTGTTGCAATTTCCATGGGGCAGCTTTCTGATCAATACTGGAAGCACTTCTTTACATATGGGTTATAAAAACCCAAAAATGATACATGAAATCACCAAATCCATACCATAAATTAAAATTTCAAATTCATACGATAACCTAAAATTTTATATAAACATAAGCTAGGCATCCCTAAAGTAGTATTTCCAAGTAGAATTGATTAAATTGTAACCTGTGTGGGCTGAAACTGTTTCCTTCTTCCTGTTTCTGTGTCTGCAATGGGGGGGGGGGTTCCTCTCTTCTCTGTCCTGTACTTTCTAGAGCGTGTTTGTTATCAGTACCTCCGAGAATCATGGCTGAGGATTTCCAGTCTCTTCTTTCTTGGATCTTATTTTTATGTCTCTATCTATTTCTGATCTTAATTCCATAGGTATTAACCCACTTCTTTACTCACTTGTGCATGTGGTGTTCCTTTGTCTGTAAGACACTTAGAGGTTTTCCCTCTAAGTTGTGGTGTCTCTAATTCTGATTTTGACCTCACCAATGTTATGTTTAAATCTTTGCTTATAACCTTGACCTCTACCTTATTTAGCACAGTGGGGTCTAATCCCCAATTACCACTGAGTCAGGTTATCTGTTTTTAACACTACTTCTAACCTCTCTTATGCGCTCAAACAGACAGACTGCTATGGTCTGTCTGATTTAAAAAAAAAAAAAAAAAATATATATATATATATATATATATATATATATATATATATTTCTAAGGAAAGAGAAAGCAAAAACTGTATCCTTGGCATCTGACCCCTCTGACTGGAAAGGATTCAAGTTTGGATGGGCATGTCAGGGGCTACTAGTCCAAAGCTCAAATTAGATTCAAAGGTTATGGAATTTATGATCTGTTAGTTGCTGTTACAAATAATCCTAGAAATCTCAGTGGCTGAACGAAAATAGAAAACCATTTTTTGCTTCTGTAGAATCAAACGTTGGTTGGTGGGTGGGTTCGCTTATGGTCATTCAAGGACTTAGGTTTGTCTAATCTGTCTTCTGTTTCCTTTAGGTTCTGGGATTCCTTGCCATTCAGCTAATGGGTGGGAGAAAAAAGCATGGAGGACATATACCTGCTTTGGACATAAGATCCAAACACAAAAGTCTATTCATATTCTATCTGGAAAAATGAGTCACATGACTCTAACAATGCAAAGACAGCTGAAACCATAGCCCAACCAGATAAGCCCCTCTCCAGAATTCTGCCTGATGGAAAGCAAGCACAAAGAGAAGCATTCAGAGCTGTGTTTGGAAAATCTTTCCCCCAGATCTTTAATCTCTTTCATGCTAAAACTAAAGCCCAGGAATATGCACTATATGTACCAAAACACCAAGGTAAGTGGTAGCAGATTCAGCTGTGAGCCACTTACGCTGTCTGCCATGCTGCCTTCGATCATGTTTCCATGATGCAAGATCTCGGGCAGGGCTTGGTTCTGTCCATCCTTAGTGACCCAGGAACTGTGGCTTTCATGGAGGATGAGGATAGGCTGAGAGAAAAAATATAAGTTGTAACTAGGGTAAGCATATAAATTATAGTCCAGAATAGGACACTTTGAGATTATCATCGGCAAACCAGAAAAAAAAAAAGTTCCTTCAAGTGTAATTTAACTCACAAAATTCACCTGGGAAGTTTTTGTAGCAAATACTTCAAGGTGAGAGTTGGTAACATATAGGATTTTGTTTTCACTTTTGTAGCCCCAACTTAACAATTATAACACATTTCTTGAGCAGAAATTCTTTCCTGTTGACATACCCATTGATTTTTAAAAGGACTCAAAATATAATTCTAAAAACTCTATAAAGACTTCAAAGAGCAACTTCCATAATGACAAACAACTGCATCGAACATAATTCTGAACAAGTTGTTTCCACATTGTGTCTGAAAATTTCAGAATTAGCGAGACATGGTGGGCAGACAGAAGATGGAAGCTAAGGGTAGAGATTGGGAAGTCACATTTTATTTTCAGCCTCCAAATCATCCCAGATATATAAAGTCTTTTAAATATGGAGCAAAAGAAAAAAATTGAATACGGAAAAAAAATACTTGATAAAAAAACATACCTTTATGTCATCTTTCCTGGGCAAGCTTCTTCAAGTGCCAAACCTCGCAACACAAGGAACGTCTCCCTCAAAGCATCTGTAAACATTTGCAATCCTCTGTGGAATGCCAACTGTAGCTAACATATGGTGCTATCAACGAAGTAGTCCAAAATGCCTGCCCACACAGATGAATTCACTTTTAGCTGTTCTGTTATTCCAGCTTAATGATGTAGTGTTGGCTAACTCTTGTGATACCTTCCAGCGGGAGACCAAACGGAGTGACTCCCAAATCCTGTTTCAAGCACGTTCTTTAAGCAAATTACACCATCATCTGTATCAATTTTGCCACGCCATCACCAGTTTTTATCACATCTCAAACATAATTCCTGTTTGGAGATGTTGATGTATGGTTGAATGTGATGAGCAAACGTCACATCCAGACAGCTTGGGATTAACAGCCCAATGAAGAGAGAGGCAGGAATTGGAGCTTCCATTTGGCACTGGAAGAAACAGTGGGTTTCCTTAGGAAATGGATATGTTTGCTTACTTATATAGTTTATAACTTTGTTTATGAAACTGTTAAATTAACAATTTATTATAAGGGGTGTCTAGGTGGCTCAGCTGATTATGGGTCCAACTCTTGATTTCGGTTCAGGTCGGATCTTACGGTCATGAGATGGAGTCCCACATCAGGCTCTGAGCTGGGTGTGGAGCCTCCCAGGGATTCTCTCTCTCCCTCTCCCTCAATCTTCCCCCTTCCCTCTCTAAAAATAATAATAATAATTAATAATAATAATAAAAATAAATGATCTATCATCAGAATATAGTAATTCCTATTCCTAGCATAAGACAATGGATTCTTAGAAATGTTGGACTTCACATTCTGTTAAAAAAGAAAAGCGTTGTGTACATTATCTGGCACAGTGCATTAACAATAGTAGCAAGGGCTGAGGATGGGGGATTACTCTGCACCAGACCTGAGTCTTAGTGTTTCCCATGTGAGTTCACTTAATTTTTCCAACTGAAACCCTATGAGGTAGGTGAGCTTAGCAGCCCCGTTGTATTATTAAGGAAACTGAAGCTAAATACGTTTTTCAAGGTAGTTATTTATTTAGTGATAGATCAAAATAGACACATATATATATATATATATATATGTATATGTGTGTATATATATATAAATATGTACACACACACACACGTGTGTGTGGCATATGTATTCTATCTCATAGTATAAATGTCAGAATACACATTCACACATATACATATATCTAGCATATATATGGTGTGTATATAATATTTCAGAATATATACATCTGTATATATATCTGTCTAGTATATCTGTTTATACACACTATATACTATTTACATAAATATATAATTTATATGGTACTTGTATATACATATTCTGATATTTATCTTCTCCAGTTCAATGAAATCTTTCCTTATAATCCTAACCAAAAATTCAACCCTCTCTTTTATTTCCTCTGTCTTCTTTTTACAGACTTTTGCACAGTAGTCACTATCAGCAACTTTTTTTTTTTTTCCATTAAACAAAAGCCTGTCTCATGGTCCCCTCAACGCTGTAGGTGCCAGGAGCCTTGTCTTCTTCATTGCTGACAGCATCTGTAATAGTGTCTGCACACAACAGCCATTCAGTATTTGACTAAACGGTTTGGTTCATAGTCACTGTTGAATCCAACTTGCTCCTCCTACCCCCATCGCCTGGGATTTACATTGCAAGGGGAAAAAGCCATCAGTTTGAAAGATCAGTGGATAAAGTTTAAATAAAATGATCCTGGTTAAATCCCTCAAATCTTCATTCTTCAGATTTTTTACCTGTACTGTAGGGGTACAACCAAACTCAGAAGATTGTAAGAGCCATTATACAATTGTACATCAAATCTGCTACATGTAACTTAGTGATACTCGAACTTGATTTCCACCAGGATTTCAACATGAGTGAATGTCCTCTGTTTATCTTGCTGGACATCATAACTCCTAAATCACTATCATGCATGACCTTACACTTTTAAACAAATCAAAGTCAGTTTTTCCCTTCCAAGCCAGCAGGGCAGTTAGACCTAAGTCCAGAGGAGAAGCAAAGCCATCAGCCCCCACCACTGGCACCTGTACCTTGTCGTGTGGTGTTCCTCGTGAGCACCTCTGGCCAGTTGGCCCCATGCCCTCCATGCAAATGGAAAGAGTGAGAACAGTGAACCTAAAACTCTCCAAATGTCTGCTTCCTGAGGTCTCCATTTCTTTTTATGGAGCACACAAATGCTTTAGGAGAAAGTGTTATTTATTGAGCATCTATTTCTCAAATGTTGTACTAAGCATATATATTTTCTCTAATATCCATGACATTGCTTGAATGAATAGATCGGTTTGGTGAGCTAAACAGAGGCTAGGAGGTAAGTAGATATATTAACATTCACACAGCAAGGAAGAGAGGCTACAGTGCAAGTGTCAGGCATAAAGGACAGAGTGAAGGGTTCTCCCTAACAGGCTGGTGAAGGAGTTAAACACTGAAGATAAACAAGTGCAGGCTTCATGGGCTCTCTCGCTCACACCACCTGACGGTGTTCTGGGATGCCTCTTAGCAAAGTGTTTTGATAAAATATGGGAGTGTGAGATTTTCATTCTTATAATGTGCCCTCTCTCTCAGCTTCAGCGTTCACAAATCATGAATGTGTCTCTGTCCTTCAGTGCTCAAATTTAGTCTTTTATGCCTGCCTCTCCTGCTCTTAAATCCTGGGGAAAACGATTCTTGAAGCCTGAAAAATAAAGTTAATTTCATCTTTTCTGAGTAGTCTCTGCGTGTGTCTCTCTTTATGCATGTGCACACACACACACACACAGAGACACACACACACACACCCTTGGTCAGGCTAGCCAAAGGACAGTATTTAATGTATGCTGAATAGAGTTCTACTCTCATATTATTACACTCAAAGAATTTGAAATGCAGAAAGAAGATCCAACCAATGTTGATGGGGAGAGGGTATGCAATCATACTTGGAGTATTCATTTAAGGTTTCTGGATATTTAGACTATTTGTGGATTACAATATTATGTGGATTATTACTATTTAACACCAAATATCATACAGTCATATATTTAGGCAAAAACGAGTTGGACATACCTCAACATAATAAAGGCCATGTATGAAGAACATTAGGGATGCCTGGCTAGCTCAGCTGGTGAAACATGCAACTCTTGATCTTGAGGTTGTGGGTTGGAGCCCCACATTGGGTGTAGAGATTACCTAAACATAAAACCGAAAAAGAAAAACAAACAAAAGACCCAGCTAATATCACCTTCAGTGAAAACAACTGAGAGCTTTTCCTCTATGGTCAGAAACAAGGAGGGATGTCCACATCATAACTTTTACTTAAAATAGTATTGGAAGTCCTAGCCACAGTAATCAGACAATAAAAAGAAGTTAAAGACATCCAGATCAGCAAGGAAAAAGTCAAGCTTTCAATATTCACAGGCAACATGATACTCTATGTAGACAACCTGAAAGAGTCCACCAAAAATTTGCTAGAACTGATACACAAATTCAGTAAAGTTGCAGACTATAAAACCCATGTACAGAAATCTGTTGCAATCTTTACACCAATAATGAAGAAGCAAAAAGAGAAATTAAGGGATCAATCCCACTTATAATTGCTCCATAAGATACTTAGAAATAAACCAAACCGATGAGGTGAGCAACCTATATTCTGAGAACTATAAAATACTGCTGAAAGAATTGAAGATGCCACAAAGTAATGGAAAGACATTCCATTTTTGTAGAAGTAGAACAAATAACTCTAAAATTTTTATGTAACCACACAAGGCCCTGAATATCCAAAACAATGTTGAAAAAAAAAAAAAAAAAAGTAAAGCTGGAAGCATCACAATTCCAGATTTCAAGTTATATATATTTGCCTTCAACAAATGGTGGTGGTAAAACTGGACAGCTACATGCAAAACAATAAAACTGGACCACTTTCTTACACCAAATACAAAAATAAATTCAAAGTGAATTAAAGACCTAAATATGAGACATGAAACCATTAAAATCCAAGAGGAGAGCACAGATAGTAATTTACTTGACATTGCCCATAGCAACTTCTTACTAGATACGTCTTTGGAGGCAAGGCAAACAAAAGCAAAGAAGAACTATAGGGACTTCATCAAAATAAAAACCCTCTGCACAGTGAAGGAAACAAAACTAAATGGCAATTTAAAGAATGGGAAAGATATTTGTAAATGACATATTTGATAAAGGGTTAGTATCCAAAATAGATGAACTTATCAAACTCAATACCCAAAAATGAATAATCTAATAAAAATGAATAGTCTAATTAAAACATGAGCAAAAGCCATGATTACACATTTTTCCAAAGAAGGCATACAGATGACCAACAGATACATGAAAAGATGCTGAAGATCACTCATTATGAGAGAAGTACACAACAAAATTATGAATAGATATCACCTCACACCTGTCATAATGACTAAAATCAAAAACACAAGAAACAACATGGGTTGGTGAGGATATGGAGAAAAAGGAAACTTCTTGGACTGTTGGTGGGAATGCAAACTGGTATGGCCACTCTGGAAAACAGTATGGTGGTGCCTCAAAAGTAAAAAATAGAGCTACCCTAGATCCAGCATGTGTATGACAAGGTATTTCCCAAAGAATTAAGAAAACAAACAAACAAACAAACAAACAAAACCAAACAAAAAAAACCACAACTCATTCAAGAGGATCCATTTACCCTGATGTTTATAGCAGCATTGTCCAGGATAGCTGAATTATGGAAAGAACCCAAATGTCCCCATTTGATGAATGGATAAAGAAAATATGGTGCAATGATGTAGAGTAGAGCAACTTGCTAGATTGGCAATTATACTCCTGCTGGAAAGAATATTATACAGAAATCCTCCATTTTTGTATGGGCAAATTACCTCAGTGTGGGGCACCTTGAATGTCCTCTCTGCCACCACTGTTGCTAGCCCTGCCTGGAATAGGTGCTGGTTATTGACCTTTTCTTCTGCTTAGCACGTGCGCTCCATGAGGGAAAAAGGTGGTCATGGAGAGAACATGGGATGCCCTTAAAAATCTCCAACAGTTTTCCTTAAGAATTTCCCCTTGCAGTATTTCGATCCCACAAGCCACCACACATCTGGCTCTCATTCTGTGAATTCCCACGGCTACTCAGAGAGAATATTACAGGGAGATACTAAACCCACCATGGCTGAGCCCTTGCAGTGGAGAATGATGAATAAAAAGCCCAGTTGAAAGAGCCATCTGTTTTCCTTAGGTGACATCCAGCACAACATTTGTAATGGGATTAACATTATTCCTTCCAGTCTGAGTCAGGAATGTCCCCGCTTTATCTGCAAAGGTACTTCACTTAATTTGTTTTCCCCATGATGGATGTGTGATTGGATTTAAGACCATCATGGGGAATCAGATGTGCATGCCCAGAGTGAAAGTGCACAGTAAAGAATTATGGGTAGAATGATACAAAAGTAATATTTTTGGTAGAGTCATTTGGACAAGAGAGAAAAAATAAGTGACATAAAGCTGAAAGGCCCTAGGAGCAGAATCATTCCAATGCTTCTGTGTATACCGAAAGAAGGAGAGTTTGACCCTTACGTTTGGGTGGGCGATGATAAAGCATGAACGCTCTTTCTTCCTGATAGAGGATTAAATGATCCTATGTACCCCGCTAATGACAGCATTCTCTGCTCCTCAGAATCCTGCTTCCATTAAGACAGAATTCCCAGTTCCTTTGCATTGTTAAGATACAGGAATAAAACACAAAACAACATACACAGCACTTGATAAAAGCTTACAAGATGAGGTTATCTCCTATACTCGGTAGTCTGCCTTGGCTACCGACTCATTACCTTAAAATAGACATGAGTAATGTATTAGAATCTGAGACATCCTGCATTGCTTACATCTTAGCAGCCGTTTACTTTGTGGAGACAGGATGATTAATAATATTAATCAGCTTAATTTAAATGCCAGAGGGTAAATATTTTAGGTCACATGTTTTGGTGCACCATTTTTGCAAATGTTACTAGAGATAAATGAGCGTATTTTACATACACAAAGTCTATATGCGTTTTCTAAGCACTGATATATGATTAATTTTAAATCTTTTATGACCTGAATGTGAACATTTTAAAAGCTCATTAACAAGTCCCCTGGTTTTCAATACTTCTAGGAAAATTATTTACAGCTCTTTTTAAACCATATTTGACAGAAAAAAAAAAATCTTATAGCCTTAAAAATATAACAGAGAAAATCTAGGATTCGGGGGCACCTGGGTAGACTCAGTTGGTTGAGCAGCTGACTCTTGGTTTCCTCTGGGGTAATGATCTCAGGGGTTATAAGATCGAGCCCCCTGTTGGGCTCCACACATTCCTCAGGGAGTCTGCTTAAAGATTCTGCCTCTCCACCCCTTCCCCCACCTGCACTCATGCATGAATGCTCTTTCTCTCTAAGATAAATAAATCTCTAAAAAAAAAGAAAACCTGGGCTTTTCAATACACATATTCTTGCTTTTGTTAATTAAAATGTAAATATTTTAAGTATAATTAAAATATGCTAATTACCATAAAACCTCCTCGCTGTAGTCCTATTATTTTGGTGACAATCATTTTGGAAAAGGTAGTGTCTACTCTCATCTTCCAAGCTCAGCTGCAAGTGCTTCCAGTTTTGTCTTTGATTCCTGAGTCACCTGGTCTGACACAGCGCTCATTTCCTGGACCTTCATAGCAGAATGGGCTTGTTTGTCACTTAGCACTTTAAGGATCCCACAGTTGGTTATTTCCAGTTGAACTTTTATCTTCCCTTTTGTGCCTCTCCCAGTCCAGGCAACCAGGGGCCCTGTCTATCATGGAACCTGAATTAGATCCATCACGTAGGGTGCCTGGGTGCCTCAGTGGGTTAAGTGTCTGCCTTTGGCTCAAGTCATGATCTCAGTGTCCTGGTATCAAGGCCTGCATTGGGCTCCCTGCTTGGCAGGAAGCTTGCTTCTTCCTTTCCCACTCCCCCTGCTGTGTCTTCCTCTCTGTCAAATGAATAAATAAATAAATAATCTTTAAAAAAATTAGATCCATCATGTAATGGTTAACCCTCTGGACTCTGAACTTGGGCTAGATACTTGCTCAGTGTGGGATGCATAAATAAATGGGCACATGGATAGATGACCTCATGTGTAAATAAATGAATACACTTAGGAGGGACATAGATCAGTTGTGACTCCTGTCTCCACGTATTCACAGTCTTGTACACATTTAATCCAATAATAATAGTGAAATACAAAGCAGAGTAGGTTTAAGTGTTATGAGAATATCCAAATATCCATCAACTGAAAACATTTCATGATTCTTCTCTAAATAAAATGGACAGGCATCCTGGCCCTTCACTGGGGGGCCCCAGTAGACCCTAAATAATCTTCCAACCAGGAATTGCAGCCCCCATATTTTACCACATTTTTGTCTTTTCCCAGGGCACTGATGCCCTCTCTTCATTGCTTACACACACAAGCTCAAACCTCTTGCTCCTTTCCAAACCACATCATATTCAATAGGGCAAACTTCAACCCTGGTTATATGCAAATACCCTTCTGCCCGCCCAGACACACATCTCATGACGGCTTCCTATTTTATCTTAAAAAAAAAAAAAAACAAGCAATCTGAAAAGATAAATCCACATTTTTTTTTCTCCTATCACAACTACAAAGTTACCAACATACAACGCTCTATACTCTGCCTTTTCTCCTGCTGTTATGGAAAAACTCATTTGGAGGAGAAACCAATCTCTCTCCTTGCCCATGAAGCCCTGTCCCCTCTTCCCTGTCTGGAGTATCATTGTGGCAACTCTCCATTCTCTTTCCTTCATTGCTAACTTCTTCTTCTCTGCAGGCTTAGTCCCATAAGCACAACGTACACTTGCAGTTATACGGTTCTGGAGGCAGGTGTTGGTATATGGCTGGTTAGTTCTGGAGACTGAGAAAATAATCCATTTACTTGACTGTTCAGCTTTTGGAGACTGCTTTCATTCTTTGACTCATGACTTCTTACTCATTACCACTCCAACCTCTGCTCTGTCATCCCATTTTCTGCTACTGACTGAACCTCCTGCCTCCCTCTTAGAAGGACCCTTGTGATTACACTGGGTGCGTCCAGATAAGCAAGATTATTTCTCCAACTAAGTCTTTCATTTAATCATACCTCAAAATGTGTATGTGTATGTGACAAAAATAACATATTGACACTTCTGGGAATTAAGACATGGGCATCTTTGGGGAACCACTATTCAACCTACACATCTCTCATCTAAAAAGAAAAACAAATCCTCTCTTGATCCTACCTCTGCAAGCATAGCTAAATCTCTGTCATCCTTAACATCAAAATTCCTTAGAAGAGTGTCACTATTTCTGTTCTTTAAGTTTCCTCTTCTCATTTTCTCTTGAACACATTCTAAACAGTCTTTCACTCCTACCACCCCACAAAGCTCATGTTGTTTGCCACCATCAGCATTACTAAATCCCAATGTCAACCTATTGACTAGATTTAACAAAGGCCATGTCTCTTCTTTTTTTTTTACGATTTTATTTATTTATTTGACAGAGATCACAAGTAGGCAGAGAGGCAGAGAGAGAGGAGGAAGCAGGCTCTCTGCTGAGCAGAGAGTCCGATGCCAGGCTGGATCTCAGAACCCTGGGATCCTGACTTGAGCCGAAGGCAGAGGCTTTAACCCACTGAGACACCACACCCAGACACCCCACCATGTCTCTTCTTTATAGCTCCTTTAAGGAGTTTGCATTCCCCTGTTAATCCTCCTACCTTCTTGGTTTCCTTCTAGCTTCTCTTCATCTCCCTAACTCAGTATCTCAGTGCTCAGTCTTTGTTCATTCCTTGGTAATTCTATCCAGACTTAGGACTTTAAACACCACTCATGCTCAGAGCCTCTCCACCAAGCCTGACTGTCTCAATAAACCCCAAGCTCTTCTTTGACTAATAGATATTCAAATGGAATGTCCAAAGTCATAACTGCTTCATCTTCCACTCCAAAAACCTCCTTGATTCAATGAAAGTTTCAATCTCCCACTTTCTTATATAAAATCCTGTTCTCATTCTTGTTTTTTATTTTTATTCTCACATTCCCAATACGATCATGTACTGCATCCTGTGGTTTCTATCTTCAAATAACATCTGATATCTGGGCACTCCATCATTGCTTCCAAGACTCCAGTATCCCTTACCTGGATTATCGCTATAGCCTGCGAACATGGCTCCTTGCTTCTACCACTTTCCCCTTCAGTTTGTTGTCAACACCGCTATTGAAAAATCATCTTTAAATATAAACTCAGAACATGACATATATTTGATGTGGGAAACAAAAACAAAAGCAAAAAATTAAATTTCCTTGCTACTTACAGCCCAATGACAAATCCTTGAAACAGGTAGAATGAACTTCCTCTGGGAACTCTGCAACCTGAGGCTTTGCTAAGGGCAAAAGACAATCTTAATTAATAGACCATTCCCCACCCCCCCAGTACCCCCCCATCCCCAGTCCAAAACACACGCCATGTCCCATCCTGTGAGTCTATTTCAACATATAAAAATTCCTTTGGAAACTTCCTTTATTTCTAACCTTCCCCAGGACATACATTAGCAATCATCCCTCAAACATATGACCCACTAAAATACATGTGAAGGGTCTCATGACTAAGGCTTTTTATTAGGAAGTAATAAATTACCTTTTCTTAACAACAGCTAGCACCCTCAAGGTCCTGGATATCTTGCTTGCAAAATTCCTTCGAAACTTATGCTATCCCTAACTCCCTCCCAACTTGAAAATACATAATGGACCACCCTCTTCATAACGTCCTGCAGGCCTTTCTGCCCATGGGTCCTGTCCCTGTGCTTTAATAAAATCATCTTTTTGCACCAAAGATACCACAATAATTCTTCTTGGCTGTCTGCTCCAAACCCCAATAACTTTCTACAATATATTTACCAAAATTTCTCTAAGCTTTCCCCATATCAGACAGAGTATAAGTCAAAAATTTTTACTATGGTCTACAAGTCTCAAAAAAATAAGTAAAACAATTTGGCTGCATTTAATGCAGTCTTCACCTTGTCTTTTGTTTCTTCTCTAGCCACAAGGAAAGGACAGGCTTGCTCAGTGTATAGAAAACTCTTTCTCCAGGTATTTGTAAGGCATATTTATTTCAAAGCTTTGCCTTGATATCACCTCCTCAGTGAAATCTATCTTGACTACTGAAGGGTAGTGGAATATGCCTATTTAGCATAAATATTATTTTGAGATGATGATTTTTTGAGAAAGTGCTGACACAGGAGAAGCTCTGGAAACAAAAGTAGAGAAGTTTACCCTTCTGTAAGGTTCATTTACACGTATAAAGAAAATTTCCATTTGTAATTGTCTCCCTCTGTGTACTTCCAAGGATTACTTTAAATCACAAAGAATTCTTACAAGTGGTGAAGACAGGACTTAAATTTGCATAACAAACCCACCCTGTTTACTGTGTGTTCCAGGGTCACCTCCCAAGACCAGCATCCCCTCCTTCCTACTTCTTTCTTTTCTCTTAAGCTGAAAAGAGGATGTAAGGTGGTGGCTTGGGCCTTATCAGGGAGTTACTCAGTTTTCCCTAAGTAATTTCCATGTATACATGCAGCATACATGTTAATAAACTTGTTTGTTTTTCTTTTGTTAATCTGTCCTCTGTTACAGGTGGTCTCAGACGAGAGCGCAGTAGGGTAGAGAAAAATTATTTTTCCTCCTCCCCTACTTAAAAGTTCTCCTCTCTTCCACTCTCCTTCATAACATTTATCACCTTACACTATGAAGTATTTAATTTACTTGTTTTGCTTATTGTATATCTTGATAAGGACAGGGGTTTTAATTGGTTTTGATAACTGCTATATCCCTATTGCCCATATCAGTTCCTGGTGATGTGGAAATGTTGGGGTCAGAGCAAATGATCAAGAAAGAATTCTTGAGACATGCTCAGTGAAAAAAAGGTGGTTTTATTAGAGCACAGAGACAGGACCTGTTTGCAGAAAGAGCTGCATTAAGATTGTGAAGTGCGGCCCATTATACACTTAAGTTGGGAAGGGTTAGGGATAGCATAAGTTTCTAAGGAATTTTGGAAGCAAAGTTTTCAGGACCTTGAGGTGGCTAGCTATTGTTAGGAAAAGGTCATTTATTATTGTCTAATAAAACCTTAGTCATGAGACCCTTCAGATGTATTATTGGTGGTTCATATGCTTAGAGGATGATTGGTAACATATATCTTGGAGATGGGTAGAAATATAGGAAATTCTCAAAGGAATTTTTATAAGCTAAAGGACACTTACAGTATCTTGAAGGCATTGTAATGATGTTAAGCTAAGATTACCCTTTGTCAACATCTACAGAGGTCATCTTCCAGAGGATGGCCACGCTACCTGTTTCAAGGACTTGTCAATGGCTTTAGGCAGTAAGGAAATTTAATTTTTTTTTCTTTTGTCATTGTTTCCAACATTACAAGACATATTAGTGGTGGCTCAAAAAAAATCTGTTGAATTGATCAGAGTTTAGTTATAAAAAGACTTATAAACAGATATGAAACAATATAGTTAGTAAAGTAAATATCTTCATGAGTTATTATGTATTTCAAGGAAAGCATTGACTGTGACTTTGACAATGGGATATTAAGTTGATTAACTTTGCTACCTTCATTGTCTACCATGGACATGAAACAAGTACATATAATGCTATCAGTGATAATAGAATATGCCCCAATGGAAAGGAATAAAATGTGTGCTAAGTGCGTTGATCTGCAGAGTTGATGACAGAAATCAACAGACAGCTAAGGAATGTTCATGCTGAGAAGATAGATGAAAAGGGTCATTCATCAGAGGACTTTTAGTGTAGGATTCAGTGTCAACAAAAATGCTGATAAGAAATTTTGAGTAAGATATTTTGGTTATCCCATAAGTACAAGACAATAGTGAGAGTGAAAATGTTGGAAACAAAACTTAGGACCAGAACATAAGAGTGTAAACCTACATAAGTGGATCATAGGGAAATAAATAAAAGAATCCTAATGATTTCAATAGCTCATATATTTCATATGTTAAAATGGAATTTTATTAATCCTCATAAAGATGCATAAAATTAGTAGAGTCCCTTGTTCAAGGTCAAGAGCCAGTTTGTTTTTCCTTTGCTGAAGACCAGGCACTTCCAGGAATATGGACGTTCATTAGCAAAGAGAATCATGGTAACAGGTTTTGCTGGTTGGTATCCTATTTACGATGGTGTTTTAGAAAGATTAGTTTAATGTGACAGAGCAAGGGCAAAAGGACAAATGGTGGGGAAATAAATCAATATGTAATATTGTTTAGCTGAGTTCTTAGCTTGAAAGGAAGGTGATGGCAAAAATATGGTAGATCAAAAAGAAAAAAAATAAAATAAGCATCCATTCAGTTGAAAGGAAATCAACAAAAATAAAGATATTTTCAGTCTCTACATATTCCAGAAAGAATGCTCCATGGAAAGTTCTTTGTCACTATAAATTTTATTCAGATCAATACAAACTAAAAGTATCATCTTCTTTCCAGAATATGGAATAATTTGCTCATGTGTCCAGACCATGACTACTTTTAGTCCTAAGCTTATAAACTTTAGTTATCTTTGATGCATTTCTTTCAACTTCCTATAAATCTTGTCATCCAGTTTTATCTATTGGTTCTTTAAAAATATGTATTCATATGTACCTCCTTAATCCAAATTATATTTAGAAAAAGAAAACACTTATTTGCTTACATCATTACTTCTAAATCAAGATTCGAAAACTGAAACTCTAGGAGAGTAAATGACCTATATAAGAAAATGTTGCTTGATACCGTATGTCAGAAAATACACGTTTTCTGATTTCAAATCTGGGTTTCCATGTACCAAACCGCTGGGCCTCCAATGATGTCTCAACTTGGTAGAGTGTCTGCTTCCAACTTTCTCCAAATTCCAGTCTTTCCCAACTTCCACGTTATCCCATCAACCTTATGTGTCAGAATTTATACATCATGGTGATGCTTTTGATCTATCAACATAAAATATTTGCCTTGAATTATTTGTTTGATTCTTATAAGGAGCTGGTAAATGCACTAGGGATGCCACCTCTAACAGGGATGATGAAAGCTAGATATTTAAATTTACTTTTATAAGAGAGGAAAAAATAATCATTCCGCTGTCTTTTGAGGTTATCTCCTCAGACACTCTGCAATAAAGCAGAATAACACCTATAATTACATTACCCCACAAAGATATGACCCAGGAAGCTTCTCTACCTTTAGACAAAGAAATAATAAATTTATGACAAATTGACAAGACAAAGGGTTTGAGTTAGCTATGGTAAAATGATGAAGAAGTAACAAGTTTTGCTTTTACATCCTTCCTGACCCTAAATTCCCTGTCTCTGGTGTTAAGGACGCCATCTTCCCTCCTAGTACAGGGAAGGTTCTGCTCACAGGGGCTGTGTATCTCCTGCTTCCAAGACAAAAGAGGGACAGAGAGTTCTTTTCACACCGGCTATTCCTCAAGTACCTTCATGTCAAAGTGACATGTTTTGGGGTGACATATTCTGAACCCCTATTCTTTACATATTTAAATACTCCTCTGTATCAGAGGAAATGATTTCATCCTCTGTTACTTAGATGCAACTTCTAGAAGGGTAGAATAAGCCAGGTTTCAGCTCAACATAAGATGATTTTTCTATCTTCTTTTTGTAAATATAGGTCAACCGCAATTCGAAGAGAGTCCGCGAACTAAAGCAACAACGAACCTAAAGCAGCAACGATGATAATAACAGCCATCACATCCTCTCCCTCCCTTACATACGCACAGAACAAGGCTGGTTGTGAGGTTGACGGTGAGCTGAGTGTTTTTGACCATGAGACAAATTAGCTGCCCAATAAAGGACATCTGCAAATCTGATTCTCAAGGAACTGGGTTTGCTGCCTTTATTATCTCAGGTGTTTAGAAGAGATGACCACTGTGACAAGTCCTTCAGATCAGCGGGTTTGATGAAGTTGATTTCACCTACCTACAAAGATGACCCATGTATTTCTGTAATACACATCTCAAGGACTGGGAACAGGCTACTGCGACCCAGAAAGAAGAAGTTACGGGAGCATGTGAATATTTACATCATTGCCTTATTAGTCAGAAGTAATTGTCATAACCTGTAAACTAATACATAAATAAGAATATCTACCCAAATGGGATGTTTTTTAACATGCTGTGCTTCTGGCTGTACCTTGTTTCTCAGCTATGATTATAATATGAATGCATTTATTTTAAGTGATAGATAGTGTAATCATTTTTTGCATTTGTTGAGAATGTGAATTTTGCATCTCTAGCAGTATTTTATTTTAATAGAATCATGTCATTGCTAGGAAAGTACATAAAGTTTGCTCCTCTCTTATGATTTAAGAGGAAGTTGTTTTCTAAAACTCCGGCATTGTAGTGCATCTGCTGTAATTACAGTTCTACAATTATGGTTTAATAAGCTGTGAAACACCTACAGGTACTCCACATGGTAATTTCTGTGACAGCACAGACAGTGGGTAAGCCTGTCATATGCACTTAGAGGATCTCAACCTGCAGCAAGTGTTTTGATGGTTCACATTAATAACGGTTGAATGCATACATATCTCATACATTTAAAAATATTTAAAACTCTATTAACACCTGGCCAACTGAATTTATGACTTTTAGACAAATAAGAATCAGAATAGTCCTCATTTTTGAGTCCCCGAAGTTCCCTCATCTCATGGTGTTTGAGCTCTAAAGCAAAAATCTCTTTTCTTCACATTTTCAAAGGAAGAAAATCGCTTTGCAGTCTGACAGACCTGAAATTTATTCTGACTTTACCACTTGAATAAAATACATTTGGGCAGGAAACTTGAAATCCTAAAAGCCTCAGTTTCCTTTCCTGTAAAATGATGATTGTGACATTCGTATTATGGGAGTATTTAAGAATAAATGAGTTAAGGTATCTAAAGCAGTTGACAAAGCATAGCAAAGCCCTAAGGGCTCCCCATTATTTTTATGTTAAATGATGCCACAGCACACCTGCTTACAGTTTTCTGCATGTCCATTCTTTTTTCCAACCTCTTGATTATCATGTTCCCTTACTTATGTATAATGATACCATGCATATGAACTTGTGCTGTTTTCGACAATAGGTAATGTCAGCCTGACATAGGTATACTTCTATCTCTTCTGTAGATGCCACCTAGATCACTCTCCAGTCAGCTACCATATAGATGTAATCACTACTGTGTATCTGACACAGTCCTCTCCGTTGGCTTCCCAATCCTCACTGCTGACTGTGTGGAATGCCAAAGTAAGGGTTCAGAAAGCCCATGCTGTCACAGCTTTCTAGGTCTCTGCCAATAAGAGAAAGTACCTGAAAAAAGATATAGAACTCACCAACTGAATGTTTGTGAACAGGGTTGTTTTGATGTTTCTCCACCTACCTACTGGATATGATGGTTTCGGCTTAGCGCCCATCTACTCTCCATGGTGGAATAATTCCAGAGATGATACCCACTGAAACAAGTGCTTGAGGAAAGTCTATCAGCATTAAATATTAATGATTTGTCTGTCTAGTGAAATTAAAGTGTACAGATGCAAATATTTGTTTGTATCCATCAAAAGACTTGACTCTCTGAATCTCAAAGGAAAGCCCAAATACTCCATACTAACTATTTGGGAAATAAAGAACTTAATAATGCTTTTAGAGAATGCCAATGCTCCTTCCATGGTACACATGCCTCTATGTCTTTATACTTTTTACTGATGTGTTGGGGATGAGGGCACGGAAAACATGGATTTAAAAATATATCTATCTACAGGGATTTGCTGGATGGGACAAGGTAGAAAAGTCTTAGCTCCCCAAGTTCATTTAGATTACTTACAAAGCTCTCTAGCCATCGAGACATCATTGACATGCCTTTTCATATTTTCTCTTACCCTAATAGCTATTTAGTTCAACGCATGTAAACGGTATGAATCTGTACACATTCTCCTTTAGCTAAAATTGAGATTCCTCTGGAAGAAATGTTATATGAATTTTTTTTTATTTTTCTATTTCAATTTCTTAGGCAAAAAACAAGCAAACAAACAAACAAAACAAGAACAGAAACCCCAAAACTTCAAATACTGAAAAACTATTAGAATATGATTTTCCTAATTCTGCTTAGCCTGTGAGTGAAGTGGATATGAAATGAAACCACTAAAATAAGTTTGTCACGGATAATATTTACTCATAGTTAGGCTGGCTTTCTCTGAGTGAGAACTGAGACATAGCATGTACATTCAGAATATATCCAGCTGATCCATTTTGTTATCCAGTGGATGAGAAGGAAAAATATTTTAAAGGTATTTTGCATTTTAATTTTGGTCAAAAGCTTACCATAAATACTAGACATGATTATATCTGATAAATATCATGCTTGGATTCTGATCCAGAATTTAAATTTTCACAAGGGGTGCTGTATTAGTTTGCTGGTACTGTCATAACAGTATCCACAGGCTGGATGAACAACAGACATTTATTTCTCACAATTGTGAAGCCTGGACATCCAAGATCAAGGTGTCAGCAGGGTTGGTTTCTTCTGAGGCTTGACTCTTGATTTGTGGATGGCTGTCTTTTCCTTGTGTCTTTTTAAGTGAACTAACATGATTTTGCTCCTCGATGAGTTACAGGTAGAGACTATACCAGTTGTCAGGTAAGGAGGTCAGGGAATAACCTCCAAAACCACGAGTCCCTGAGTAGGGGTGAATGGGATTCTTTTACTTTGGGTTAGGACGAATATTTAGAAATGGGAGTTTGCCATCACAGGTAAAGATGGGCATCAGGGGGCACACGTCCTTGGAAAAGGTGCCTGCACAGACCTTGTATGTTACAGTAATGAGGCTTGTACTTCTCACAAAGTTAGAATTCAACACTGTAATGAAGCCAAGGGAAGGAACTAGAGGCATACCAGATGGTGTCTTGGGCTCTTTATCTCAGGTAAGGAATGCAGGGCCTTGCTTACTTTTACTGCTGGCTTATTGTCTGTGATACGGCTGGACTGGTTAAGAAACAAACTGAGGGGTTTGGAGGGGAAGGGAGTAGGGGTTGGGTGAGTCTGGTGGTGGGTGTTAAGGAGGGTACATATTGCATGGAGTACTGGGTATGGTGCATAAACAATGAATTTTGGGACACTGGAAAAAAAAAAAAGAGAGAGAGAGAGAGAGAGACTATCAGTTCCTGCATTCCCTAAGTTCCCTTAGAATCCTTAACTCCTGAGGTTTTCACATTTGTTTGTAATTCTGCAAGAAACGTGCTCAGGCAAGTAGAGCCAGTAGAGAAAATCACAGAAAATACCTGCCGGCCTCAAATGACTTATTTTTCTGGGGTCCCCTAACTCTTTCTGCTTACTTGCATCTTCAAATGGGCTTTCTACTTTGTGTGTCTATGTCTTAATCTCTTCTTACAAGGACATTGATCGTACTGGACTAGATAGAGCTCATTCTCATGACCTCATTTTAACTGAATTACCTTTACAAAGATCCAGTCTCCAAACTCAGTCACTTTCAGAGGTACTTAAGGTTAGAACTTTAACGTATGAATTCTAGGTACACAATTCAATGTATAGTGCTTATGATGTAGGAAAGACATTAGAGCTCAAACCCTATAGCCAAGAAAGAATTCTTGAGACATCTTTGGTGCAAAAAGGTGGTTTTATTAAAGAATGGAGATAGGACCTGTGGCCAGAAAGAGTTGCACTGGGGTCTTGAGGAGTGGGCCATTATATACTTATAAGTTGGCATGGGGTGAGGGATAGTGAGTCTCCATAGAATTTTGCAAGCAAGGTTTCCAGGACCTTGAATGGGCTAGCTATTGTTGGGAAAAATTAATTTATTGCCATCTAATAAATCCTTAGTCATGAGACCGTTCAGATGTATATCAGTGGGTCACATGCTTGGCGGATGGGGATAACTGCCAACACGTATCTTGGCGGGGATAGAGATAAAGGAAGTTTCCAAAGGAATTTTTATATGTTAAAGTAGAGTTACAGGATCCTGGTGAGGGTGGGGGGTGGTTTGGGTTAGGATTGCCTTTTGCCTTTAGCAAAGTATTAACATCAGGGCAGTTGAGTCCCTAGAGGAAAGTCACTCTGCCTGTTTTAAGGACTTGCCAGTGAGCTGTAGGTAGTCAAAAGGACAACTGCATCTTGACCCTACAACTGGTGGGATGAACTTTCTGAAGACAGAATTGTTTACTAATACAACCAAGAATAGATTGGTTTGTGAACACCAAAAGAATAAAAGATCAATATATAACCTAAAGAGTACCACTTGGCCATTATTTTTTTTCCTTTTGTGCACCTCATGTAATTGATCCCTCTTCTCCTTTCTCATGAAATTTCCTTGCTTTCATCACACAGGTGGGACTGTTACTGGTTACCACTATATCTGTGCTCCCCAAATTGCCATCCTTCTGTCCCAGTACACTTTCCTTTGTCCCTCATGGTAGCTCTTTATCTTTACGTCGTCACCTTTGAATGGACTGATCAAAGTCTGGCTTAAATTCTGCCCTTTGTGGAAGGTTCGAACTTAACTTCCAAATACAGTATTCCCACTATCATTTGATTTCTATTACACATACTAATGACACTTCTTAGTGTAAAGTTCTTAGCTATTATTATTCTCTGAATGATTAGTGTGTTGGAGTCCTATTGTCTTCAAAGTAAAGCAGGCACTTTGTCACCTTTGTACAACCTAGACCCCACACTAAGTCCATAAAAGTTCTTCCATAAATACCTGTTCATGGCCTGATTAGATCATATGATTTTACTGAAGCTGCTTTACCTTGTAATTATGCTGTATTTATTCCATTATGAAAATGAGTTCTAATTTCTTAACTGAGCAGCGGAGAGACACATCCTGAAAAGTGATCCAGGAACAAACTGGAATATGAGGTGATGGATGCAGAGGGGGCATACACACTGACTTTGAGAGAGAGCATGGTTGGGTGATGGACACTGGGGAGGGTATGTGCTATGGTGACTGCTGTGAAATGTGTAAGCCTGATGATTCACAGACCTGTAATCCTGGGGTTAATAATACATTATATGTTAATAAAAATAAATAAATAATTTTAAAAAAACTGACTTTGAGCAGCATGCAGTCAAGTAATCTCCCCATGGTTGACCAAAAGATGATGGAGTAATTAAAATTGTTTTCTGCAGAAAAGAGAATTTTACATTCCAAAGACCTCACAGTTCTCTTCCAATCATTGAGAAGGGATGTATGTGTTTCATCCCTGGTGAAGTTGATGAACACTATGGAATCTGTGTTTGAAGTAAGAACATTTATCACCTCATTATATGTATTCGTATTTAATTTTTTTAAATTTGCAATACACTAGTGATTCTACATATTAGCCACTTAGCTTGTAAGTAGCAAGTAATTAATTACTTTGGGTGAGACAGAGCAGGGACTGGACCGGGGTCCCCTCAAACCCAACAGTCAAGTCTGGAGTTCCTGGATAGCTTTGTCACTTGAGCAGCATATCTTCTGGGAAACCTACAACTCGATGCCCTTGAATAGTATATCTTGCAAGAATGGAAGGAAGGATGCCCACAAACAAGAGGGACAAGAAAACCGGTGAAGACTGCACCAAATTAGCCTGCACATAATGGATTCCAATGTTGAACTTCCACCAACTCCTCCCCTTCCTAAAAATCATGCCCAGGTTGGGGGTGGGGGAGACTGAACATGTTAAGGAGACATGGAATGCACGTATAGAAGCATGTTCTGTCCACTGTGCCTGCACACCCAACCACCCTGCTCCAACATGTTTAGATCTGTCCCCTTTCCTACCTCAGCCCCTTCAAAACTTTCCAGCGTTTGTTCTGAGACTCAGACTGAAGGACATTTTCCCTTTATGCCATCTCCCTTGTGCTAGCACATAAGACCTTATAAAAGCCTCGCCTGGAATTCCTGTTTGGCCTCTAGCAAATTTCTATTGCTTGGAAAGCCAAAGGACCCAAGTCAGTAGCATTGGGGTTTCATACCTTTAAATATTTTGTAAATTGATCCTCCTTTGAAAACCTATGGGATAAATGAATTCCATCTACTTCTTGGAAATGTCAGAAAAACATAAACAGGACTGAACAACAGAACGGCCCCATACTCTAGATAAAGATCATGGCGCTGAGAAAATTAGTACTATTTAACCCTTCAAAAACATAAGCAAAACTAATCTTCTTCTAGATTGTCTTCCCAGTGAAAGTTTTGAAAGTATACTAAACCAAGTTGAATCCAAGGAAGTAAGTATTCAAAGAAATGTTGAATGATATATGTAATATCTCTATCCAATAACTTTAATATTATTGATGATATAAACACAATTTATATGATTCATGAACCATTGCATGCCAAATAAGATACCATACAAATAGATAAAAATAGGCATTTCATAAGAAATGCAGTGAAAATTTAATCAAAACACAGTAACAAAGACAGAATTGATAATTTTCTTTTTTTTTGTCTGATTTAGTCAACAGATAATAATAAATAGTAGTCAATAAAATCTAAAGCAATAATATGGTTTGTCTATCTAATATATAAAAGCATAAAAGGGCTGGAAGAAAATGTTTATATAGCACATTTATGTATAGCCTGGAGAAGAGATAGACATTATATTGAATATTAAAAAAAGTAAACTTGCAGAAAAAATAGATTTGAGTCCATGAGATTTATAAACTTTTGCATTACGAAAAACAAGAATAATAAATTTAAAAAGCACCCTAAGAAAGGTATGGATAATATGTAAAAGAGATGAAGGGTGAGTGAACTTAATATCTATTGGAGTTGCTGACAGTCAGAGGAAAAGTATTCTAACAGAGTTTGAGGAAAGATCATGAATAGGTAATTGGCAAAATAAATGAGTGTAGCAAACAGACATAAAAGAGTGTGTTCAAAATTCCTAGTATTGAAAACCTGGGTAAGGTCAGAGATTGCCCTCCCACATCTCCAGATACAACTGGAAAAAGGCCCCATGGTCCACCTCTGGTGACACTATCTTATGGCTTCATCGACCTCTGTGGTATCACCTGAGATTATTGTAAGATTCATCTCAATGATAAATATGAGACACTTTATCTACTTAAAAATGTCTTGGAACAACAAGGTTCAGAAAAACAGCATTTAATGGTTTCCTAAGATAAAATCCCCAATTTATTTTGTAGTGAAATAACTCCCAAAATTTGGTGATTCAGGAAGTGTATCAGTATATTAATGTTAGTATAACATATTTCTATAGTTGAGAAACCCATTAACACCCAGACTCACCCCGCCGCCCCCGACTGCCCTTGCCCATAGGAACTTCGTTTGGAATCAAGAGGAAAGTGTAGACACAAGTTGGATAAAGTTCTCTTGGTCACTGCAAACAATGAGGGCCTTATTGTCTTCTGCTGCCCATTGTTTACTTATTATGGGTTGTCTGGTGAGGGTGGGAGCTTCACCCCACACTATTGTCTCCAATAAGCAGGAGTCTAGCACTCAGGTAACTCATGGAATTAAGAAGAGCGCCTTGTTTATTGTACTTTGTTTAATAGTGTTTACAGAAAGGGTCTTGTTTTTCTAGGAAACAGAAGTTTATCTCAGCTACTCATCTGTCAGCCAAAGAACTGACCTTCTTTCCCATTCAATAGTCATCAGTCCTTGTGAAGACATGCAAACCAACTCATCAGCTGTGAAATTCCAAACATTGATTTCCACTTCTTATTGTTTATTAATTACTATATAATTATGTATTTGCTTGTCATTATGTATTTAATTATGTATGTGTTTGTTTGTTTGACCAAATTTTAGTCAGGCCCCTGAACCTTCACCTGGGACCCTCCAACCACTTCATTGTAAAATCCAGTTTTTGCAAGAAACCTGTACCCTTGATACTTAATAACCCTGCATATCTGATCAGGTTCCTCATCCTCTACCCTCTGCCAGGTGATGTCTGATCTTCCTGGTTTGTCTTTACAAGAATCCCCCACCCTCTAGTATTTCCTCTTAGTGCTTTTTTTTTTTTTTTTTTAAGGTTTATTTATTTATTTGAGAGACAGAGAGATAGAGAGGGAACGGATGGTGAAGAGATGGAGAAGGAGAGGGAGAGAGAGTCTTAAGCAGACTGTGCTGAGTGTGAAGCCCAATGTGGGGCTAAGTCCCTCAACCCAGGATCACGACTCAACCTGAAACCAAGAGTCCATCAGTTAACCTACTGAGCTACCCAGGCACCCTCCTTTTAGGGATTTCTATTTACTGAGTCCTTGGTATAAATTCCCACTTGTTTGCACTTTTTTCAAAATTGAACCTGGTTTTATATTAATGAATTTTTGCCCCAAGAGCAATAGTCCTGGATAAAATCTATTCTGATCACTTTACTGTCCAACTCTGTTTTTTTTTTTTTTTTTGAGAACTTGCATACACCTCAGCAAACACTGTTTAATGGAAGGAACCCTTCCAGCTCCTGATGATCTACAATTTAATGTTTATGAAATTTACCACAAAGCTTTTTTAAAAACCAGATCAAATCCAGGATTAGCTCAAGAATATATTTTACTGTTTACTTGAAAGGGAAAAAAATGTGCCTAAATGTGGTTTTATAGGCTTAAAGAATTACTTTAAAACATTTGTTGTAAAACATCTCTTTATCCCACTGCTTTGAAATATAGTCTCAGAACAATCTCGTGTCAGCAACAAAAACTTCTGACGAGTCTGCTGAATGTTGAAAACACATGCTTATTTAATGTTATTTTGCAACAGCAACAAAATAAAGCACAAAATCTCAAACAAACTGAGTACATCTTTTTTTCACTTTTTAAATGTGACATATAAAGTGCATTTTTAGAAGAAGCTGCAGTTACTATATCGTGCTTCATTTACATATACATTTTATTTAAACATATTAAATATGTTATATATAACTTTATAGATTCATTACTACATATGGAGTATAAAACATTAATCATATTATTTTATCTTAATTTAAGGAATTAATTGGTAACATTCTTTGACGTATATAATATTATTATTTTTTGAATTTCTGTTGTCTCCACTAAGAGTACAAAAGAACACATTTAATCATAAATCTACAAAATTTCTGAGTTCTCTGAAAAATCGCCTGGAATGGATTTTATATATTTTGATCTGATAAAAATGAATAGTGTCTATTTTTATTAAATACTCCTAGTGAATTATTTGATCATGGGTTTAGAGATGCTATCTTCCTATATATTAAAATTATGAGTACTTTTAGAGGACTGTCTTAGAAAATTGGAAGTCTATGGGTTATACATGAAAACTTAAGCTATGCACAAGGAGCTCAAAAAGTGGGTTCTATGGGCCATTTCAGCAAAACCCAAGGTTATTCTCCCTGACTATTATATTAAATCAAGTTTTTAGAGAAAAATGCTGAGTGAATAGTCAGTAGGCCACATTAAAACATATTTACCTATGAGTTTAATGTAGACTCAGGGAAAAATAAGCCTCAGATAATTGTTTTGGTTATTTATATTTTGAAATCCCTAAGCTACCTCATAGCTGTTATATTTTAAGAATTTTCATTTGAAATATTTGGGTATTTTATTTTCAGTAGAAAGAAAAAAATGGCAAATCCTTGATTAAGTTGAACTCATTTTCTTTCATTAACTTAAGGGTTTAAATGTATTCAATTTATTTGTTGTATTTTTAAAAAGTATTGATGGAATATTTAGTATCCTTAAAGAGATGATTATCTTTAATTTCTTAATCTATTTTCTCTCACAAAAATGTTTTACTCACAAGTGCTATGCAAGTCTTCTTTCCATATTTAGTTGAATGACATTTTGTCAATTTATAACTGGTATGTTGGACATGACTAACCCGCTGCCCAATTAAATTGCAACCTTCTCTGTCTGGCTCACTCACTCACTGTCACTTTAAATTATATTTAGTGGGGGTATTCTTTCCCTGCCTCTGTAAACTTTCTAGCAGATTCCATTAATTTTTGGTCGATTTTGCTAATAGACTTCATTGGTCACTTTTACCTCATTAACAAAGCTGTCTGTTACTCTATGATTCACAAGACTTTAAGCCCATCTTATGATTCGGCTTCACCGTTACCAGCAAACAAGGTGTATGAGGCCAAGCCCTCTGCTTTCTCCTGTAACCAGTGTCTTCTCTGTAGCTGTTCCCACTTCAGGGTCAAAGTTGACAAAAAGAGCAAAATGGGGGGCATCACAGGTCAAATTGAACTGAATGTCAGGTGGTTCTAGATTGAGCAGAAATAGAGTAACTCCATTGCTCCCAGGTCCTTCTTTTTACAACTGAAAATGCCTGGATATAGCACAACGAACAAGTACACAAACACTCTGAAATTGGGAAGAAGGAGGCCTTTCCAGGGAATTACAGGAAATGAGGTTGACACCATGATGAAGCATCTGGGTTTCTTACAACCTCCTATATCCTGGACAGGACACTGTAGAAGCCTTCAGCCAGAAACCTCCAATAAGTATAGACCAAAAAAACTCCAAGAAAAGCGTATTCCTAAGCACAGGACCAGAGATAGGAGAATGAGTAGAATAAAACTTTCCAGAAATACCCTCCCCATTCTTACTGAATATCAATGGGAAAATGGCAGTTCCTTCTGATTCTCTCAACTCTCTGTGATTTCAGTGAGTTTGAGGGCAGAGAGGATCTTCCATCCCGCCACCTCATTCCATACAAGCAAAGGCAATGCTCCAAGTCCTTTGCACAGTGATGTCTGATAGCTAAGTAGGAAGGTGGCCCCATCTTTTTTCATATGGCAGAATCAGGCAATGGCACTCTGACTTCCCAGACTTGGCAACGCAACAGGGCGGAGTGAAGACCTGCTTAGCGAACTCAGGCAGTCCTCCAATTATTCTGTCACAGTAGTGTTGGCAGAGACCAGCATGAGCTGCTTCTGCACCCGCCTGGTATCCACAAGTCTGAACGTGGCCTTTTAGCATTTGTCTTTGCCGTCACCCATAGTGGCAATGTGACATGTAGGGGACTGAACCTCCAGTCCAATCGTACAAAGAGTAGACTAAACATGGTGGCCTAAAGAGGACTGGCTTGCCATCACTCTGCTCCCCACCCTGTTCCCATGTAGCTTAGACCCCCACTCACTGAAGCAGAATAAGATGGTGGGAGGCAACACTAGCTGACATTCGGTTCCGTCCTTCTTTCTATGTCGTTCTTAGGGACCACAAGAAACTGAGCTTCCTCCACCCTCCGGCAACAACAAAACAATGCAAGTAAGCCTTTCATTGGTGCAAGCAAGGACCGGAGGGAAGTGGAGCTAAGCTATCAATTCAAGTCAGTGAGACAGTCTGTGTAGGTGACCTACATTAAAGGTGTTACCGTGGACCAGAAAGAAGCCAAACTTCCATTGTACCTGCTTGCAATGAAGCAGTTTGAGTTTGCTTTTCTCTTTAACTCAAGTGTTGTCGCCAAAAATGGGCAAGAATGAATTTCAAAGGGTATACCACAAACGAGAGCTATTTAAAAAAAAAACACCAAGATTTTAAATAAGCTCCTGAGACTCATAATATTATATTTAAAATAACCTGGATACAATGGAAAGGTCGGCCATGAATAATTGTGTCCTTCTACCCATAATTTGAATGTAATGGAATAACCAACAAACACCGACATCAAGATGAACCAGATGCTGGAATCATTGGATAGCGATTTTAAAACATAAAAATGTTTCAGTAAGAAATAACATGTTCTCTTGAAATAATTTAAAAAAAACAAAAAAACAAAAAAACAAAAAACCTCCAGCAAATTTGAAATGAAACCAAAGCAGCAAATGGAAACTTAAAGCTGAAAAATAAAATCACTATAATAGAAAACTGCCTGGATAGTGACTGTGATACAGTGGGAGAAGCAGAGCACAGCACTGGTGAGCCTGAAGGCTGGCAAGAGAATTTACCCAATATATCCAGGACGTGAAGTCGATTTAAAACATGATCAGAATTTCAGAGACTTTGGAAGAATTAACCAAAGAATTAACATTCGTGTTATGGAAGCGCAAGGACACGAGGGAAGGAGGAGGAGGATTCAGCAGGCTGTTCTTAGAAATTATGTTTAGAAACTCCTCAAAGTAGGAAAAATGCATGAGCCTATAGATTCTAGAGGCTGAATGAATTCAAATAGGATAAACCCCCAAAATTCATAACAAGATACATCATAATTGAACTTCTGGAGAAAAGAAAAAAGGGGGGGGGGTGTCTTGAAAATAGCCGGAGAAAAACCGTCATTGAAAGAAGGGTGGATTTTTGTGTCTGAAACAATGGGGACAGAGGTCCACATTTTGTAAAAGAACTGAAGTGGCTATAGTGATCACACATGATGGATTTGAAAACAAAAATTTTATTAATGACAAAGAGGAACATTTCATAACACCCTAAGTGTCAAGCCATAAAAAATACTACAAATATACATCCACCTAACAACAGGTCTCCAAAAGTACACACAGAAGGAAGGGAGAAATAGATAATTAAAAAAATATATTTGGAGACTTCAACGCCCACTTTCATAACGGACAGACATGAAGACAGAATGTTGATGAAGAAGCAGAAGATTGTGAATGTTTAAAGCAGAATTAGTCGTAATAACCCAAATATAGAAACAACTCAAATGCCCATCAGCTGATGAATCAATGCACAAAATGCAATATGTCCATAACAGGAATCTTTTGGGTCATAAAAATGAATAAAGTCCTAATACTAACTACATCAAGGTTGGATTTGGAAACATTATCTAAGGGAAGTAAGTCACTAACGAAAGGTGATGTAGCATTCTGCTAATGCAAAATGCTCAGAATGGGCAAACCAAACCCATAAAGACAGAGTACGATTAGAAGTTGGGAAGTAGGGGCAGGGAGTGGAGGAAATGGGTATGTGGTTCTTTTGGGAGTGTTTAATGCTATAAAATAGTGGCAATATTGGAACTACTCTGAACATCCTAAAAATTACTGATGTGTACAAGTGAAAAGGGTAAATTTTAGGGCATGGGAATTATATCTCAATAAAGGTGTTATGAAAAGTAATATAAAACAAAGACACACAAATAAGCACAAGTAAAACTGGGTAAATCTGATTGAGGTCCGTGAGACCAGAGGTCTGGTTGTGCAGAGTCTGGTTATGATATTGTACTGAATGTTATGCTTGTGGGGAAACCGGGTTAGGTATGTATGTACACATACAAAGGGATGTGAATTTATAATTATCTCAAAATAAAAGTTTTAAACAATAAGAACAAAGTAAAAAGAGGAGGGGGATGGTGAGGGTTGGCTGCTTTTTTTTTAAACTAGGTCTCTGCCCACAGAGAAGGCTGTGTCCTGCCTGTCTCTGGGATAGAGAACTGTTTTATCCAAAGATAGCATTCTCACAAAATCTCCCCTTTTGTGAGGTAACAAAGGACTTCAGCAGTTCTGTGGCAGGTTCTTGGAGATACTTGCTTTACAAATCTGACTCTTGGCCCTTGAGAAGAGGGCTTTTCTCACACTCTCATTGTACACAGTTAGCTTACTTAAAACCAACGTAGGAGAATTTCCATGCTAATATCCACTGTTCACCTGTTAAAAACAGCAAGGCAGGTTTTATTCAAATGAATTCAATAAGGGAAAGGGCCTTCAGGATAAAACTGAGTTCAACCTTGAGTACAGTTAAGGCACCTGGGTGTTGATCGCCAACAAGCAGAGTGAGGGGGTCTGTGCAAAAAGTTCCTGACAAGAGCATCAAGAGTTGAGGAGTTTGTGCTCCACTGGCTCCAAGGGTGTGTGCTCGAGGCAGGCAAGGACTTGGACCCCGAGGGTGGGGATGAGGGGTTTTAGCAGGTATCTATGGAGAGCTGTAAATGGACTCAGGAGTTTTCGTTGAAGTCTGGCCTCAGAGAGGATGGACAGGAAGGCTGAGGTCAGGCCTACTGGAGAAGGCACAGAGGTGCCTGACTCAAGTCTGGTCAAGGAAGGAGTTCTTGTTAAATATAATCATTAAAATTTAAAATTATTCCAGTTTTTCAGGCACTCCAACAATAATATGATTAAAATGAGTAGACTACATTAGACTACAAAGGATTTTATTTTTTAATTCTGATTGAAGTGATACAAATTCTATTTTTGTTTTGTAATGTGAGAGTCTTGTTTTATGCATGCAATCATACAAAGGTAAAATGTTTTATAGGTTCATGATGCATTCACTGAGATAAATTTGTAAAATCTCTCTTTTCTATTATAGCTGGGGAGTTTCTCAATTTTTTTCTCCATTTTGCATATATAAACTTGGCCTTTGAGAGTTATTCCAGATTTGGTTGTATTTTTTATACTGAGTGTGCTGGGAATTTCTCTGTATTATTTCTTACAACTAGATGTGAATCTACAATGATCTCAATATAAAAGTTTTAGCCACCACCACAACAACGTACTGTACATAGTACATTGAGGGTGATTAAATGTGTTTGTAGGATTATGGTTCCATAATGACAACAATGATTTTAATCAAACCTTGGAATCTATATGGAGTCAGGACATTGCATTAAGTTTATATTGTTTTTGTATCAAGGTTATGTACAAAGCTCTCCTGAGTTTATTTCCACCCATATGGTATTTTTACTCTAGGTACAGTAAGAAGAATTTTAAGTAGCATAACATAAAAGGCAATTATATAATGAAAACAAGCAAACAAATGGGAACAACAGAGTCATGTCTGGCTGGGGTCTGTGAACAGGAATTCTGAACGCAAAGTGGCTGCATGAGGAAGTTTTTGGGGTGTTGGCTTTGTTCATCCTGTCTGTAGTGTTGATGACACGCATCTTTGCATTTTCAACAAGTCATAGAACTGTATGCCAAAAATGGTAATTTTTCTATATGCAAAATACAACCATCTTCAATAATATTGAAAAAAAAAAAAGATAGAATGCAAACAAGCAACTGGAGAAGAAGGCCAAAAGAGATAAGCATATCATAAATCTAGGATAATTACTTTGAGTTCTGTATTAAGGGATTGTGTACAAGGTATACACACTGGAATCCAAGAAGTAATTTTTATACTTTAGAACTTTGTGGTAGAAGTAAAGGTCAAATATGCTGTCATTTATCATGGAAAGTTTTCTAACTTTTCCATACCATAATTTATCAAATATTCTAATTAAATTGCTTAGAATATAATTATGTGAAGCATATCTAAGGTCATGCAATTATGGGTATGTGAGAAATATTTTTTATATATCAACAAAGGATTGGAAGCTGTAAATGACAAATCACATGTTCTGGAATAACAACTCCCTTCTATGACTACCATAAATATTATTCTGTTAAATTAAATTAAAACTTTGAGGAAATAAATTTTATGCCCTTGATATTAAGCTGAATGACTATAAATCATTTAGCAAAGATATTCTTCTATGACTACAGTCTTCCCTTAAGCTAATATGAGAGGGACCATGGATCACCTTTTCCCTGTGTTTTCCCAGACAGGAGTGATAGAATCATGTGGGCAAACGGATGGCTAACATGACAGTTAGTTAAGTACCTGCTTGGCTTCTGACTATCTCCAGCAGAAAGTACTCAAGCATTTCTCTTAGAAAAGGGTAGCTCTCCTCACAGCAGAAATACTCAGATGGAACAACTGTAGCAATTAATCAAAACTTTGCCCAGGAAAAAAGCCACATGATTCGTCATCTCACACATTTTGGGAATTTCTTTCTGGAAAAAAAAGTAGATTTTTATGGTATGAACACTTATGTGTTTTAAGTTGAGATAAAACTGTCCCCTGTATTTGAAATAATTTTTATTTAATATATTAACATGAAAGGAAATACGTGTCTGTTACAATAAATTTAGAATACAGGAAAAAGGGAAAAAGTAAGTACTTTCCATTCCTTAAACACAGATAATGCCTCTCAATATTTCTGTGTATTAATGTCATAAAACCTTATAATTTGCTATCTTCGTTTAAAAATCTAGTGTATTTTATCTCAGTAAATATTTTTATGAAATGGAGTGATAGTGTCCACAAAGTATAACTTCATGATTGAAATTGCAGATTTAGAATTTACAGCTAATATATAAATCCTGCTATTTCTATTAATTAGCTTCAGGTAGTGGCTAAATTAACATTTTAAGGCCTAATTTTTTTCTATAAAAATGGGAATACCAATAAACTCTTCAAAGCCAACTTGAACTAGCATAAATCCAGGTTTCTTGGCACATGATAACTGCCAAATCATGGTAGATTTGGGTTATCTAATACCCACAGTCTTAGTATCAGAATGAAACAAAAGTAAAGACTCAGTCTGAGTCTGAGAGCTTCCATAGGCCAAGCAAACATGAATGTGCATGCATGCACAAGGCAAAATTTTGACCCTCTGTCCTTTCATGTGCTACAATCATAATTTCACATGAAAGATAATATAAATACCTTGCAACCACATTTTTGGCTGTTTTCCTTAGATTCAGCATCAATAAAGAAGAAGTGCTATGACCTGATGTCTAGGTAAGTGCATATGAGAGATAATTTTTTGTGTCAACTAAGCTGGGTTGTGGTGCCCAGATATTTGGTCAAACATTTTTTTGATGTTTCTAAAAGGATGTTTTGGGGTTGTTGTTGTTGTTGTTGTTTTGTTTTGATGGGATCAACATTTAAATCAGTGAGCTTTGAGTAAAGCCGATTACCCTCTGTATTGTGGGTAGGCCTCATTCAATCAGTTGAAGTACTGCCTAGCCCAAAGACTGTTCTCCCCTGAGCAAGTAGGAATCCTGCCAGATTTTGGACTTAAACCATTACTCCTTATTTTTACTTCATCAGCACACTAGATTCCTATTTAAGCTTTCTTTCCTTTCTTATTTGTCTGCGGTCAATTGAGGACATGAAGATATTTTTAATTTGAAATTTTCATTTTTCTCTTACAGAACTCAATGTGGTGGCAGTTGCTCAGCCGTTGGAACTGTGAGCATATGCTGTGTTTCACAAGCCCATTAGTACCCAGAAATCCTGCATCCTGACAGGCTGAAGAGAAGCCTGATGTTCCCCAAATAGACCAAAGAACCACCACGTAGAAATCACCTCTACTTTACTGTCTATTACTTTCTGGCACACTGGGTGTACAAAGTGAATGCCTATGCATAATCATATTTAAAATAGGTGACATTAGCAATTACAGTGTTCTAAATGTCACATAGTTCTTTTCTCTTCACTCCACTCCAATCTCCTTTCTTCAGACACCTATTCTCAGAATGTTCTTGTCCTCATAACAATGTGGAAAATAGCTGAGAACCTAGGATGCTGAGAGGTACAAGGGACATTCAAATTTATCCAATTTTACACCTCATTTCACAGTTCGTTGCTGGCATTGGAAAATAAGTCACTGATGGAATTCAGTGTCTAACTTTATTCCTTGGCAAATTATGGAAAATACAGTTTTGTTTAATAAATGAGTTGCCACAAAGCTCACATGCACATAGAGAAAATGAAGATTTTGCTGTAACCCTATCTTGACTTACAAGTCTGTTTTCTCCCACAAGTTTAAGGATCAGGCTTACTCCTCTAAAACTAATATATGGCTTAAAGTGGAAATGACTCCAAGTGGTATAGGGTCCTTCAAGGAATTCATCATTGAAAGAATGCAAATTGTGAATGAAAAATAAATGATAGGATTCACTAAAAAAAAAAAAAAAAGAAGAAGAAGATTTGTAAGGCAGCTTGGAGATCCTGTATGATACTCAGAGAAGAACCTGGATTATCATGAGGTAAGGGGAGGTCTTTGATAGCTTTGGAGAAAGGATACAATGTAATATACATTTGCCTTTCAAGCTGTTGTCTTGCTCTGAGATCTTATAACATATAACCAGTTTGAGATATTTAACAGGAAGTGCTATGGATTTTTTAAAGCAGATGTTATTTCCAGTTGGGAAAAATGAGAAAGACAGGTAGAATGCAAGACTTATACTTGGTTGGCTTTTTCTTTTTCTTCCTTCTTCCCTCCTTTCCTCCTCTCTATTCGTCTGTCCTTCCTTCCTTCCTCTCTTCTCTCTCTCTCTTCTGAGAGAGAGAATGTGCACAAGAGGAGGAGTTGGGGACAGCAGGGAAGAGGGAGAGGGAGAGAGAATCTTAAGCTTCCTCCAAGCCAAGTGTGGAGCCCAATGCAGGCATTGATCTCATAACCCTGAGATCATGACCTGAGCTAAAATCAGTATCTGGAGGCTTTACTGGCTGAGCCACTCTGGTGTCCCCCAAGACTTATATTTAGCTTTAAAGAAAAAGGGACAAAATTATGAAATGTGCAGTATGAATGGAGAACGCATACACTCTGGTTGGAGTGTGGAATGTTCAAGAGATAAAGAAAGAGATAAAAGATTGAGAGTTAAGTCCAGATTACATGGTAGTCTACTAGATAAAAAATAACTTGGTATGTGTTCTTTGAGTAATTCCTATGGATGGTAGTTATAACATTAAAATTCTAACAGGCAATACTGGGTGTATTTTAGCAATGGTGGTCATTAAATTCTGCACCTCTTTCCACTCCTTTTCTATAATAAGCAAACAAGTACCAAGCTTGATCCACAAATCCCGTTTGATATGTCACATAATATAGCATGACTTAGCTTTCTTTGTAAAAACTTTGGAGACTAAAGTCAAATTATTCTCTGAATTCTTGCTCTCCTATATGTCCCCTTCTTCTGTCAAAGAACATGATCAGGTTGATCTAAATATCAGACTGACTCAAAGCCTTTCAAAACCCCTTGGCTTTATTTTCATCATCAAAGGATTTCTTTCCTGGAGAAGAAAGCAAGACAGCCTATTGATTACTAACTGTACTTTCTTAAGAGAATCCCGGCTACTAGCCTATTTCTGTAATAAGCAAGTAAAGGTTGATCCTTAATAAATACTTATTTTAAAAATGTAAGGTAAAGATATTAAAATAAGTTGAAAGAGGACAAGAACACCATGGTCTATGGTTGGATTTGCCTGTTCACTGATGCCAAGGTTTTTTAGGGCTCTATGTTGCATGTAATGTTATATTTTAAAAATGTTGAAATTTTGCAAAATCAGTATTTGCCCTGTGCATCTTTACCAATATGAAAAGTTGCTTCTAGAGAACTAAATCTGTCCCATGCATCCCAGAATAATAAAATTATAGAATGAGGTTACACCAGAATAATATTTTTTTTTTCTTCAGTTGACGTCAGAATCACATTCTGAGTTTTTTTGAGAGCCAAGCAAATAAGCAAGCACACACACACACAATTTGGTAGTTTTGTGGGTCTCCTCTAATCAAAGAGTGAAACAGTCCATTAGGAAAGTCAAATTCTTTCCTAGCATTAAGCTAAAAATACCTTAGTTTAGCTCAATTTTTTTTTTAAAGATTTTATTCATTTATTTGACATAGAGAGAGAGGTCACAAGTAGGAAAGCAGAGAGAGGGGGGAAAGCAGGCACACTGAGCAGAGAGCTCAATGTGGGGCTTGATCCTAGGACCCTGAGATCATGACCTGAGCCAAAGGCAGAGGCTTAAGCCCCTGAGCCACCCAGGTCCCCCCAGCTCAAGGATTCCTAAAATAGGGCTTATTGGGGTAATTTTGCTTTGTACAGTACCATGCTTGGTGTGATCTCTAATTTAGCTTCCAATTATGAAAGAATGATTTTTCAATGCATATTTCCATCTATTTATTTCAGATTCAGTTCTCTGGATACAATATCCACTGTGCCATATGCAGATTTTCCTTGAGAAGCATAATAGGATTTTAGAATAAATTCTACATAACTTTGTTTTCTGTTCTAATTGTCACTTGGAACATCAAAAATCACTTAGTGTTTTTAATTAAATTCTTTTTATTTTGGCCTCTGATCTGTGGACCTTGTAAACTACAATGCGATTTTGTATTTTAAGAGTAACAGGATGAGATTCCTTTATTGAATAAAGCAAAACAAATATTTCTAGCTTTAGGAAAATTCAAAACGATAGACCAAGAATGTACTTCTAAAAACAAAATCGAAACTATTGTGTTTTGGGGTGTTTTTTGTTTGTTTAGCAAGTCTAGAATATTCTATTGCATTCCAATGCATAACATACACAAATAGGGTAATGAATTATATCTTTAATTCATTCTACTATTAATTTTGTGAGGTATTTTCCCTTCCTAAATATGAGCTTTAACAAGGGTTCTGCATTTACTATCTTTGTGTTGAATTTTAACAAAGGCTTCTGTATTTATTATCTTTGTGTTGAATATATTAATAGTTAATGTTATTTCCAAATAACAAATAAATTCAAAGAATTGAGAAGAGACAGAGATAAGCCAAAAGTGAATTTTAATGATCATATGAACCTTAGTCATTTAATTTCCAATTAAAAAGCACATTATTTTAATTCACATTGTATATTTCATTTAAATAACTTTCTAAAGACAATGTTGGTGTGATTTGGGGTCTATGAGAGTTCTAAAAAGCAATAATTTTAAGCTATGCCATGTAAGATAAATTCCACAAGAATTTTTCAGTTTCCTCTTTTATTTTGAGCATCTACTGTGCCAACAATATTTTATTTTCTTATTTTTTATTTTTTAAAAATAATTCAGTTATTTAGTTGAGAGAGAGAGATAGCAAGAGAGAACATGAGCAGGGAGGAAAGGGAGAAGGAGGCTCCCTGCTGAGCAAGGATCCAGACTTGGGGCTCAATCCCAGGACCCTGAGATCATGATCGGAGCTAAAGGCAGACACTTCAGCGACTCAGCCACTCAGCAGTCCCTGCTTGTTTATTTTTAAGAAGCATCTCGGACTGAGATTTCACATTACATTATACTATAACATTATTTAGTAAACAGTTCCCTTGTTGGATGATGAATGATGGGGAGTAAAAACATGGACTTCTGAGCCAGCCTGCCAGGGTGCATGTGTCATTTCATAGATAACCAGCTTCCTGGAAAAGGTGGCTTACTTAGCTCCTGCATGTTCCAAACGCAAGCCTTCCAGAACCCTGCTACAGGAAATACATAGTTTTTAATGCTTATATTACTAAAAACAAATGGCTGAATGTTAGTGATTTAATTAGTCAGCTTTGAAAGATTTAAAAATTATAAAAAATTAACCTCCCAAAATAAAGAAATGTGAATGTATGAATAAAAAGTTAAAAAGTAGGGAATAAACATATAATAGAAATAAAAAAAAATACATGTATGTTCTTGGGTTCTTTGAAAATACAATTAATAGTGACAAACTTCTGGAGAACTTACAAAAAAAGAAAAAGTCAATAAAAAGAGGTAAATATAAATAATATATGTGTGTGTGTGTGTGTGTACATATATATATCTACCTATGTTAAGATTTTATTTCTTTATTTGACAGAGAGAGAGGGAGCACAAGCAGGGGGAGTTGGAGAGGGAGAAGCAGACTTCCCACTGAGCAGGGAACTGAATGCAGGACTCGATCCCAGGACCCTGGGATCGTGACCTGAGCCAAATGACAGACGCTTAATGACTCAGCCACCCAGGCATCCTTAAAGAATATAAATGTTTTTAAAAAATGATTAGACAATATCGTGAACAACTCTGGGCTAAAGGATTTAAAAATTTACAATAAAGGCTCCAATTTCTGGAATCTATGTTATTTACTCACAATTACAATGAAAGTCATTGATCAGTAATTCCAAATCTTCCCAGAAAGGAGTTACTAGGTCCACATAGTTCCTTAAGTAAGTTTCATCAGACAATCTTGGAACAAATCACCCTGAGCAAAAGTTGTAGAATAAAAAACAATCATAATCTAAGTATCAAAACCACTGATACTGTTTTTAAAAGGGATAAATTACTGGCAAAAACTTCTAACAGAAATATTACCAAATTAACTTCAGAATTGCTAAAAAAAATCAATACTGAGTTGACATTTTACTTAGATTATGAAGTTTAGAGAATAATTATTATATATTATCACATTAATCACTGAAAAGAGAAAACATAGTTTTCTACATAGAAATAGAATCATTCGATCATATAAAATTTATATTCAAAATGTTAACTCTTAGCAAACTTGGGACAAAAGACCAATGCTTTAATCTGATGATGAACGTTAATGGTGTTCCATGTAGCAAGAATCAGATTTAATGGTGAGTGTCGCAGCATTCCTGTTAAGACATGGAAATTGCACGTATCAGTGCCCTTAACCTCTTGATGAAGAATTATAAGAGCATGCCAGTCACACAGTACGAAAAGAAAAATTAAAAAACGGTGTAAGAAATTGGGAAATAATACATAAACATTCATTATTAGTGCTCAATGATATATATATATATATATATATAAATATATATAATTGATAATATATTCATTATATAAAAATATATATAAATTATATCTTATATATAATTATATATATTCATTACCAATTCAATATATTCATTACCAATTTTATAAATAAATATAAAATTGGTAATAAAAATTGGTAATGAATATATTACTCAGTCCCTTAATAATTCAAAATGCATTTCTGGAACACCTTCTGTAATATGAAGCACACAGTGGGGAACATAGAATAGCCCCATGGGGGTTTTGTCGTTTGTATACTCAAATAAGAAAGATGTATAAATTGTATGTTAGAAGACGTTAAACGTGACCCACAAGATCAGACTAAATGACATCCACAAACAACCGAATAGGGTGAAGGATCGGGAGTGTCAAGGAGTAACATGGGAATTTTATGTAGGAAACAACTCAATGAATAGTGCCATTTTAATGAATGTGTAAATAGAGTGAGGGACAGAAGAAGGGAGTGATTTGAGGAAAGTGTATACCAAGCAGAAATAAAAGGCTCTGCATCAAATTAGGGTCAGCTACCATCTTTGTAGAGAGCTAGGAGGACAGTTCACTTGACTAGGGGAGTGAGAAAGAGAGACTCCTAGCTGATGAGGAGGAAGGGGCAGCAGGAGCCAGGCATGGATGGTCTTCTAGAGCATTAGGAATGTGGCATTAATCCAGAATGAATTAGGGAACAGTAGAGAGTGTTAAGTGGGCAAATGGCACAACCTACCATCCCTGTAAGAGGAACAAGATGACTGTTGTAACTGCCAAAATCAATCAATCAATCAATCAATCAATCAAGGGCACACTGTCATACTGTAGGTGCAAGAAACAGTGTGATTTACCATAAGATAAAATGATACAAAGTTGATCGTTTTCAAATTAGAGCCAACAGAATTTCATGATGTCATAGATGTGACTATAAAGAAAAGAGTCAAGAGTAACTTCAGATTAATGGGTAAAATTAGCAAGAGTTTAACAAACTTGTGGATTTTGAAATCAATACACATCAGATGATTGATTTTCATACAGTGAAAACAAGCTTGAAGTATAATTTTAAAACATAAAATTTTAATTTCTTTTAAGTTTTTCTTTAAAACTTAAAATCACAAGAGATCACAAGTAGGCAGAGAGGCAGGCAGAGAGAGAGAGAGAGGGAAGTAGGCTCCCTGATGAGCAGAGTCTGACGCCGGGCTCGATCCCAGGACCCTGGGACCATGACCTGAGCTGAAGGCAGAGGTTTTAACCCACTGTGCCACCCAGGTGCCCTTACAATATAAAATTTTAAATGACAGTGATAAAGTAATTAAATATAAATCTAAAGAAATATACGAGCTATATTTTTATGCATAAAATAATATAAAACTGCTACAAGTCACTTAAACTAAACATCTAGAAGACTCAGTATTTTAAAATGTAAAGTTTTCAAATATGGAAATTTATTTATAATGAAGCTAGTATTGTATTTTGAGAGAGAACAAGAATGTTTAACAAATTATCTTGAATCAAATGGTTCTCAAAATGAAAAATGACTTAAATCAGAATTTTATCACATACAATATACAAAATCAACTCACAGTGGATTTGTAAAGACAGGTAAATAGTTACAAACATGAGAATGCTGTTTGTCTTTAGAGTGAGAAAAGATTTACTAAATATGACCTAAAAAGTATAAATAACAAAGGAGGTTAAATTAAACTAGATAAAATTAAGTATTTCTGCTCTTTAAAAAAAAAAAAAGTTGTGATGAAAGGGAAAGAGTAACACCCAAACTGGGAGAAGAAAAATATAAAGCAGAAAGGACTAGTGTCCAACATATGTAAATAGCACTTACAAACAATTAAGAAATTAATTGGGATGTGAAAATTTGTGGGATGTGACAATCACCAGGGTTGATTCTGCTGATCTGGATGGTGAGGTGGGTTTCCCTTCCTCCATCACTGCTCAGTATGTGTCCCTCCTGGACCATTCTTTGTTCAAGGGTATAGGAATGGGTGTTCATCCCTGCTAGAACCTCCAAACAAGCTCTCAGTGTCCAGGTCTAGGAGACAATAGGATAGTTAAGCTTCTAAGACACCAGACATATCCAAATGAGGTGCTGCATGTGGCCATCTGCTTTTCAAAGAAAAAAAGAAACAATTAATCCAATGGAAACAAAAGTGATTGTGCACTTTACTGACAACAAAATATAAGTGAGTTAATTTTTTTTTTTTTTAAGATTTTTTATTTATTTATCAGAGAGAGGTGGGGGAGAGAGCGAGCACAGGCGGACAGAATGGCAGGCAGAGGCAGAGGGAGAAGCAGGCTCCCTGCTGAGCAAGGAGCCCGACGTGGGACTCGATCCCAGGACGCTGGGATCATGACCTGAGCCGAAGGCAGCTGCTTAACCAACTGAGCCACCCAGGTGTCCCATAAGTGAGTTAATTTTTTAGGAAATATAAAAAAAATAAAATAAATGCTGCCTCACACCTACAAGATATATAAAAGATACAGAAAAGAACTATAATATCCAAACAAGGAGTATATATTTCACTCACTTTTTATTCACTACTGGTGAGAACATAAATAACCACTTTGGAAAACAATTAGGTATTTTCATTCAAGGTCAGAGACACATATCTGATTACCTAGCAGATCAATCCTTAAACATATACATTAGAACAGAGATCCTTAGCAGTGTATGTACTGACATTTTGGGTTAGAAAATTTTTTGTTGGGGGCATAGCTGTCCTGGGCTTTGCAGCATGTTTAGTTGCATCCTTGGCCTACCCATCTACTAGCTGCTGATAATACTTTCCAGATGGGACATTGTAGAATATCTTGAAATTGTCAAATGTTCCTGTAGGATAAACTTGTCCAGGTTTGAGAATCACTCTTCTAGAAAAACTCCACAGTATCTACCTAACTACCTAGGCAAAATTGTGCCTCAGAACATTACTTATAATACCAAAACTCTAGAAACAAACCAAGAGTCTATGGTAGAAAGAATAAATAAGTTACAATGTATTTGTGCAATGTAAAACTATGCAGAAATGCAAATGAATAAAGTTTAGCCACTTTTATCAATGGTGAAATTTCAGGAAGGATCTAAAAACCAAAACAAACAAAAATTCATGGATACAGATAACAGATACAGATAACAGATTGGTTATTTTTATTTATTTATTTATTTTTAAAAAGATTTTATTTATTTATTTGACTGGCAGAGATCACAAGTAGGCAGAGAAGCAGGCAGAGAGAGAGGAAGAAGCAGGATCCCCGCTGAGCAGAGAGCCCAATATGGGGCTCGATCCCACAGCCCTGGGATCATGACCTGAGTCGAAGGCAGTGCCTTTAACCCACTGAGCCACCCAGGCGTCCCTAAATAAAATCTTAAAAAAAAAATTCACATCCTCTGAAATTATCAAATAATGTATAAAAGTAGAATATATCATTTGTTATTACATTTGGGTTAATATTAATGATGCCTAAATATTTTGGCTCAGTACATCATTTTCTCTAAAGTTAAAAATGTGAATTTTATATAGGGGAATATCTGAAATTTGATCAAAAGCTCTCTTTTAAAAATGGAAAGATTGCTCTATGACTTTAGGGCTTTCAGAAACTGTGTCTAGTCGCTATTTCAATTTGGGAATGTTTAAAATGAGAGCACGTAGTCGCTTCTTGGGTCACCTAGTTAAGGCACTGAAATGCCTTGCTATATCTCCAATTAACCTTGACACTGATTCACTGGTGATAAAGTTTATTACAAGAAGTTGCTCTAGATCTGTAGCAAAGTCAAACCATCAATGTGCAATGTATTTCATAAGAAGACATTCATGGACCATCCTTAGCACGGTCACAGAACATGTGACCTCTTGTTTAATGTTTTTGTATGACCCTTATATGTCTACGTGTCTCGGACGTGTCACGATTATGATATGCACTAAAACTGTTATATTTCCTCTAGAAAGTTAAAATTCCAGTAAATAAACACAGTGAAAACGGGACTGTTGTAACAAAACAGTGTCAAACAACTGATGCATTGACAGCTCCTTTCTTTAGGAAACGTGAGGTGACTCACTGCAGACTTTTGCTGCCCTGGCTGCTGAGTCAGGCATTGTCCCAGCCTGCAGCTAGCCCTGTCTCCTGTGCAGTGGGGCTGGTGCGCCGTGTTTCTGCGCAGTTCAGGGAGCCTGCCAGCAGCCCTCTGGGCTCCCTCTCAGAGCTATTAGAAAGCAATTGGGGAAATGATTAACCTTCACTTGAGAGCCAAGTCGGGACTTCAGATGCTTGTCAAATACCAGCTTCTCTGAAATAGATTTGTTCCCTGCACTGCCTTTCGGGACCTCCTTCATGCTGCTGGGGTTGCCCTTAAAGAGCTAGTCCTCCACCGGCAGGCTTCTGAACAGGCCTTACGTAACTGTTGTCAGATCACAGACCTAAAATGAAGACATTGAAGAGATGACTGACAGCTCTATGTAATGTTTGGAGAAGTGTCGATACTCAGGACGGACTATGTCCTCTCTAGGTTACAGGACCTGTTCACTTCACCGCAAGTGGCCCCAGTGCCACCAACATGGTGCCCATTGAAATCTTGATGAGCGTATTCTTGACAGGAGTCATTGCTTCTGGCCACCACACATTCATTCATTTGTTCTTCACAAGTCTATGAAGCAGTGTTATATAGTGTCATACAGTCAACTCTGCATAATTTTAGAAAGGCTAAGCCACTTTCACCAGATTGTACACCGCTCAGAGTTTTAGCTGATATTGGGAGTGGAGCCTGAATGATGTCTAACACAGTATCCTTGAGCGTGACATTATGGTAGTCCCTTTGCTACTCTTATTCTTGAAATTTCTCCTAATACGGCCCCAGGTTCTTCCATGCACAGACACCTGGAGTCATTCTCCATGGCCCTGCTGTTCACGCTCAGCACTCTCCCCTAGAACTAAACTGTCAACACCAGGCTCCTATTGGACATTCCCTGACTTTACCTATTTTGTTTTCTAGATGGTTATGAACAGGCTCTGTTCCCTCACTTCTGAACCAGCCAAGGAATTCACCAGCCTTCTAAACTTTCTGTGGAGTTCAGAAGAATAGAAACACAAGTCAGGAAAACTCCATCAAGGGATTCCAGTCTCTTTACCTTTTGTTTGATCCTTGTCATCTGCGTGATCCCTGTTGACACTTGGTGCTGAATTAATTGTTCAGAGGTCTCCACAACTCATCCTTTGTTTTGATGACAGAATCAGACCCTATTATCTGTAATTTATCTTAGATTTCACTCCTTTTCTGAGCTTCTGGGACTGGTAAAATCTTCTAGCTCTACATTTATAATAAATAAGAAAGCAGTGATTCAAGAAATGTAAGAATTATTATTATTATTATTATTTTTACCCTCTTGATATCATTTCCTTTGGACCACACGGACCACATAGGAATGATATTTACTTATGTCAGGATAAATTAACTTAATTGTATACAGAATATTGGATTGTGCAACAGAAAAGTGCTCACTCAACTATACACCACCTTTCATGCATCAGTCATTCTTTTTCTACTCAGACCAAGATGGCAGGAGAACAGGAGGGAAATTAGAGTGTGCTTTACCTTGTTATTGTTGTTTTAGACAACACCGGAAATCGATTTTCTAATTTTCATATTATTATTATTAACTGTTTTGTGTTAAATGTTCCTTAAAATAGTAACAATATTACTGAATACATGTATTATGGAACTGGCATATGCACTTTATGTGTATTATCTGGCTGAAATCTTGAAGCAACCTCTTGAGATATTTACTTGTATTGGTGATGCATGATACATAGAAAAGTAACTTGCTTAAGGTTGCGCTGATAGTAGTTATTAGTGCCAGCTCAAATGTACTAGGAATCTAAATTTAAAGAATCAACTCTTAACCCTTATGCTAATCACAGGAATGATTTGAAATTATCTTGATTAAGTACAAAGTAGTTTTGGCAGCCTTAAATATTTTTAAAATTATGAAACCATTTATTTGTATTTATTTATGCTCTCTGTTAGAATACTAGAATGTAAGAACCCAGAGGTTATGGGTCTTCTTTGTCTTGTTCACTCTTATAACTCCAGGACTTAAAACAGTGCCTGACACATGGCATGTGTTCACCAAGAACTTGTGACCTGGATAGATGAAAGGAGGGATGAGAGGGGGTCATTCACATGTAGGCAGGTGCCTAGAAGGCTGGTCAGTGGTCAGGGTCCACCACAGAGTCTCTGTTGAAGCAGATAATCCCTGACACATTGGACATCTTTAACCAGATAAGAGAAAAGATTTTCAAGTGTTTATATTTCATTTTTTAAAAAGATTTTATTTATTTATTTGACAGCAGAGATAACAAGTAGGCAGAGACGCAGGCAGAGAGAGAGAAGGGGATGCAGGCTCCTTGCTGAGCAGAGATCCCAATGCAGGGCTCGATCCCAGGACCCTGAGATCATGACCCGAGCCGAAGGCGGAGGCTGTAACCCACTGAGCCACCCAGGTGCCCCTATATTTCACTTTTGTGTATAAACTAAATCTAAATTGTTTGAAGAATTATAAGACATTACCTCTTCCCCCCAAGCCCCATATCCACACATACTAGATCATTCTGTAAGTGTTGATTTATTTTCGCCTGACATTGAATGGAGGAGAAATTCATAATAAACTTGCTATAGATCTTTCTGGTCTACGGCCATACCACCCTGAACGAGCCTGATCTCATCTGATCTCGGAAGCTAAGCAGGGTCGGGCCTGGTTAGTACTTGGTTGGGAGATCTATCTGAAAATATTTTTTCCAGGAGTTCTTTTTTATCCTTGAAATTTACAAAAAAAGATTAAAAAAAACCTTTATTATTAAATTTTCCTGAAATACATCTTACTTTTCAAAGCCAGTTTCTTCATTCAATTTTACCAAGGTTTCTTCAAGTATATATTTGATTACAGTTTTTTCTCTTTGAGGGTATCTATTCTTTCGAGGTTTTTATATTCAAAGTATTGGTTCTCTTTTCTAATTTATTAATATCTATTTTAATTTCCTCTAGAATCATTTTTGATATACCTGCTTTGTTCATTCTTCTGTTTTCTTTTTTAGAAATGTCTCTTATAAGACATATTTAATTCCAAAAAATATCATTCTAAATAAGATCAATAACTGACACCTATATAAAGAACAAATACCTTAAAACAACAGAAAAATGAAATTAATGACAAACTAAAGTAACAAAGGTAATTAAAACTACATGAGAACAGTGATAAAGTGAATGATTATCATAAAGCAAGTTGGGGAGAGAGGCAACAAACTACTTTAAAAAATAAAAATAAGGGGCACCTGGGTAGCTCAGTGGGTTAAAGCCTAAGGTCATGATCTCAGGGTCCTGGGATCGAGCATCACATCGGGTTCTCTGCTCAGTGGGGAGCCTGTTTCCTCCTCTCTCTCTGCCTGTCTCTCTGCCTACTTGTGATCTCTATCAAATAAATAAATAAAATCTTTAAAAATAAATAAATAAAAATAAAAATAAATAAAAATAAAACTTGACTCCTTTTCATGAAATCACTACCATCAACTTTTTGGAGTATTTTCTCTTCTCTCTTTCTGCCCCTACATACCCGTGTATAACATTTTGAGCCCACAGTATGGACAGACGTGTTTCCTGCATCATCATTTGACATCATGACATGAAGGATGATCCCATATATTTAAAATTATTTGAAAACTTAAGTTTACTGGTGGTCAGTATGTTAATACACAGATGTATCATTTTTTGTGGTCAAGCTTCTGTTGTTAGGATACCTATGTAATTTCTAAACTGTGTTATTCTGAATGAGGAGACATATCCTGGATATAATAGTAACATGATTTCTTTTTTCACTATAAATTCTGGTTGAGTGAGCTTGCTCAGTCGATAAGGGTATTCACGGTTAGACTTTTTGATTCGTGTAGACAGATGTTCTCAGTGGAAGTCACGACAATTCACAGTCTCACAGCCTCTTAAAAGGCACCATCACACTGTTCCAAGTTATTTTCTGTTTTCTTTTGATTTCTGTTTTTGTTTTTTCTGTCTGTAAGGGCCTCCAGTACTTAGGTCTCACTAGTAACAAGCCTAACTCAGCAGAGTTCTGTTTGGAGCACTGTCTCTTGTGCTGCTTGAGCGGCTGCCCCTGACTTTGGCTGATGAGAACAGGTGAAAACATCGCTGAACATTGCCATCCTCTCTCTCATTCAGGCTATGCCCACTTGCTGCTCTGGCCGAAAAAGTGTCTGTAAAGGATTCTGCCAGTGTCCTGTTACATTTACATCACTTGTGATGAAAGCCCCAGATACGCCCTCCTATTTTTGTCCTCAGAGAGCAACCAAAAGTCCTCCAGAGACCGAGCTACAAGAGAGGAGAGAGTCAAAGAGGCGTCTCTTGGGTGTCAGTTCAGAAACTTGGCTTTGTCTTCAGACCAGTGGCTGTCACTTGAGCGTGCTTTGCAAACACTGCAGAGCATGCCAGAAGATGATCGCTGGGTACACTTCCAGGATCCCTAAGTCAGTAATTCTTGTGTGTGGGGGGGTCAAGAATGTGTGCTTTGAACAAATTCCCATGTAATGTCAGGACCACATTTGGGGAACCATTACTGGGAACCTTATCATTCCCACATTATGCAGTTAGGTGAAGGTCTACCAGAATGTTCTCCGTTGACTTCCTAGAACCACTGCCACTAATTAGACTAATTCGATCAGAGGCACTTCATTCTAGTGCAGTTGAAAACCCATTTTTCCCTCTTCATGGACAAATGTGTTCAGAATCCTCTTTCACCTGGAGAGGACTTCCCTTCTGGTTTAACTCCAGCACTGACTTCTTAATCTCTACATTCTCATTAGTCTTCCCTTCTGGTTTAACTCCAGCACTGACTTCTTAATCTCTACATTCTCATTAGTCTTCTTCTTAAGTTCACTATCAAAGTATTGGGGGGTGTATTTAACCCACAGAGGAAACTTAAGTTACGATGCTAAGTGAAACAGTCCAGCAGGGAAAGACAAATATTGTATGATCTCACTTATACACAGAATCTAAAAAAGTTGAATTCATAGAAACAAAAATAGGTTGGTGTTTGCCAGGGGCTGAGGGGTAGGGGAAATGGGTGACAATGGTCAAGGATACAAACTTCCAGTTATAACATGAATAAGTCATGGGGACCTAATGTGTAGCCTGGTGACCACAACTAACAATGCTGTATTATATATTTTGAAAGTTGCTGAGGGAGTAGATCCTAAATGATCTCATCACACACACAAAAAGGTTATTTTGTGAGGTAAGGCCAAGTGAGGTGAGGTGAGGGAAGGCAAAGTAGGTGAGGTGAGGCTGTCTTACCTGACTTCATTGTGGTGTTCATTTTGTAATATGCATGTATATCAAATTGTCATGTGGCATATCTTAAACTTACACAATACTATATGTCAAATATATCTCAATAAATTTGGGGGAAAGAAGAAAAAAATTAAGCACCCCAAAGTCATAGTTAATAAGCTTATTTTAAATTGAAAAAAAAGAACTTCATCATATCCACAGAAAGATTTCAGCAGCAGATCCTTTATCCATGACTTTTGACATTTTCCTCTCAACTTTACTTTCCTCTTCTAAATATGCATCAAAGAACAAAATAACTGTTTAAAATGCACAAGTCATTGTTATTGCAAGTATACTTGTTATCACCCCAGGTTAAAAATTCCTTTAAATATAGTAATGTCTGGCCTGCACAGAAGTCTGGGTGAGAAAGTCAGCCCTTGAAATGGGAGTTGGCATTGGAGTTGGATTTAAGATGTGAGATATTGTAGATTTTTAAAAATTTATTTCTTTTTTTCTTTTTTTCTTTTTTAAAGTAAACTCTGTGCCACACATGGAGCTCAAACTCACGACCCTGAGATCAAGAGTCACATGCTACACTGACTGAGCCAGCCAGGAACTATGTGATATTGTAAATTTTATAAAATTTCACACTTAAGTAGTACAGAAGAAAAAGGAGAATGAGTTAAAGAAAATCCCAGTGTTAGCAGAATTAGAGAAGAGAGAAGGAACTGGTTATGCAAAGTGTGTAATGACTTTGTGGCAGGAGTGATGAGTTAAACTAATTGCAGAATATATGGGTAAAAAATGCTAATTAGGGAGTAGAAAATGAGACACCAACAATAAAAGCTTTAAGAACTGGAAATGAAGAGTTAAATATAAGCCCATGAGTGAATTACAAAAACAGATCCCTTTGTTAGTGAATTAGGAGAAAAGGTATAAAATCGATACTGTTATGGCACTGGCTACATTTAAGGAAGAAGAGAAGTTGGTGTGTCATCGAGGTAATGAAGAAGTTGAGGTCTGAGAGGTGGGAGGGGTCACAGGATAATGTTGTGGGCTGAGGAACAATGGGTACAGGAGGTTTAAAGGAGAGAGTGGAAGACAAGGCAAACAAAACAAGAAACACCCAAACTCATAGAGATCAAAATCGTAGGTACCAGAAGTGAAGGGAGGGGAGATTGGATGAAGGAATCAAAAGGTTCAGACTTCTAGATACAAGTGTTGAGACAGAATGTATGGCAGGATGACTATAGTTAATGTCATATGCTACATTTGAAATCACCAAGTCATCTGTGAGAAAGGTGGGTGCACTGATCATGTGCAGGTGGGGCCATTTTTCTAGACAGTGTTGCTAGTGGTTTGGATGACAGATGCCTGGTTGTCCTGGGCATATAAAAGGTGTTTATAAAAATCTGCTGGACTGTAAGCTGCTTAAGGCCATTATCTTTTCTTTTTCATCTTTATATACTCAATGACTTGCAGAGTGCCCAGACTTCTGAGAACATGGACTGGGTTTGCATCCTGATTTCTATTTCCTAGTGGCAAGATCTTTGCTGGTAATTTTGTTCCTTTGCACCTCTACTTCCTGATGTGTAAAATGGTGATACGAATTTCTATAAAGCATTGTGTCAGGGTTAAATGAAATGACTACATATATGTATAGCACCTAACAATAGTCACTATATGGCTTTGACCAATGGTAGCATTCATTGGGTTCATAATGGACTGTTTTCTACCTTTAGCTATTTATGGCAAAAGCCAGCATGATGGTAAATGTAACAGTCATCAGATTAATTTCCCATGTGTTTATACTTCAATTGTGGAGAATTGTTCAATCATATTGTATGAAAATTGACTCCAGGTCCCCTTTTCACTTGGGAAGCAGCATTAAAAATTCACTTGCCTGCTTCTGAAATCGCCAAGAGGGGAGATCCAAAGAGTTCTCATCACAAGGTGATGAAGATGAAGATACGAGATGAAGGATGTTCTCTCAACTTGCTGGGATGATCATTTCACACAATATGTGTGTCAATCTGGTATGCTTTGCACCTTAAACTTATCCAGTGATGAATTCAATCATATCTCAATAAAACTGGGGAAAAAAGGAGGGATGGAGAAGGCCATGAATTTATTATTGAAGCCAGGAAAAGCATGAAAACTGAAAAAATGGAGCATTACTTTGTTTGACAATTTGCAGGGGATGCATAATGGAAATACATTAGTAGTGGAGGGCCTGCAGAGCGTGGACACTTAGAGTGAATCTCTGAGGCAGATGGTAGATGATCCATGATGACAGAAAGGAGGAGCAGTTGGCATGACAGAAAGGGAACATCTTGGGCAAAGGACGGGCGGGGGGAACTTCTTTGTTTTGTTTGTTTTTAATAAAGAAAACTGGGAATATTTGAAGAGGTCAGTTGAGAAAATGAGTGCTACACACTGTAGTCTGGAAGGGGATAACTAACGGGGCAGGATTGTCACCTGGCAGTCATCACTGGATCAAGGGAGCACCGACAAGTGTAACCCTTGGACCATGAGCTCCTCCTGTGTGAGTGAATTAAAACAAATAAGATGGAGGGACCGAAATGTTGCAATAGAAAACTTTGTGGAATTTCATGTAACACAACTGTAGTTTTCTTGTCACAGGAAAGCCTAGTGTCTACCATCTTACCAGGGATTCTAGGAAGGGCGGGACCTGGTAAAGAAAGGGAAAGCCTCGGGGCACCTGGGTGGCTCAGTGGGTTAAAGCCTCTGCCTTTGGCTCAGGTCATGGTCCCAGGGTGCTGGGATCGAGCCCCACATCGAGCCCCCCATCAGGCTCTCTGCTCAGCAGGGAGCCTGCTTCCTCCCCTCTCTCTGCCTGTCTTTCTGCCTACTTGTGATGTCTGTCTGTCAAATAAATAAATAAAATCTTTAAAAAAAAAAAAGAAAGGGAAAGCCTCCAGCTCTTGCCAGAAAAGGGCCAGTGGGTGTAGGTAGCAGGAATAGACACACCAAAATAAAGTTAAATGATTTTTAAAATAATGATTTGTGTTTTAATATGACACTGTTATTATATTGGTGGCCCTTTAAAATTATTTTACATATAAATTTTTAATTTTATGCCCAGTATAGTTAACTATAGTGTTATATTAATTTCAGTTGTACAATATAGTGATTCAACATTTCCACACAACACTGGGTTCTCATCATGACAAGTGCAGGCCTTCATCCTCATCACCTACGTCCCCCATACCCCCCCCCCCATTTTGGTAGCCATCCGTGTGTTCTTTATAGTGAAGACCCTGTTCCTTGGTTTGTCTCTCCCCCCCTTTTTTTTTTTAATGAAAGTTCTTATTTTTAAAATAAGTTTTTAAAAACATTTTTTGGGATGCTTGGGTGGCTCAGTCAGTTAATTAGCTGCCTTCGGCTCAGGTCATGATCCCAGAGTGCTGGAGTCAAGTCCTGTACTGCACTCCTTGCCCAGTCGGGAGCCTGCTTTTCCCTCTGCCTGCTACTCCCCCTGCTTGAGCTCTCTCTCTCTCTTTGACAAATAAATACATAAATAAATAATTTTTAAAATTTTCTAAAATATCAAGACAATATATTTCATTCAATTAAATCAAATAATTTTTAAACACCTTGTTTATATTGATTTTCCTGAACATTAAAGAACATGAAGAGACTAATTTGTCCTGGCACATAGTTACTTAAGTTGGTTTCTTAGCCAGATATAGATAAATGCATAGCTATAGCTATAGCTATAGATACAGATATAAACAGCACATCCCTGATATTTTCCAAATTCTATAACCTAGAGTTTTAATTTCTTAATTATAATTTTCTACAGTTTTATACATAGTAACCTTAGACAGTTAATATACTTTAAATTGTTGACATGTTAAATTGAGTCTTTTTTGTAAAATATAATATTTTGGATTGAAGGAATACATTTTCTCTAAGCTTATAGCAAATTAAGCTTTCTGCATAATGCTTCCAATTGTAGTTTTCTTTTAATTGAAATTTGTAAGTATCCCAGCCAAAATGTCATTGCAGGTATTATCTTTTTTTCTTTTTTTAATTTTTTTGCCTGCAATTCAATTAAATTTTTGACAATGTTCTTTTATAAGAAAAAACTCATTAAACATGTGTTTTCATCATTCTTTTTTTTAAAGATTTTATTTATTTATTTGAGACACAGAGATCACAAGTAGGCAGAGAGGCAGGCAGAGAAAGAGGAGGAAGCAGGCTCCCTGCTGAGCAGAGAGCCCAATGCGGGGCTCGATACCAGGACCCTGGGATCACGACCTGAGCCGAAGGCAGAGGCTTTAACCCACTGAGCCACCCAGGCGCCCCTCATTCTTTTTAATATTTTTTTTCTAATTGAGATGCTGCCAGATTATAGTTTGTTTGTTTTTCATTTGAACAATTACAGTGCAGTCTATCAATTTATCCAATTAAATATTGGTACTCTATCAGAAAAATATTCCCACAATTCAAGGTATGTGAAAATATAATTCTATAAGAGTTAAATGTTGTGGGAGGAGGAGTCAAGATGGCGGAGAAGTAGCAGGCTGAGACTACTTCAGCTAGCAGGAGATCAGCTAAATAGCTTATCTAAAGATTGCAAACACCTGCAAATCCATCCGCAGATCGAAGAGAAGAAGAACAGCAATTCTGGAAACAGGAAAACAACCACTTTCTGAAAGGTAGGACTGGCAGAGATGTGAATCCAAAGTGACGGAAAGATAGACCCCGGGGAAAGGGGCTGGCTCTCGGCAAGCGGCGGAGCAACGGTGCACAAAATCAGGACTTTTAAAAGTCTGTTCCGCTGAGGGACATCGCTCCAGAGGCTAAACCGGGGTGAAGTCCACGTGGGGTCACCGTGGCCTCAGGTCCCGCAGGGTCACAGAAGAATCGGGGGTGTCTGAGTGTCGCAGAGCTTGCGGGTATTGGAACGGGAAAGCCGGCTACCGACACAGAGCCAACAGTAAGCTCACAGCTCGGTGTTACCTTGAACCTGCCACAGGCTCGGTGAGCTCGAAGCGCGGCCAGAGGTCAGGCAGACGGGAGTAACTGGGCACTGTTCTCTGAGGGCGCACTGAGGAGTGGAGCCACGGGCTCTAGGCTCCTCCAGGCCAGAGCCAAGGAGGCCGCCATTTGTATTCCCGTCCTCCAGAACTCTACGGAAAGCGCTCAGGGAACAAAAGCTCCTGAAAGCAAACCCGAGCAGATTACTCAGCCTGGCCCCTGGTAAGAGCAGTACAATTCCGCCTGGGGCAAGTCACTTGAGAATCACTACAACAGGCCCCTCCTCCAGAAGATCAACAAGAAATCCAGCCAAGACCAAGTTCACCTACCAAAGAGTGCGGTTTCAATACCAAGGAGAGCAGCAGAATTCCAGAGGAGGAGAAAGCCAAGCATGGAACTCATGGCTTTTTCCCTGTGATTTTCTTTAGTCTTGCAGTTAATTTAATTTTTTTCTTTTTTATTTTTTGTTTTTTTTTCTCGCCTTCTGGTAAAATTTTTTTTTAACTTTTACCCTTTTCTTTTTTAACGTTTTTAACTAGTTTATCTAATATATATATATTTTCTTTTTTATATTTTTCTTTATTCGTTTTCTTTTTTTAAAATTCTTTTCTTTCTTTTTTTTTTTTTTCTTTCTTCCTTTTTGAACCTCTTTTTATCCCCTTTATCCCACCTCACGATTTGGGATCTCTTCTTATTTGGTTAAAGCATATTTTTTGGGGGTTGTTGCCACTCTTTTAGTATTTTACTTGCTCCTTCATATACTCTTATCTGGACAAAATGACAAGACGGAAAAATTCACCACAAAAAAGAGAACAAGAGGTAGTACCGAAGGCTAGGGACCTAATCAATACAGACATTGGTAATATGTCAGATCTAGAGTTCAGAATGACAATTCTCAAGGTTCTAGTTGGGCTCGAAAAAGGCATGGAAGATATGAAAGAAACCCTCTCGAGAGATATAAAAGCCCTTTCTGGAGAAATAAAAGAACTAAAATCTAACCAAGTGGAAATCAAAAAAGCTATTAATGAGGTGCAATCAAAAATGGAGGCTCTCACTGCTAGGATAAATGAGGCAGAAGAAAGAATTAGTGATATAGAAGACCAAATGACAGAGAATAAAGAAGCTGAGCAAAAGAGGGACAAACAGCTACTGGACCACGAGGGGAGAATTCGAGAGATAAGTGACACCATAAGACGAAACAACATTAGAATAATTGGGATTCCAGAAGAAGAAGAAAGAGAGAGGGGAGCAGAAGGTATACTGGAGAGAATTATTGGGGAGAATTTCCCCAATATGGCAAAGGGAACGAGCATCAAAATTCAGGAGGTTCAGAGAACGCCCCTCAAAATCAATAAGAATAGGCCCACACCCCATCACCTAATAGTAAAATTTACAAGTCTCAGTGACAAAGAGAAAATCCTGAAAGCAGCCCAGGAAAAGAAGTCTGTAACATACAATGGTAAAAATATTAGATTGGCAGCTGACTTATCCACAGAGACCTGGCAGGCCAGAAAGAGCTGGCATGATATTTTCAGAGCACTAAATGAGAAAACATGCAGCCAAGAATACTATATCCAGCTAGGCTATCATTGAAAATAGAAGGAGAGATTAAAAGCTTCCAGGACAAACAACAACTGAAAGAATTTGCAAATACCAAACCAGCTCTACAGGAAATATTGAAAGGGGTCCTCAAAGCAAAGAGAGAGCCTACAAGTGGTAGATCAGAAAGGAACAGAGACCATATACAGGTACGGTCACCTTACAGGCAATACAATGGCACTAAATTCATATCTCTCAATAGTTACCCTGAATGTTAATAGGCTAAATGCCCCTGTCAAAAGACACAGGGTATCAGAATGGATAAAAAAACAAAACCCATCTATATGTTGCCTCCAAGAAACACATTTTAAGCCCGAAGACACCTCCAGATTTAAAGTGAGGGGGTGGAAAAGAATTTACCATGCTAATGGACATCAGAAGAAAGAAGGAGTGGCAATCCTTATATCAGATCAATTAGATTTTAAGCCAAAGACTATAATAAGAGATGAGCAAGGACACTATATCATACTCAAAGGGTGTGTCCAACAAGAAGATCTAAAAATTTTAAATATCTATGCCCCCAACGTGGAAGCAGCCAACTATATAAACCAATTAATAACAAACTCAAAGAAACACATCAACAATAATACAATAATAGTAGGGGACTTTAACACTCCCCTCACTGAAATGGACAGATCATCCAAGCAAAAGATCAACAAGGAAATAAAGGCCTTAAATGACACACTGGACCAGATAGACATCACAGATATATTCAGAACATTTCATCCCAAAGCAACAGAATACACATTCTTCTCTAGTGCACATGGAACATTCTCCAGAATAGATCACATCCTTGGTCCTAAATCAGGACTTAACCGGTATCAGAAGATTGGGATAATTCCCTGCATATTTTCCGAACAAAATGCTCTGAAGCTAGAACTCAACCATAAGAGGAAGTTTGGAAAGAACCCAAATACATGGAGACTAAACATCATTCTTCTAAAGATTGAATGGGTCAACCGGGAAATTAAAGAAGAATTGAAAAAAATCATGGAAACAAATGATAATGAAACTACAATGGTTCAAAATCTGTGGGACACAACAACGGAAGTCCTGAGAGGAAAATATATAGCGGTATAAGCCTTTCTCAAGAAACAAGAAAGGTCTCAGGTACACAACCTAACCCTACACCTAAAGGAGCTGGAGAAAGAACAAGAAAGAAACCCTAAGCCCAGCAGGAGAAGAGAAATCATAAAGATCAGAGCAGAAATCAATGAAATAAAAACCAAAAAAACAATAGAGCAAATCAACGAAAGTAGGAGCCGGTTCTTTGAATGAATTAATAAAATTGATAAACCCCTGGCCCAACTTATCAAAAAAAAAAAGAGAAAGGACCCAAATAAATAAAATCATAAATGAAAGAGGAGAGATCACAACTAACACCAAAGAAATACAAACAATTATAAGAACATACTATGAGCAACTCTACGCCAAAAAATTTGACAATCTGGAAGAAATGGATGCATTCCTAGAAACATATAAACTACCACAACTGAACCAGGAAGAAATAGAAAGCCTGAGCAGACCCATAACCAGTAAGGAGATTGAAACAATCATTAAAAATCTCCAAACAAACAAAAGCCCAGGGCCAGACGCCTTCCTGGGGTAATTCTACCAAACATTTAAAGAAGAACTAATTCCTATTCTCCTGAAACTCTTCCAAAAAATAAAAATTGAAGGAAAACTTCCAAACTCATTTTATGAGGCCAGCATCACCTTGATCCCCAAACCAGACAAGGATCTCATCAAAAAAGAGAGCTATAGACCAATATCCTTGATGAACACAGATGCGAAAATTCTCACCAAAATACTAGCCAATAGGATTCAACAGTACATTAAAAGGATTATTCACCACGACCAAGTGGGATTTATTCCAGGGCTGCAAGGCTGGTTCAACATCCGCAAATCAGTCAATGTGATACAACACATCAATAAAAGAAAGAACAAGAACCATATGATACTCTCAATAGATGCTGAAAAAGCATTTGACAAAGTACAGCATCCCTTCCTGATCAAAACTCTTCAAAGTGTAGGGATAGAGGGCACATACCTCAATATCATCAAAGCCATCTATGAAAAACCCACCGCAAATATCATTCTCAATGGAGAAAAACTGAAAGCTTTTCCGCTAAGGTCAGGAACACGGCAGGGATGTCCATTATCACCACTGCTATTCAACATAGTACTAGAGGTCCTAGCCTCAGCAATCAGACAACAAAAGGAAATTAAAGGCATCCAAATCAGCAAAGAAGAAGTCAAATTATCACTCTTCGCAGATGATATGATACTATATGTGGAAAACCCAAAAGACTCCACTCCAAAACTGCTAGAACTTGTACAGGAATTCAGAAAAATTTCAGGATATAAAATCAATGCACAGAAATCAGTTGCATTTCTCTACACCAACAACAAGACAGAAGAAAGAGAAATTAAGGAGTCCATCCCATTTACAATTGCACCCAAAACCATAAGATACCTAGGAATAAACCTAACCAAAGAGGCACAGAATCTATACTCAGAAAACTATAAAGTACTCATGAAAGAAATTGAGGAAGACACAAAGAAATGGAAAAATGTTCCATGCTCCTGGATTGGAAGAATAAATATTGTGAAAATGTCTATGCTACCTAAAGCAATCTACACATTTAATTCAATTCCTATCAAAGTACCATCCATCTTTTTCAAAGAAATGGAACAAATAATGCTAAAAGTTATATGGAACCACAAAAGACCTCGAATAACCAAAGGGATATTGAAAAAGAAAGCCAACGTTGGTGGCATCACAATTCCGGACTTCAAGCTCTATTACAAAGCTGTCATCATCAAGACAGCATGGTACTGGCACAAAAACAGACACATAGATCAATGGAACAGAATAGAGAGCCCAGAAATAGACCCTCAACTCTACGGTCAACTAATCTTCGAGAAAGCAGGAAAGAATGTCCAATGGAAAAAAGACAGCCTCTTCAATAAATGGTGCTGGGAAAATTGGACAGCCACATGCAGAATAATGGAATTAGACCATTTCCTTACACCACACATGAAAATAGACTCAAAATGGATGAAGGACCTCAATGTGCGAAAGGAATCCATCAAAATCCTTGAGAAGAACACAGGCAGCAACCTCTTCAACCTCAGCCGCAGCAACATCTTCCTAGGAACATTGCCAAAGGCAAGGGAAGCAAGGGCAAAAATGAACTATTGGGATTTCATCAAGATCAAAAGCTTTTTCACAGCAAAAGAAACAGTTAAAAAAATCCAAAGTCAACTGACAGAATGGGAGAAGATATTTGCAAACGACATATCAGATAAAGGACTAGTGTCCAAAATCTACAAAGAACTTAGCAAACTCAACACCCAAAGAACAAATAATCCAATCAAGAAATGGGCAGAGGACATGAACAGACATTTCTGCAAAGAAGACATCCAGATGGCCAACAGACACATGAAAAAGTGCTCCATATCACTCGGCATCAGGGAAATACAAATCAAAACCACAATGAGATATCACCTCACACCAGTCAGAATGGCTAAAATCAACAAGTCAGGAAATGACAGATGCTGGCGAGGATGCGGAGAAAGGGGAACCCTCCTACACTGTTGGTGGGAATGCAAGCTGGTGCAGCCACTCTGGAAAACATCATGGAGGTTCCTCAAAATGTTGAAAATAGAACTTCCCTATAACCCAGCAATTGCACTACTGGGTATTTACCCTAAAGATACAAACGTAGTGATCCAAAGGGGCACGTGCACCCGAATGTTTATAGCAGCAATGTCCACAATAGCCAAACTATGGAAAGAACCTAGATGTCCATCAACAGATGAATGGATCAAGAACATGTGGTATATATACACAATGGAATACTATGCAGCCATCAAAAGAAATGAAATCTTGCCATTTGCGACAACATGGATGGAACTAGAGCGTATCATGCTTAGCGAAATAAGTCAAGCAGAGAAAGACAATTATCATATGATCTCCCTGATATGAGGAAGTGGTGATGCAACATGGGGGCTTAAGTGGGTAGAAGAAGAATCAATGAAACAAGATGGAATTGGGAGGGAGACAAACCATAAGTGACTCTTAATCTCACAAAACAAACTGAGAGGAGTTGCTGGGGGGAGGGGTTTGGGAGAAGCTGGTGGGTTTATGGACATTGGGGAGGGTATGTGCTTTGGTGAGTGCTGTGAAGTTTGTAAACCTGGTGATTAACAGACCTGTACCCCTGGGGATAAAAATATATGTTTATAAAAAATAAAACATTAAAAAAAAAGAGTTAAATGTTGTAAACTATTGATGTTTCATAATTTCTCTTTTCCTTCTGTTAAAATAAGTCTTAATATCTTATTGTTTACAGGTTGTGCTTTTGAAACTGCATATTCACAGAGCTTTAAAAGCCAAATTCTCTGTCATTCCATTCACTGAACACTTCAACTGTAGCAGCAGTGAACTTTCAAAACAGATTTATTGTTCTGTAATTCACACATCACACAACTCATCCATTTAAGCCATATCATTGAGAGTTTCTTTGTGTATTCAGAGTCGTGCATCTATCCCCACAATCAATTTTAGAACATTCCTACTACTCCCAAAAGAAACCCCACATCCATTAGCAGTCAATGCTCATTGGCCACAGCTCTCCCAGTGCCAGGCAACCACTAGTCTACTTTCTTTCCTCACAGATTATCTGTTCTGACATTTCGTGATACTCCACAGTACGTGGTGTTGTGTAACTATCTTCTTTCACTCAGGATAATATTTCCAATGTTCATCCATATCACAATATGTTCTAATACTTTATTAATTTATTGTCAAATAAATGTTCCATCCATTGCTGGACACACCGAAGTTTGTTTATCCTTTTGTCAGTTGATGGGCATTTGTGTTGATTAAATGTTCTGGCTTTTCTGAATAACAATACCAGGGACATTTGTGTACCAATTTTTGTATGGTCATATCACTGTGAGTGGAATTGTGGGGTCGTAGAGTGAGTGTGCATTTTTTAAAAATTATGTTAATTTTAATTGTGCTCTGTAACTTTTGAGTAACTTTTAGGTTTCTCAAAGGAACTTTTCATATTGCCATCAGCAGTGTATGAGGATTCGAAATTAGAGTCCCACACATTCCCATCTTCACCAAACATTAGTTATCATCCCACCTTTTGACTGTGGCCATCCTGGTGGGTATAAACTGATAATTCACGGTGCTTTTGATTTGCATTTCTCCTGTGGCTATGATCTTTTCATGTACTCATTTGGCACCTTCTGTATACCTTTTTTAAAAAATGTATTTTCAAGTACTTTGCCTATTTTTAACTTAGTTATTTGTCTTTTTATTATTGAATTATAATTTATGTATTTTGGATACAAAACTGATCAAACATATAATTTGCAAATATTTTCTCCCATCCCATGGCTTGTCTTTTTGCCAACTCAACAGTTTTGAATTTTTATGACGTCTGTTATCTTGTTTCTCACTTGCACTTTTGGGCATCATATCTAAGAAGGCTTGGCTACCTCAAAGTCACAACCATTTATCCTTGTGTTTTCTTCTGTGCATTTTATGGTTGTTAGATCATATTTAGAGCTCTGATCCACTTTAAGTTGATCTTTATGTATGGCATAAAGAAGGTGTCCAACTTGATTTTTTTGTACATGGGTAAGTACAGTATTATATCAGACTGTGAGGACAGAGATTCCAAGAAAGAAATTAATGTTTAGAGGGTTATTGTAGAATTTTACCGAGAACATCACCCTAACGGTATAAAGGATGTAGGATAAGGCAGAGAGAACAGCTGGGTGTGATATAATCAATACGAAGGCTCCAGCCAATTCCATGAGGAACCCTGAAGCTGAAACAGCCTCTGGAGCTGTCCCCTATGGAGGTATTTGGACTTTGGGGCACTTGTATCAACTACTCATTGAATTTAGGCTGCCCGAGTGAGGGGTACAGCCTTGGAAAAGACAGCTATTTTTGGCTGAGAGCAATTTCTCAGGAGGCTCTCCACCGTGAGCTGTCAGCTGTTGGCTCTCAGCAGTCAAGCTTATTGCTAAGTGTAAAAATGAGTGCCTCAATCCTAAAGAATGTCTGAGTGCACAACAGCCCATGATCTATGCCATATTTGTTCTTTTCATTTCTAAAATCATTTATCTTATTTAGAAATGGATCTGCTGGAATTCTGGTGGGTTCCTTTTCCTGGGGAAATGGACAAAAGGAAAAGTAGTCAGTGAACGGAATCTCCTGCCATTGCCATTTTTAAAGCTGCAACTACTGTTTCTCCCATCTCCTCCCATTTTCCATTCCTCTCACTATTAGTGGGGCAACCTGGGTTCTCAGTTCAGGAGAGTTTTAGCTCCTGATCACCATGTCCTTCTTAAGTCGTGGCTGTTGCACTTATCAATTTACCCTTTACTTGCGTGGGTGAGGGCCAAGAAGTTCCCAAAATTAGTATCTGAGTACCAAACATATTCTTTCGTCCTACATTGTGCAAACAAAGTCCAACTTCTTCCTGATAATGAGGGTCAATGATCCCTACCAGGGTGGTGACACTTTTTCATGTATGGTGGTCTCTGGCCACAAGGGGCTTGAAATAGCTGGGTGACAAACATAGATTAAGATTTAGTAGGATTTTTGCCGTGTTTCCTAGTGGAAGAGTAACTGTCCTCCCAGACCCACAATCTGGAACCAAGATTCTAGAGTAATGGGGACAGAAGCCACAAATCATAAATATGTCATTGGGAGGTAAATAAGATGTCCCTACTTCCCCTCTTTGTTTCCTGGATCTATGCCTGCTCTTATTGGAGCCATAACATGCATACAGATAGTTGACAAAAGGTATGTGCTCTCTCCTGGAGAATGATGCCCATCCTTGCAAAGTGCTCTTTCTTTATTGAATTTCTACAGCCATTCCATCACCCTAAACAACTGGTATCTCCCTGAGTGGTGCCACATGGCCAATAGGAATATTTCCTTGTGTGAATATTGTATGGGCTTCCAATAATCCCTCTATCTGTGTTACAAAAAGCCTGCTCAGGCTCTATGTTCTATATTTGCATAAAACTAATGTGTAATTCCCTGAGACCCTCTGATAGCTTCATGCATCCTGCCAGCCTTGACAGGCCACTTCAAATCTTGCTCACATTTCAAATATCCCTAGAGCCAACAGTATCTAATGACTTTTCTCTCACCACAACCAAAATCATAGGAGTCAACCGTTCCCTAGCTGCTACTGTCAATTCCCACTCTGTTTATCAGCAGGCAACTTGGTTGTTAGTCGTAAGTTATGTAGCACTGGCAAAGACTGTAAGGTAAGGCTAGACATCACAGATTCCTCCATGACTTAGATACTGGAACTCTCTGTTCAGTACATTTGGGTCACACATATCACGAGAATATAGAATATAGAACTCTAAAATCCAATCCACAAGTATTAATAGTCCTCAAAAAATAATTGAAAGAAAAGTTCTAGAACATATTCTAAACTGCATGGGAAGCTGGAGAAACAGGCATTTGTCAACATTGTCTCAAGAGATGCCTCAGTTTGCAAAACAACAGGAAACATTCAAATTTCCATTTATCTGTAGGGAAATAGAGACTGGTATGCTATCCTCCAACCAGGGGTGCCCTAAAAATATCGTGTGGAAAATGCGGATAAGGAAAAGTATGCAAGCTGACAAGGACAGTATGAGAACAGCAGAGGACTCCAGAGTTAAGAAAAGCAAAATTGGCAGAAACCGCATTGCTGACTTAGCCAATTGTGGGGGTGCTCCCAGAGCAGGAATTTAAATAAATAACTAAAGCCTGCGGACAGGAACAATTGGAATACCCCCCAATACATGCAGGGATTGTCCTCTGAAATAATGGCAGGTGTCTTCAGTGTTGAATGAAATGAGAGTAAACTGATTTTTTTTCTGAGAAAGCAGTTTGACTCAGAAGTTTATCTTCTCACCTGATTTTCCTCCCACGTTCTTATGGAATATCGCACGCCCGCGTCTCCCATCACTTCGCAGAAGCACACATATGATGAGGTTACTTATCGCCTTTTTCCCTGATGGTGTGTTTCACTCCCCTGATGGTTTCTAAATGGTCCCGTACTCCCTGCTCTTTCAGATCCCCACACCCTGGGGATGATCTCAGAGGGAGGAATCACACGGAGAGACTGCCAAAACAGCTGCATCAGAGGTACAAGGCATCACCGCCTTTCTGTTCCGTAATGAGCATGGGCGGGGAGGGGGGGGGGGAGCTTATCTGCACTGTATCTTGGTTCCAGATGTGCATGGAGAGCTTTTGCCTATCATGCACAGGACAGCAGACATTGCCGTTACTTTCCACTGTAGTGAACCCTGCACTGGAATTCTGAAGTTTCTGAGTGTCACAAATATTTATCTGAGCGTTACTCAAGCTGAGCCATCACAGATCAAATGGTTAAACCTCTTTTATTGCAACAGGTGATCTGGTCACCATGGCAGGTCTAGATGGTCTTTCACAGTGAGCAGAAAAATCTCTGTGTATTTGGAACCCCATTGGCTTTCACCAGGGTGTGGGGGGGGGAGGAGAAATAACTTTCACCAAGTTTTTAAATGATCAGTTTAATTATTTCTATAATGGTTTACTGCAGCTTAACAAGAGTAAAACATAGATAATTTCACATATATTCTGAATGTTGTAAACTATGTATTCTTGAATCTTATCCTTCAAACCTTCAGAAAGTATGAGGTGAGTCTAAATACTTGGGCAAAGAGTTAAAGCTGGACCAGTTGGTACCCATGACTTACCTCTCCTCTTATTACTATATATATTTGTTTTAACTATTAAAAGATTGATTGTGGTCCCTTGTGTTTGCTGGGCAGAATCACATGCCATTACTTGTTTCTATTACTTGTTCTTGTTCAAGGTGACATATACGTTGGCAGGTTTGAAACAACTGGCAGCTGTGGTTAGTATCCGGGCCCACAACTCATGTAACATGAAGAAAGTTGATAAAAATGTAGATGGTTTTGGAAAGGAAGGTCATGTATTCAAAGAAGTGATTCCCTTTACAGACACAAAAGGGAAAGAGGGAAGAAAGAGGAAGAGAAAATTTTAAGCAAACAAATAGAGATAAAATCCTCAATATTTATGAAGTAATGACAGCTTAAGTATCAAAAATACAATTTTTTATCTTATTATTTTTATATTCTTAACACAGTAGAAATACCAGGGCACAAAACAGTTATATTTTGGGTTAGATGAAGCAGTTAAAAAAAAAAAAGAAAAAAAGAAAGAACTAGATTTTAACAAGGGGTTTTTTTTTTTGTACTTCACATATACAATATGTTCAGTTGTTAAATATTGCAAGTGCGAATTATAGAGCTCACAAAATACACTCAATACTTAAAATTTACAAGGGAACATATTCTTATTTTTATTTCTGTGGCTGATGGTCACTGTTCCTCTTTCACACACAAGTGATTTTCCCTTGCAGATTTTCCAGAGATCTACCCCATTATATATATAGCCACTGCCACTTGTGAGGCTTCCTTGTGGTTCTTATTAACATGCTGTACCCTAACAGTTCTCAAGCATTGTCACTACATAGATCAGTCTATTTATGAAGAGGAGGGCTGATGACAAGAGAGGGTTGACAATTTCTTCTTCTGTCAAATAATAGTATGGAAATAAAACATTGTCAGCAAAATTTCAAAAGAGGACAAAGAGTATATTACTGGTAGTTAGAAAGAGCATGATCTCAGAATAGAAAAAATATTAGTAAAATTGGAAAATCACAATAAATATCTTAAAGGATATATAAAATATATAACATTAAAATAATTTAATTTATAAAACATAGCAGTATATAAAATGTCTTCCATGCCATTTCTCAAACATAAAGAATATATTTAGCAAATTTAACTTCCTTTGATGTATTTCTTTTCTTTTCTGAAGGAATATTGAGACACGTTACAAAGCGTTGTTATCGTTTCCTTTGTACCCTCATCAAGCTTATTCCCCCCAACTACTTTTCATGATATTTGTGATCATTTTACTGAATTTGGACAAAAATCCTTCCCTTTCATCACACACACACATACACACACAATATTCATGATGTTTCGAATGGTACAAATCGTGTCAAGGTGATGGGTGTTACCTAAACTTACTGCAGTAATCATTTCACAATATGTATAAGTCAAACCATTATGCTGTATGCCTTAAACTTATACAGTAATGTGCCTATTATATCTATATAGAACTGGGGGAAAAGCTTCACATAAATGTGATAGTATTGTACAGAATCTCTTGAAAAAAATTTTCCTCAATCTATTGTGTTCCTCAGATTTATCATTGTTGATACATGAAAATATAGTTTTATATTTAGTTTTCTATATGGTTTTGCATTTTATATCTTTTAACAATATTCACATTTATCCCCATTTTAATTGATATTTGGGTAATTTAGAGTCTATGTGTTTATGCTGCAATGAAGGGTTTTATGTATGTGTCCTTGTAACAAGTATAACTATTTCCATACAGTGGACATTTAGAGGGGAAATCGCCTGGATTTTAGACTAAGCGCATTTTTCAACTTGCTCAGTAATGCCAAGTTTTCTCCAAAGTGGATATGTCAACTTACATTCCCAAATATAATGCATGAGATTTCTCATTCACTGTTATTTCCATGAAGATTTATTAATGTCAGACTTTATTTTTTTACATGAAATTTTTAAAGTGATAGTTTTTGTTTTAATTTATACTCATTAATTGCTTTCCCTTATATTTATTGGAAATATGACTTTTATGATCTCTGGAATATTTGTGCATATTTACCACCCACTTTTCTTCCCCATTGTTTCATAGGAAGTATTTGTTCATATACAAAAACAAGGCACAGACATTTGAAAATAATAATATATCATATACCTAACATATTATATATGCATATATTCTTAGTTCTCATCTTTTGTTAGCAAATTAATTATTTTTAAATGCTTTAGGTTTATTTTATTTCATATACTATGCTTATGGCCTTTAATGAACTGAGCAAAATTTAATATTAATTGTACTCAAATACATGTGTTTCTTTATGATTTTAAATTTTTTACATCTTCACAAAATTATTGTCATCTCATCACATATCACATATTGAATCTAAAAGTTTTACAGTTTTTCTTAGAGTTTAATTAATCTGTGAATTATTTTTGTCGATACAAAAATTTATACAGAATTGTATATTGTATCTATATTGGATCTTTTTAAAATAAGCTTAATTCCATTAACCTCTTATCATTTATTAATTAGTTTCTATTCTGTTCATTGTTCTAATGACATATTTTTCTATAAAATTTGATACTGAGAAAATTTATAATTTCTATAATTTTTTTAAAAAATAATAATTATTATTTTTTTTAATTTGAGAGAAAGAGAGAAACAAAGATAGCAACAGAGAGCATGAGTGAGTACTAGTTGGGCATGGGGAGAAGGAGGCTCCTAGCTGAGCTAGGAGTCGAATGTTGGGCTCAATCCCCAGACCCTGGCATTATGAGCTGAAGGCAGGTTCTTAACTGACTGGGCCACTCAGGAACCCCTAAATTCTTATCATTTTTTAAAATTACATTTAAAAGTTACCCCCCCAGAGTTCAATATTAATTTTAAAATGAGCTAGTCAAGTTTTACAGAAGCATTTTCTAAGCTCTTGCTATCATTTTTTTGAATTTATATTTTATTTGAAGGAATCACCATTTTCGTCGTGTTTATTGTTCCCATGTATAACTAAGTTATTTTATTTCATGTATTTTAAAACTTTCATTATGTATTTCCTGAGGTTAATAACTTATTTTGTAAAATTTCTTCCTAGGTACTATGCAGACTTTATTGTTACATTAATGGAATTTTAAAAAATAGTTCAGTCATTACTAATGAACAGACTCAATAATTATTTTATGGAATAGTTAGCAACTCTTTTATTATTTGAAATTGTTACTTGTAGCTCTTTTTGCATTTTTCTGAGGGAATACTCTTAAAACCTACAAATAATGACAAGTTGTTTCTTCCTTTCTAGGGCCACAAACTAAAAACCTGTTTTGGTTTCATGGTAGTTTAATATCCGCCTCATAAGATTCCTTATGCAGATTTCCCTCTCCTGGAAGATTTCTCTCTCCTGCATAAGAGTGAGTCTCTACTACTTGAAAGTGTAAGAAAGAAGCCCGCTTGGGATATTTGCACCTGGTGTTCTTGCTATTACGGTTTTCTGACTTGTGAGGGGGTAATGAACAAGTTTTAGGCCTATTTCCTTTTTCACATTATCTTTGCATCAATTTTGGAAATGTATGTATTTAGAAAGTTTTTCCTTCATTTGTTTTTTTGTTTTATATTTTCAAAATGAAAATAAATCTGGTAATTTGTGTTTATGTTTCCTCATTTATTCTTATATTTTTTCTCCTTTTCCTTGATCAGCTACAGTTAGAATGTTACCTACTCCATTAATCTTTCCCAAACCAGCTGTTGATTTTGTTTATGCAACCACTTTTTCTCACGATTTTCTATTACCATATATTCTACTCTGATGTTTTCCTGTTTCTTATCCTTTTTTTTTTTTCCAGATGCTCATTTCTTTGGTTTTGTCATTGGTATACCAAAAAACAGTGTTTAAATTTTCAGTCTTTCTTGTTCTATGATATATGTGTTAGACTAAAATTCTTTCTTAGTAATGATTTACCTATTTTTCTCTGGATTTAAAAAAATATATATTTATTTATTTGACAGAGAGAGAGAACACAAGCAGAGAGAGTGGTAGAAGGAGAAGCAGGCTTCCTGCTGGTTAGGGATGCCCATGGGGGACTGCATTCCAGGACCCTGGGACCATGACCTGAGCCGAAGGCCGACGCTTAATGACTGAGCAACCCAGGCACCCCTTTCTCTGGATTTTTAAATGCTTTGTATGCAATGCTATTAGTCTGAACAGTAAATTATAATTTCTTTTTTAAGGGTGCCTGGGTGTTTCAGTCAGTAAAGCGTCCGACTTTTGGTTCCAGCTCAGATCTCGGGGTCCTGGGATGTAGTTTCCTGCAGGACTGGCTCTGTGCTCAGTGGGGAATCTTCTTGAGCGTTCTCTTTTTCCCTCTTTCTCTGTCCCTCTCTGCTCTCTAAAATAAATAAATAAATCTTTATAAAAATTTCTTCTTTAGGGGCATGGGGTGGCTCAGTGGGTTAAGCCTCTGCCTTCGGCTCCGGTCATGATCCCAAGGTCCTGGGATCGAGCCCCGCATCGGGCTGTCTGCTCAGCAGGGAGCCTGCTTCCTCCTCTCTCTCTGCCTGCCTCTCAGCCTACTTGTGATCTCTATCTCTCTAAATAAATAAATAAAATCTTTAAAAAAAAAAATTCTTCTTTAGTCAGTAATATGGAAGGTTTCTTTGATTTCGTATTTTTTAGTTTTCAAAGGCATTACATGACCATAGTTAATTTTTTGCTGTTCTTTAACACTATTGAATTGTGTGCAGGAAATATCCATGTTATCTATGCTTTGGGCTTTTGAAAGGCTTCCTTAGTATTAGGGTATGGCAAATTTTGTAAATGCTCTAATTTATTTGCTTACTGTGGCTTCTCATGACCTCCTGTTTCCATCTTTGATCAAATTCCCTTCTATTGAAGTACATATTTCATAGTTCTTTCAGCAAGTGTCTATTGGAGGAAAATATCTCTTGAGTCGTTATTTGGCTGAAAATTACCTTTAATTTAACTGAGCACATGAAAGAGAAATTAATGAGCAGAGAATAGAGAATCCTCAGTAATTAGTTTTTTCCTCCATGCTTTGGTGGTATCTCTTTGACGTTTTTGTGGTTGCTTGCTCTTCTGAAGTCGGCTTAATTTTTTTTTTTTTTTTAAGACTTTCAAGAGTCATTTCTTCTTTCCTTTCTCTTGCAAGATTTTGTCTTTGTTTTTTGATGTTCTTTCTGAGAATACATTTTATTTATCCTTCCTTGGGTTTTAGTATATTTCTTCAGCCTGAAAATCATGCATTTTATCAAGTTTGGAAAAATGTACTGTTTTTAAGCTGCTGACTATTGCACTCCCCATGTCCTCCCCATTTTATCTCCATCCCGTTCATGGACCTCCTATTGAAGATAGGTGGGAACTCCACGTTATCATCCCTATTTCTCTGAACTTCTTTCATACATTATATATCTTTGTTTCTTTGTGCTGTATTTTGAGTAATTTTCTAATATTTATTGTTCAGTTTACTGATTGTCTTGGAAGCACTGACACAATCATGATTTTATCCTATTGGTTCAATGTATTTCCATATTTTTTATTTCTGTCTTTCCTTTCTACTCTCAGGGGTAGAACATGGGAATAAACATAATCCTCTGTCTATCCCACACTCTTACTAAAATATGTAGAGTTTACTCCTACTTATTTGGTTTCCTTTTTGTTTAATGTAGTAAGTTCCTATGAACCAAAGTCCAGGATCTCACTCTTTATTTTGGTTCAGGTCATGATCTCAGGGGAGTAGGATCAAGCTTTCTGTAGGGCTCAGCACTCAGCCGAGAGTCTGCTTGAGGATTCTTTCTCTCGTCTTTTCCTCTGCCCCTCCCTCTGCTTAAGCACGCTCTCTCTCTCTCTCAGATAAATAAATCTTAAAAAAAAAAAAAAAAGATATACCCATGAAGACAGTCTCCTAACTGTATCACGCAAAGAAACAACATAATGCCTTTCTCTCCAGTCCTCCAAAATCATTCTTCACCTGCATCCTTTGTTCTTATTCTTACGAATTTCTTTGTTTTCACTTTCCTTAAGGTTCTTTCAATGAGCAAAAGTGACTTCTTTTTTTGTTAATATGGTAATATGTACCAGTCTCTATTTTTGTTGCACATGACTTTTGCATCATATTGATGAATTGCTTTTATTTTTTTGTGATCAAAAACCTCCATGTCACGGGAGTTTAGGAGATTTTTGTTTATTTATTTATTGATTTATTTGAGGGAGAGAGAGGAAGAGTGCGCGCGCAAAAGTGGGTTGAGGGGCAAAGGGAGAAGCAGACTCCCAGCTGGGCCGGGAGCCTGATGAGGGACTCCATCCCAGGACTCTGGAATCATGACCTGAGTGGAAGGCAGACACTTAACCAATTGAGACACCTAGGTGTTCCAAAATGTTCTGAGATCATATTTATTTCTCTCTCTTTTATAGTCAAGTACTTTATCTTTTAAAAAAAATTTTAATTTATGTTTTAATTTCTTTTCAGTGTTCCAGAATTCACTGTTTATGCACACACCCAGTGACTCATGCAATATGTGCCCTCCATAGTACCCACCACCAGGACTTTATCTTTTATTGCAAAAATCAGATAGGCATACACAGGTATGTGTATACCTCATCTGAACATTCACTTTTATAACGACCATTTTTCCAAATAATTTCTTGATGCCAACCACCATTTTGAGATGCAAAGACTCAACTACCTTTCTCTCTCACTCTACCTTCAGACGCCTTGGGAAAGAAGATAAAGATATCCTTTAAGGCGGAAAAAAATCCATATCTCAAATTTCTTCCTTTAAATTTAGGTTAAATCTGCCCATACTACGTGACTTTGTAGCTGGCACTGGGATTAAATACCTTGCTGACTTCTTCAAGCTCTATATGGTTTTACAATATGGATTGATTCCTAGATAGACATGTATAGAATTTTTTCTACATCTTAAGTGTCTAAATCCCAGCTTCATAAAATTAATATTAAATATTCTTTTAGAGAAAGAAAAAGTATAAGATGCCCTCACTTAGATGTCTTAACAGTTTTTATAAAATGAGATCTATAACGACAGTGAATTATACACTTTTTTTTTAATGATTTCACAAGCACTAAGAAACTTTAAGTCACTTTTGCAAAAGCAAAACAAAACCAAAACAAAACAAGACCAAAAAAACTCTATAAAAGAAATCAATGCTGTTTAAGGAAAACAACCTAGTGTCCTTTGAATATTTTTTCTTATTGCAACACTTGCCAGATTATTTTTATTGTTATTTTTATTGCTAAAAAATGAAGAAATTATTTTTATTGTTAAAGTTGTTTGGATTTCATATCCCAGTTTTAGAAAACATAATTTTGCTGATACTAAACATTCTCTTGAGAATTAGGATCCACCAAGATCCAGGACTTTGAAAGAAAACAAACCAGCAGACATTTCTATTCTTATCTAGAAGGAATGCTTTTATCTGCGTTGAATTTAAACACACAAAAAAACACACACACACAATCTTGAATGCATCTGTTTTATTTTTAGTCTCTGATAGATATGCAACAAGGTTGTGTTTGGATTAGAATCCCAAAATTTGCATTAAAAAACAACATGTTTTGCACCTGCATGCTTCCCTAGAGTAATTTAATGTTATAATTTTTGACAAGATAATTCCATCTTTGCTGTGGCTGACTGTGCAGTAGGCTGCTGGGAGAAAATAAATGTGAACCCACAGTGAGGTCAGAAAAATACATTTATACAAGATGAGTTTAGTGTATAAGCCAGAAAATTCCAAATTGGAAAAAAATGACAAAATGTGACAAAATGTGAAATCCAAATCTCAATTTGTCTTCCCTGCACTCATTAAGGTCTGTGCTGTGTGTGTACAGTGTTTGCATATGTGTACAAATTGTTTTGCACACTTTGCAAAAAAAGTGACTTTGCCCTTGGAGGAATATTCTGTAGCAGCATTTTTGAACACACACACAAAAAAGTATGCTGCAATATCTTCTGAGGGCACTTAAGAATAGTGGATTAAAACAGGACTTCTTGCTTCAAGCAAACTGAAGAGATAAAAGGTTAACTTCAGCTTCTGTGGAGTGTAAAGCAGAACGTATAGGCAGCCACAATGACACTCACTTCTGCCCATATTCCTTTTCACCAGTTATAAATTTATTTTATTTTTCTCTGATGTACTTTTACATATATTTCAATGGAGTTCTAGTCCATCCAGGAGAGCGTCAATCAGAAAACTTTCTCAAAACTGAATGAGCATGTTGTTTTCCAGCAGGAGATGGACTAAGGTAACCTAAATGAGCAGCAGAATGATGTCTCCGTGACTGTGGAATGACTTTTATTTTCCACTTTCAGAGAGTGAGGGATGGACAGTTTGACTGATCGCACTATTCTTTATGACTTTGTGTTAAAATGTCCATCTCTGTGGCAATGATAATAATGTCAGCAGGAAATTTGTAAATATTTCTTCAATTTCTTTAAGTACCTCAAATTATTTCATAGTATACTCGACTCACAGCTCTGAAAAGGTGGCAAGTTGACGATATATTAGTGGGCTGAGAAACATACAGCGTTCAAAGGGTCAAATAACAGCCCATTCTTGTTTTTTGTTTGTTTGTTTGTTTGTTTTGTTTTGTTTCTTTACAAAAGTTTGCCAACTTAGCTATGATAAACTGGCTCACATTCACTTATTTATTTATTTATTTGACACACAGAGATCACAAATCGGCAGAGAGGCAGGCAGAGAGAGAGGAAGGGAAGCAGGTTCCCTGCCCAGCAGAGAGCCCAATATGGGCCTCAATCCCAGGACCCTGGGATCATGACCTGAGCCGAAGGCAGAGGCTTTACCCACTGAGCCACCCAGGTGCCCCCACATTCAGTTCTATTTAAAGACTCATGAGTCTATCCCTTGGAAAGTCAATCCTAGAGGAGGATCACTCTCCAAGACTAAACATCCTGAAAACATTTTGGTATCTCCACAACCCCAAATTATACGACCCACTTCTTACCTCTAAAGGGCAGACCGTTTGGTACAAAATCAATACTTTACTTCCATTATAGATATATATTTCAGTAGGTAGCTCTTCCTGAAATCACAGTATCATCAGCTGGGGTCAGATTTTTGTAATTATCTCATGCAATGAATCAAACTTTAACTCAGTTTAGTATCTCTGCTTTCTGAGGCAATACTTCTTACTCAAATGCAGGGTATTTCTAATGATTAGACTAGACTGTGAGAATCATCCATGAGAAGGATGATTCTAGAGAAAAATGGATTTGATAGAGTAGACCAATAGAATTTGGGCATTTTGAGCCTATTGTCATTCTAACAATAAAGAAAGAAAAAGAAAGAAGAAATTTTAACAAAAACAAAGGTGTAATGCTTATAGTATTTGAGATAGGAAAAAAAGTGCATATATTAATTTGATTATAAATAAAGTAGTAATTTTTTTTATCTCCCCAGTTTTATTTTGAACCTGAAAGTCAACGAGGAAAAATATGAGTCTCTCTTCCCCTACCTTCTGTTTCCTATGCAAATTCCCGTAACTTGTGAATATTTTATGTTACTGGGAATTTAGGTTGAGAATCAGCTGACCTTAGATGGAGATCATCCTAGATTAGATAATCTACATGGGTCCAACATAAAACAAGGGTCTGTAAAATTGGAAGAGGAATGCGAGAGAAGACAGAGCAGAAGACTGAGCCTGGAAGCCGTGCCAGAAAGATACAGATTTTTAAATGTGTTGATTTACCATGTAATCAAGCAGACACAAAGACACAATTGTGGTTAGCTGACACAGTGTATAGCATACTGTAAAGGAAAGTTCCTATGAGGGTCACGTGAAGACCACATATGTTAATGGCATGTTACTGCTTGCTGTGCCCAGTGACGTGTCCCCTGGCATATGGTCAATAATGGAGAAGGGAGCCTGCTCCAAGGTGGTTTGTCATTAGTTTAATATGTATACATTTAATATGCATTTGTATACAAATATACATTTAATATATAACACATATATTAATATATAACATGTAATATATAATGTACATATAACATATATATGAATGAACGTTAATTGACTTTTTGAATTGTAGAATAGACTAAATTTGCATATAAACCCAGAGAACTAAGACAAAAATGATATAACTTCAACTTTCCTTTGAGTGTAATAGGCCCTTAGTAAATGATTGGCAACCGGACAAAGTACTGATAGTAATGTATTAAACACACACTCTTCTCCATTGTGGCAATGTAAATGTGCTTAACATTCTTCCCATTAAGATGTGGAATTTATAGCTCAGCCCTTTGACACTGGATGAACTTGTGACTCCTCTGATTAGTTGAGACAAACAGAAATGATGCATGTCGTTTGGATGATAGTTCATAAAATCCCATACATCTTTCTCCTACATCTCTGTGGATGCTTGCTCTGGAAGGAGGCAGTTACCATGAAGCAGCCCAGCACCTGTGACACTGCTGTGCTGTCTGTAAGTGGCCCCTCCATCCACTTCAGCTCCTCGCTGACCTCTGAGCTGACAGGCAACATCATTTCACTGCCAGAAAAATGCGCATCTTGGTCCTGCCCAACTGACGGTTGGGCTCTCAGATGACTGTGGTTCCAGCCTACCTCGGACTGAAATGATCTGAGATCCCAGGCAAAGACTTCACAGCTGAGACCTTTTCAAATCCATCACAGGCAAAAGTACGAACAAAGTAAAAGGTTATCTTAAGCATGTTTTGTATACTAAGTAACAGCATACTAGTAGCTGGAACATGCATTTATACTTTGCTATCATGGTTGAGAGGAGAAAGAAACTCTGGGCAAGGAGACAACTTTGTGTTTTACTTCATATTGAAGGTATGACTTTGGAGGGGGGAAGCAACAGCAGCGACACTTAATCTAGGTCTTCGTTTCAATATCTGCAAAAGAAATTGATTATAATACATAACTCCTCAGATTGTTATAAGATCCAAATGGGACAGAAATCAACAGGAAGCAAAACATGGCCACCCTATTTGGGAGGTTCGCCAGGTCTCCTAAACCTCCATAATACTGTGCGGTGTTCTCACCCGATAACACAGCAACATCAGTGTTGTGTACTTAGAGATGGGAGGTGTTTCACCTCTGACGTCCCTCCTCATTCTGAAGACCTATGAGCCTGCATTTCATTGTGGGTACATGGCTTTGATTCTGCCCTTGGGATTTTTGGAATAAAAGAGAAATGAAAAATTCAAGATTATCTATATATAGATTTTTTTTTTGTTTTTATGAATATAGTTAATGAAGATAAATCATGCAGTGAAAACAACTTTCTCCTTTACCAACCAAGACAGTCTCCCAGTTAATGAGTATAAGCAGTGCTCTTTAAAAACATTTGCTGCGACGCTTTTCAACATAGACAAACAATTAACGGCCCCCTTTCCTGGGCAATCAGCGTCAGTTGTCCATTCCAAATGTGGTTCTCTAACCTTTTCATTCAGAAAAAAGTTACGAAATTAGAAAGAATATCTACACTGTAATAACTTAAATAACATGGTAAGAGGAGGAACAAAAAATCAAAGGAAAAGGTAACTCATTTATTTAAAATAATCTTGTTCCAATTTCAACCATACTATTCACCAACAGGTAAGAGAGCATCCATCTTAATTTGCTCTAAGTTGTTAGAAAAATAGGTGAGCTGTCAGTTTTTCTATGACTGCATTTATGACAACACACAGGAACAGATTTTCTGTTTGCATCCCTTATGATAAGGTATAAACTAATCCATGCATATAAAGCACAGAAGTTACCCTCCAAAGAGCTTAAAGCATTAGCAAAACACATTGTTTTTCCCAATGGCGTGTTTTAACAAGGAAGATACTTGCAAAAATGTTAGTGTAAAGAACAGAAATTAACTTATATGCCTATCTGTGGTACCGAATACAGGCTTTTAAAATGTCGTACAGATTACTGTTTATTAGCAAGAAGCACTTACGAGGAAGGTAACACAGTGTACTTTCTATCAGAACCAGATGGTTGAAGCTCCTCCTGGGAAATGTAAGGGAGTGGAGGAAAAGTCACAGTGGGCAGGGTTTCCTAAAACTCAAACAACCTTTTAAAGAAACTTAAACCTCTTCCCAGTAAAAGGCAAAAGAGGGACCATCAACCTGGTGTGATGCTCGCCATGCCACGTGTGAAATTCTTTGACCATCGTGCACACTGACTTACGGAATCAAGGAGTGCTGACCTGATATTTTGGAATGTTAAGCACCAATTTGGACAACAATTCACTCGACTAATTTGAAAATCTGATGATGTGCTTATGAAAACTAGATAAATAGCTGAATTGATTTGAGCTTAGTTAGAAATGCATCTGAATTAAGACAGCACCTGGCCTTCTTCAGAATGGTTACACTGTCAGACCCAAGTCCCTGGAGAAAGAGCTTCATCTTGCAAAATTTGTTTTAAATGGCAGCCCCTCTGGGAAGCTCTCCTCCCAGAAAACACTCTAGGCAGTCCCACTCTGCCCAATAAATGCATGATAATTCTTGTTGAATAATTATAAATGCTTTTTTTAACCCCCTACTTTAAAAATCATGTGACATATTGTGTCATTGATTCATCAGAATTCTGTTTCTCAGACTGTTTTAAAAAACAGGCTTCTCGGTTTCTTTGCTTAAACCATGACCTCTATGATACAGTTTAATTCTTCTCCTTTGAGTATTCTCCAGCTAATATGATGTTGAGTTTATCTTGTCTACGTCCATAATATGAAAGAATAAATGAATTAAAATGATTTGTGAAAGAGCACACTTTCTCTCCCACCTAGACATTGTGGCATTTCAACTGAATGAAGCAGTGAGGAATTGTTGAATGAATCAGATTAGTAGGTCAACCCAAAACACTTATTCCTGCCTGTGTAGAGAGTGTCCTAGCTAGAGAACCAGCAGAGAGATTGATAGATACATCAATAGATGGATGATCAATAGAGAGATTATAGGCAGATAAGAGACAAAACGTTAATCTATAACAAAAGCAACATCATGGAAAACAGTATCAGTCCACACATATTATAAAAAAAACAATAATTCTTAATACAGGTCTTGGCCAAAAGTTATTCAATTATATTTTTAAAAGTTTTTTTTTTTTTTAAAGATTGTTTGTTTATTTGACAGAAAAATACAATGAGAGAGAGAACACAAACAGGGGGAGTGGGAGAGGGAGACGCAGGCTTCCCGTGGAGCAGGGAACCTGATGTGGGGCTCAATCCCAGGACCCCAGGACCATGACTTGAGGTGAAGGCAGACACTTAATGACTGAGGCACCCAGAAACCCTATTTTTAAAAGTTTTAAAAAGATAATTGTGATCATTGTTAATTCAACTATTGTATCACTATACAAAAATGAAAATATGAGGAAATTTAAAAAACAATGAAAGGCAATTAAAGAGCTAATACAAATCATATTACTTATGACAACAAATATCAGTGGATTAATCTAAGAGAAGAGCAACCATTTCCTCTTCAGGAATATGCACAGAGTGAAAATAAAACAACAGAGTAAGGTTAAAAAAAATGGAAATATTGACAGAAGATGTAGCTGACAAGTACAAAGAATAATAAAACATGGAGCAACATATTTTAGACATAAGTACTTAGGTGTTTAAACCAGATAAAGCAACGAATGATGATGAAGAAATGTGAACAGACTGATCAAATTCAGCATATGGGGAGAAAGAGGCAGAAAGACAGACATTTGGTGGAAGAAACAGCACTTTGTTATCTGAAGTTCCTTGCTTTGTTCAAATCCCAGTCCTTCGTTTAATTCCTACATAACTTGGAGAAATGATTCAAATCTTTTTGTCTGTTTGGGTCAAATAGAATTGAATATAGTTTCTGTTCTATGATTATTTGAAGAGTAAGTGAAGTAAGTCATATAAAATATTTAGCACAATTCTTAGTGCATATTCATAATCATTACTTAATGTATGTTAATCATTTACCTATTTATCTACCCACCTATTTATCTGTGTGTGTGTGTATTTACCAAGAATATACCCAAGCTTTAACAGTGTTTACCTCTTGACATTGACACTTGAATATCTAATTTCCCAATTGTATCTGAGTATTTCAACATTCTCTGTGTATTGTTTTTTAAATAATGGTGAAAAATTTGAGAAAACTTTTTAAATCCAAATATTTACTCTTTATTTCTAATTATTTTTAGAATTATTTCTTATTATTTAATTTTATTTATTTCTAATTATTTTATTTCTAATTAATCTTTACAGCTGCTCTATAAGGAAAAGAGCAGCTGTAAAGTTTAGGGAGAAAAAGTATTAAAACTTCCTTAGAAAGTCAATTTATTTTGCTGTCCAGTTAGAAAGATCAGGTGGACTTGTATAGAACTTTGTACCATCTTTGAATTTCCATACTTTAAATTCCAGCAGTGCATTTTCCTCCAGGACAGAAATCATTTTTTGGGTTAGCCTTTAGGAGTTCATAAAAGATGTGTCTGGGATTTCATTGTTCCTTGTTACATTTCAGAACTATTCATCCTTTGCACATACCTTAAAGTTCAAAAGTCTGTAAAGCAAGCACATAATTTTTTCCATTAACTTGTTCCTGAGAGTTCTTGAAGCTCTCTATATGCACAGCCTTCCTGTCTCTACCTTCCGTGTTCCACCAAATGTGATTAGAAGTACGTGAAGGGCCTGACTGTATTTCCAGGCCAGCCAAGCCACTAGGACTAATGAAATGACTTCTTTGGAAGAAATGGAGACCAAATGTACTTTTTGCTGTCAAATATAGCATATCATTCTAGATGGAGATTGAAGTGAAAATGCTTTTTTGTATCTTATATGTTGCAGTGCTTTCAATCAGTTGAAGTATATAAGCTTCAAAGTTGTAGCAATAATTAATATTTTCAGCTCTTACTTTTGCATGTAGAACCATTATGAAATTGTAGAAATATTAAAAAAGCAAATATTTTTATAGGTATGTGTATTTTATTTTATGTCAATAAATATTTATAAACTTTTAAGTAATGATGTATGTAAGAGTGATGGAGATGATATTACAATGTTAAAAAAGTGAGATGGTAGATTTACTGACAATGAAATTAGCATTTGAATTAAATGTAAATGAAATTAAGACTCATAGGCAAAGATTGTCATACCAGATTTTAAAAATTTAAATATACCATTTATACCAATGCCACTTAAAAGCTATGGAGTTAGAGATGCTGAAAATGAAAGAATGGGGGAAATGTACTATGAACACCATCAAAAGTAGACTTTTAAAGAAAAAACAATTTGGAATAGAAGAGAAATATTTTATAATGATCAACATCAGCTTGGAAACATATGACAAATATAAATATGTATGACAATTCTAAATGTGTTATAAAATAATATAACTTTATTTTTTAAAGATTTTATTTATTTATTTGAGACAGAGAGGGTGAGTGGAGGGTCAGAGAGAGAGTGACAGAGAATCAGAAGCAACTCCCTGCTGAGTGTGGACTCTGACATCTTGCCAGATTCCAGGACTGTGACATCATGGCCTGAGACAAAATTAAGCTGGATGTAATGGACTTAGCCACCCAGGTATTCCAAGGAGGGCATTTCTGATGAGCACTGGGTATTTTATGGAATTGCTGAATCATTATATTTTGTACCTGAAATTAATGTCACACTGTAAGTTAACTATATTGGAATTAAAATAAAATCTTAATATTGATTTTTGTAAAAGGTGCTAATAAAATAATGGCAAGAACATGGAAATTTCAAAAACAAAGAAACAAAGAAATAAAAATAAGAAACTAATAGCAAGTTTTTTTTTTTGTTTGTTTTTTTGGGTTTTTTTTAAGTAAGTTCCATGCCTGGTGTAGGCTTAAACTCATGACCTTGAGATCAAGACCTGAGCTGAGATAAAGAGTTGGTCACTTAACCAACTGAGCCAAACAGTTGCCTATAATAGCAAGATATTTTTTAAGGAGACATAAAAAATAGTAAAGAGACATGGAAATGAAAAGTAACAAAAAGACAGTTGGATTCTTTGACAAAGGAATGAAATTAAGAAGCCCTGAACAACTGAGCAAATGATGAATACTAATTAACATCACTCCAAATACTAAACACTATAAACAAAACAAGATGACGCTATAAACAATTTTGTTCCAATTTTATATAGAACTGGCAAATTCTTTGAAAAACAAGACCTTCCCAATTGGCATGTGATGAATTTTAAAAGCTAAGTCATCCTTAAAGATAATGAATCAGTGATGGAAAACATTCTCATCAGAAAAGCTCAGGCCCACTATTCCTTTGGTAAATTCTTCCAAACGTTTAAGAAAGAAACAGTAATAATCTTATGCAAATTCTTCCAGAGAAGAAAAATGAAGAGAAACTGCTCTCCAACTCATTAATGAGGCCAGATTAATTCTAAAAACTGAAAAAGACATCAAAAGAAAGGAACATTCCAGGCCAAGATCCTTTTAAACTTGGATGCAAAAAAAAAAAAAAAAAAAAAAGAAAGAAAGAAAGAAAAGAAAAAAAAGGCTGTAAAGATAGCCTATTGAATCAAAAACTATATGAAAAGTAAAATATTATCATGTAAAGATGTACCCCAGGAATGCAAGGTTAGTATAACATACCAAAAAATTAATGTGATTCACCAATTTAAGTAGATACAAGGGAGAAATATATGTTCACGTCAATAGATGTAGAAGAAAAAATCATTTGATAAAATTTTGAAAATTAGCATTAAAAAATTCTTAACAAACTATGGACAGAAGAAAATTCCCTAAGTCTGATAAAAGCTATTTACACAAAATCCTCTAGAGGTAGTCAACAAACACATGAAAAGATCAGTATCACTGATCAGGGAAATGCAAATCAAAACCATGGTGAGATATCATCATACAGATGTCAGAATGGCTAGAATTAAAAAGACAAGAAATACCAAATGTTGGCAAAGATGTGAAGAAAAAAGAAACCATATGTACCATTGCTGAGAATCAATTGGTGCAAATATTGTGGAAAACAATTTAAAAATAGAATTACCATATGATCCAGTAATTCCACTATTGGGTATTTCCCAAGTGAAAGCAAAAAACCCCAAAGAAACAAAATAAACAAACAAAAAAACGCCAGTAATTTGAAAAGATATAGGCACCCCTATGTTTATTGCACCATTATTTACAGTAGTCCAAATAAAGAAGCAACCATGATCATGGATAGACGAATGGATAAAGGTGTGATATATTTATATATACAATGAGATATTACTCAGCCATAAAAATGAATGAGATCTTACCATTTGCAACATGGATGGATCTAGAGAATATAATGCTAAGTGAAATAAGATAGAGAAATGCAAATATCATATGAATTTATTCATATATGGAACTCAAAACAAATAAAAAAACAACGAAACAAAAGAGACAGACAAACAAACAAATCCAGACTCTTAAATGCAGAGAACAAACTGGTTTTTGCGAAAGGGGAGATGGGTCGGGGGATGGGTGAAGTGGAAAAGGGGGCTAAGAGTGCACTTACTGGGATGTCCACTGAGTAAGTATAGAATTGTGGAATCATTTTATTGTTTACGTGAAACCAATATAATACTGTGTGTTAAACATAATTCAATGATAAAAAAGAAAAAGAATGAGTGCAATGAAAGAAAAGCCATTTACAAGAACCCAAATCCAATTTGGAATAAGACAACTATGTCACTTCAAAGAAATTGTAGTTTGATGACATCTATTTCCTCAACTTTATGGTAGTTTTCATAGTTGTGATACTTTATAAATAATATCATTTTAATACAGGCCTTTGCATTGTGTGGTAAAGAGATAATTCTAGATTCCATATCACAAAATATTTTCTATTATATAATATACTAATAATATATTATATTATATTATATTCATATTATATTATAAATTTATATTCTAATTGTATTCTATTATAAATATTATTATATTCTATATTGTATTATATATAATATAAAATATTAATAATAATTATTATATTGTTATGTAACACCATTTCTTCAATTTTACCATTTTCTGTGAAGATTTTTGTGAAACCTATGAATAAAAGAATCTTCTGGAGCTAGTTTTATGCCAAATAACAAAATAGTAAATATATTTCCCCTGGAAAAATTCAGGAAAAGACAAGATGTTCACTATCCCTGCTTGTATTTATTGTTGTTTGGAATGTTTTACCCAACTCATTATGGCAGATACAAGGTACAAAATTGGAGAAGTTTAATAGAAGTAGATATTTTTCACAGATGATGTTTGTGCATATGGAAAAGTACAAAATAACGTACAAAACTACAAATTAGTATCCATAGTAAGTTATTTTATAAGTTTGTTAGATCCAGAGTCAACATACTAATATAAATTGTACTCCTATGATAAAAATAATACATTTTAAAATGTCACTTATAGTAATATCAGAAATGCAGCTACTTGGGGATAAATCTAATTTATAATTTATAATCCCTCTACATTAAAAACTACTTATCTTTTAAAGAAATTAAAGAAGACCTAAATAGAGAAATATATTATATTTATAGGATAAAAACAGTGTTACCATCAACATATCAAATTGATCTATTGATTTATTGCAATTTCTACCTAGATCATTCCAGCAGGGTCTGTGTATGTGTAAGTTGATGAGCTGATTTTTAAATATATATGAAAACAAAAATGATTATTGTAGGAGGGACAATTTTGAAGAACAAAGCAAAAAGACTTGATCTCCCATATGTGAACACTTAGTATAAAGCTTAAGTCATCATGAAAGTACTATCCTGATGAAAAAATAGACAGAGAGACCCATAAAATGGAATAACAAATTCAAAGATGGACTTATGCTTGTTTGGTTATTTATTTTAAGACAATGACTTCACTGTATTGCAGTAGAGAGAAAGATACTGTCTTTAATAATTGATGCTAGGGCATTTGGATATCCAGATGGAAGAAAAACAAATCATAAACCTTAACTTTCAGCATGTAAAATAATTAATTTGTGAGGAATCACCTATCTTAACGAAGCTTCTAAAAGAAAGCCTGGAAAATTTTCTCATAAAATTAAGAGAAGTGACAATTTTGGAAGAGGATACAAAAGAAAACTAACAATTTTTTAAATTATAAATTGCCCTGGATTAAAATTAAGACTTTTGTTCAGCAAAATACTTCTAAGGAAAAAAGAAAAAAATATAAGCCACAGACAGAAAGAAGAAATTCACGCTCCATGTCTGCATACTTGATAAAAGGATGCATGTAGACTCCAGAAAGGACCCCTGTAAATAATTTATAAAGACAGATAACCAAACTCAAAAAAGAAGAGGAAAAACTCTAAAAATCTTGAGTCGGCACTATATAAGGAGAATATCAAAATGTTGAATGAATAAATGCAAAGATGCTCACCATTATTAGTTTGCAGAGAAATGCAAGGTAGACATTTTTAAATACCATGATCCACCAAGTAAAATAACAAATTAAAACACTGACTAGGGGCACCTGGCTGGCTCAGTCAGTATACAACTTTTGATCTGGGGGTTGTGAATTCAAGCCCACACTGGGGTAGAGTGTACTTTAAAAACACACACACACACACACACACACACACACACACACACACACACCTGACTGTATCAGGTGCTGGTGGGAAGGTAGAGCTCTTGGAAATCTGTTCCATTGCTGATGAAAAGTGAAATTGGAAAATATCTTTCAGCACCTACTGTAGCTAAGGATATGGACACCCTGTGACCTTGGAAGTCAACTTCTGGATATGTAGCTAGGAAAAAAAAAAAGAAAAAAGAAACCAGGCTTTATGTCCACAGAAAACTTGTAGAAGGATATTCATAGCAGTTTTAGTTTCTATAGTTTCAAACTGGAAGCTGGAAGCCAGTATATAAACAGGGGTGTCTGTGTTCAATGAAATCCAAAGCACAAACAAAAAACCCTGATATATGTACCAAATCTGTTTAAGCACTACATCTATCCAGTATCTATCTATCTATATCTATCTGTCATCTTTCATCTATATACTATCTATTCATCTTTTTATAGATGTACATATATATGTCTATATCAATATTTGTTTATTTACCTATTTACCTACTTATTTACTTATTGCTGACTTACATACTCATTCATAGGGGTTATTACTCCTAACATGACCTTTCAACTAGAAGCCCAAAGACAGAGAAGAAAACTTTCCCATTAGATCATGTACTGGCCATAGAAAATTCAGAAGAGGAAGAACATTCTGATTTAGAACTCTCAAATCTTTCTAAACTTTTTCTGGTAGAGTCTGGTATCCCATACCCACTGACAACAATTACTTGGAGAAAAATCAATATTTGATTGAAACCTGATAACGAGACTAAAAAAAAAAAAAAACCTCTTAGGGAATTATTGACTTGTTTTCTTCATCTAATCTGTTATTGACATTAATTAATTAGTGAAACTGTTGTCAGAAAATCAAAATTAATCATTTGATCTAAATAATCTTTTTAAAGTACCTTAATAATTTTAGGAATGAGGTTTCATAGAAACAAATGTTTTTACAATAAAAACTTGTTTTACAATAAAACATTACAATAAAAACAAAAGTATTTACAATATTCTGTCCAGTGAAAATATTCCAGTGTTGCTGGTTCTAAATTATATATTGTAGGAAAGTGAAAGTTCCATTTCTAATTAAAAGACTTATGCCAGGGGTGCCTGGGTGGCTCATTGGGTTAAAGCCTCTGCCTTCAGCTCAGGTCATGATCCCAGGGTACTGGGATCGAGCCCTGCATCCGGTTCTCTGCTCAGCGGGAAACCTGCTTCTGCCTCTCTCTCTCTACCTGCCTCTCAGTCTACTTGTGACCGCTCTCTGTCAAATTAATAAAATCTTAAAAAAAAAAAAAGACTTGTGCCAAACACAACTATAATTCTCATTTTTGGATCATTGTCGTAAAATGATATTTCCTAAACATGCTTTATTTATGATGAAGAGGAAGGGTAACTCGAATGTAAAAACCAGGGGTTTCCTCACTGAGTTTAATGATTAGTCCTAAACAATGGTGATACCTTAATGGATAGGCTAGATGGATGAGAGGTCTGTGGTCTTACAGTTGGCCATGCTATTTGGGGGTGCCACTGTATCTCCATTTATTTGTGGTAAGTCAGAAATTTCTAAGATGTCTTACTGAGGTAACCATAACTCTTAACTTCTAACTTCTCATTTTAAAACAAGGAAATGAACCCACAAATGTCAAATGTATTTCAAAAGATACCCTGTTTCCCAATATGGTTGACGAGCAGAAACCCCAAATTGTGGGTTTTGTAATAGTCATAGTAGAGAATTTCTTTTCAAGCACGTCTCAGAGCTAGCTAGTTTTCTCCTTCTGAAGGAATTGAGCAAAGACATTCCTTTAAAAACAAACAAACAGAACAACAACAGCAGCAAACCCCCCCACAATTTCAGCTAATTAAAAAAGAAAAATCTAGGAAAGACAGATTCTTTAACTTTAACATGCTAAATTATATCACGGTACTTGATTGCTATTTATGACAATAATCAAGATAGTTTATCCCTTAAGGTCAGAGTTTGAACAATGTCGTAGAATAGACCTTTCTAAATGAGAGCCAATTTCTCTGTCGTTCTACAGATGTATCAAGTGTGCCTTGGTTAAGACAGGTCACTGAAGGAAGACAACAGTCCTACTAGAACATGAACTGTGGGGGTGCCTGGGTAGCTCAGTGGGTTAAAGCCTCTGCCTTTGGCTCAGGTCATGATCCCAGGGTCCTGGGATCAAGCCCCGCATCGGGCTCTCTGCTCAGCGGGGAGCCTGCTTCCCTCTCTCTCTCTGCCTGCTTCTCTGCCTACTTGTGATCTCTGTCTGTCAAATAAATAAATAAAATATTAAAAAAAAAAAAAGAACTGTGGGCAGTAAGGATGTGGAGGATGAATCATTCTGGGCTTATACCTAGCCACAGACGGGTCCCTCCAGAGGCCTGGACTTACCCGCCATGAGCCAGCCATTTCCACTCCCATATCAGGTTAGAGGTTGGGGTACAGTTGTGGAGACACATTTTCTTGTACTTATAACTATAGCTATCGCATTTATTGAGGAATTTCTGTGGCACACCAGAAATATTTTCATGTACCTTCATCATCCCACCAACTCTGACATCATCATCCCACCAACTCTGACATACAGCATCATTTGTAGAGGTCACAAGAGAGCATACAAGGAAGTAATTGTTGTGTTTACTTTGGGAATTTTACTGTAATCAATCTTAAAGATCCTCAAGCTGATTTGTAAACTCAAAATACTTGGATTTTTCTGCACTTTAGAAATTTTCATGAAGAAATGTTTGCTATCACAGTCTCCATCTGAAGGCAGACAGACGCACACAAGAAGCCTAAGGAATCTTCAAACAGTTGCTTGGTACATGTTTTTGGTGTGAAAAAGGGACATCCTCTTATGAAATTAGTTTTTCTGTATATCCTGGAGTTATCTAAGCCTTGAATAAATTCTCTCATTAAATTCTAAAAACAGCCTTATGGAAAAGCTATTGCTATCCTTAGTTTTCATAAAACAAAACAAAACAAAAACAAAAACAGATATTTGTGATTTGAACACTTGAGTAAAGAAAGGCCTGGCAGCTGGTGGGAACTTGATCCAGAATTCCTTCCAGGGTATCTGATGCAAACCAAGCCCCAGGTGTTCATCACTGTTTGGCATTGTGATACCACTGCAGACTTGAAATCAAAACAAATACGAGTTTTACCCAATGTTGTTGCATCACACTGAGATGCTGAAGGTCCACCATTCAGTGAGTCATCATCTCCACCACAACATGAATTCCAAGGATCACTTTGGTCTCCAGGATCTCTACTTGCTGTGACTTTGGGGCTGGCTGGACTCTTCTGCTGGATATGTCTGTCTTTATATTTATCAAGATCACCTGTCAATTGTCATTCCTGTGTTGCTAACTGGGAATTAGTCTGTCCCTTTTTGTGACTACCTTCCTGCTTTATTCCATGCAGATTCCTTGCTTTTTGATATCTCATAGGAGAAACTTGTTTCTCAGTTCTTGCTGGCCCCTTGATGGAATTCCATTCCCTACCGCAGGACTCAGACCTCCAGCAAACACAGTGGAAGTGGTGTGAGCCCTTTCGGGAAGGGGTCCAAAGATCAGCAGTCTTTTACTATCTGAAGCTTCCTTCCATATCTTGTCTAATGAACACAGTGATCAAGCTTAATTTCCTGATTCATTTTGAACATTATGATCTTAAGAATATGGTGTCTAGAATAAATGAAACCAGATGGGATCGGGAGGGAGACAAACCATAAGAGACTCTTAATCTCACAAAACAAACTGAGGGTTCCTGGGGGGAGGGAGTTGGGAGAGGGGGGTGGGGTTATGGACATTGGGGAGGGTATGTGCTTTGGTGAGTGCTGTGAAGTGTGTAAACCTGGCGATTCACAGACCTGTACCCCTGGGGCTAATAATACATTATATGTTTAAAAAAATTAAAAATTAATTAAAGAAAAACTAAAAAAAAGAACGTTGTATCTACTATTTGATGCATCCTACATATGTTACAAGGTGCTATCACATGGTTGATCTCATGTATTCTCCAAACAGTTTTTGAAAGAGGTATTGTCATCTCAGTTTGATGAGGATGGGAAGCTCAGATAAGCCCTGGGGGACAATGAGCTGCCTTCTTCAAATGCTGTATAACCGGAGGTAAATTTGAATCTTAGCTTGTCTCCTCCTCTATACAATGGGACTAATATTGCCCTATGGAGTTGTTGACAGAATGTAGTAAAATATGGCTATAAAGTGCCTAACATACTATATTAAAAGAGAACTTGGCACATAGTACATATTGAATATATGGTAACTTTGTTATTGTCATGATCAAATTAAGTCTATTATCCTGTTTAATAGCAGAGGAAGATGAACATTCAGGTCTATGGCTTCTAACCCAATATGCTTTGTGCTATGGTCGTGTGTTCCTTTATAACATGAAAGATTCTGATATTTTAGATATTTAAATTTCAGAGTCACGATTAAATGGTACTTTGATAGTTATATATTTTTAGGTTTTTCTATAATTAACAAATCTTGTGATGCATCATTCAATCTGAATTATCCCACAATGAGAACATCCTGAGTCTTTGTGAATGTTTTCATTAACTTTGTTAATGACCCTGCCCCTAAATTTCTATGGAGAATGCTGTCTTGATGAGCAGTGATTTCATCTCGACCTAATAAAAATGATTCTAGAAGAGGCTGTTAGATTTTAAGGTCATGCAATGACTCTCTATAACCTACTTTTTTGTGAGCTACAAGTAATTTTGAAAACATATCATTCTCAACAACACAATCTATTAGTAACTGTCTGGCATCCCTTGAAATTACAATTCAGTCTGTGACAAGCCCTCCTTTGAATAATGGGTTTTTAAGCTGGTTGGTGTATATTCATGTTTAACTGCTATCTTTATGAATATCTAGTGAATGCTAATTTGCATTCAATAATGTTCTACACATGGATGGGTATTTACTGTTCTTTCCTTTGGTGTTTCTGTAAGCATTATTTGAAAAATACTAAGACTTTATTAGCTTGAAAAATGATCTTTGCTTAGAGTGATTTAGTGAGAAAAAAAGTTTCTTCTTTTCTGAAAATGCTTTGGACAATAAACTTGATATTTTTTAGGAACAAAGCATTCAAAATATGGCATGCTAAGTAAGGGTTGGAGAGCAGTTGGAAGATATTTTTAAAAACTCATTTGAAGTCCACAGCATTCAAAGTCAGACTTAATTAAATTGGATTTATCATTCAGAAAATGGAAGTAATTCTAGCATATTGCATTATTCAATACTTTGTACCCTGTACTGTTATTGCTGAACATATCAACTTTAGACTGCCATGAAATTCATGGTGTATATATGTGTGCATTTTTAAAAAAAAATAAGCATTTATCAACTATTTTAACCAGCTAGGAAAATAATACATTTGGAAATATTTCTCTTCTAGTGCATAAGATTTTCACTTTCATTATAGAGATCTTTTTTCTTTTCTTTTCTTTCTTTTTTTTTTTAAGAGGAGCAATTGAAAATTTAATGTAGCAAGTATGACTAATCAAATAGATAGCTTTATTCCTTTTGGAAAAAAGGTGTCATTCATCTTTCAGAGATGGACAACTAGCTATTGCATTTCTAGAGCCTGACCTTTTCCTAAATCCAAGGTCTTTAAGGGTCCATGAATTTAAACTGACAAGAAGTTCTCCACAAACCATTAATCTTGTGAAATAAAAGGCAGGAGGAGCAAGGATGGAGCACAAGGATGAGGCTTTGGGAGAGCTGACCAATAAGGATGATGCTGGTGTCCAGGGACAGAGACCTGGGCCCAGGGATGGTCCAGGAAGAGAGTCTGGGGACGATGGGATTATATTGTCCACCCTGGCTCTTCTCATCTCACCCATTTCCAACCCCAAGACCGAGCAAGAAAATCCTCCTTGCCCCAATGGCATAAAGGACACACTTGGAAGGGACATCATTCAATATCAAGGAAAAATTGTTGAGCAGCATCAATGATGTGAGACATATTTAATTTTGTTGGACTCAGGGGCATGGAGGTGGAGGGTGCTCCTGGCCTGGCCTTCATGGATGGCATCTTCACACCTCAGAAAAAGGAGGAAAGCCAGGCTTCTCACTCAAAGCCACACTTGTTTTGATTTTTTAAAAAAATAAAGATATGTGACATTTCTGAAACTTAAATGTCATTGAGAAATGCCTACTGCCAATACATTTTAAGGAATTCTGCATATGGGAAATGGAAATCTGCAGATTCTCATATTCCCTACATGCCCTCATATGGACCTTCTGTTTTCATAGGACTATAATATGGAGATATTCACTGAAACAAAGGAAAACAAGCAACAAATAAAAATGACATATAGTTGACCACTCTATTTTCAGGGAATTAAAATTGCATAGTAGCCCCAGGTCTTGAGAAAGCCATGCTTCTACTTAATGTCTAGAACAGTTTTTTCAAATAAATGACTGCATAATTTCAATTTTTAGGATTCAATGTTTTATTTCTTTTTTTCAGAGTTTCAAGCTTTCCTTGAGATGTTTTAGGCACACTTAACTAAGACACCTTTAAAGTTGTTCTGGCTTTAATTTTCCCATTTGCTGAATTTGAGCAGTCGTGGTCTATGCCTCAATGTATGCGATTCAGTCCTTGTGTTGACCTTCCTATTTGTCTGTAACCCTGCAGCACTAGTTCTCCTTGGAAACCTCACTCAGGTTCTGGGTTTTCCGGCCTCTTTGTGCTTGTTGACATTTGTATCTGTTTGGATCCTCAAAACAGATTCAAAAACAAACTTGGATAGGCTACAGATTTCTGTCATTATATCCCATGTTCTCTGACCTCAGTCTGGCTGGTCTGTAGCCCTTGCTCAGGGCAGACATGTGGTACTGGACTGTGATTCTCTCCCGCGAGACACTCTCTTCAACTATGATTCCAGGCAACAGCTTCCTTCCTGCCACACCTAGATCAGAAAGATGAGTTTCCCTCATTCTTCTTTATCCACAGTAGAAGTGTCCAGACCTTGCCCAGGATCCCTCTTCCTGACGTCTGCCAGGGAAGGAGCCCATCTCCCCAAGTCCTGTCCCATTTATCCTCCAACTAAGGCATTTGGCTTTAACTAAACAACTACTAAGCATTCCCCTATTTGCCTATCATCTGGAAATGCCCCTTGCTTATTTCCACATTAGTTATCATTCATGTGCTTCAATGTATGCTGTAGGGCACCACCAGAGTGAGGGGAAATGTTCCTCCATCTATCCATCGTAAGTGACCAAGAATTTTTTCATCTATCTAAATTGAAAATGCTTGAGATTCCTCTGCTTACCAAGTATCTCTGCTTTTCAGGTTGGGGTCATGGTTGAAGTCAGAGTTAAGAAATTTCTTTTTGTTTTGTTTTCTTTGTTGTGTAACAAATAATAGTCAGGAATTGATTTTTTTTTTTTTAATTTTGCTTGGAAAACTATGAGCTTGACACACTTTTCCAGGGAGAGTGTCTTTGGCTAAGATCAGCATTTGTCTATAGTTATGGCTCTAGTTAAACTGACTGCTTCATTTGGGGTCACTGTATAATGATTCATTTTACTCAGATTCTCAAATTTGTCAGCATAATGTTTAAACACTTCACTATGGTTTTCAAAACCGTTCTTTGTAATTATGCTTATTTCCCATTTCTATTTTCTTTTATTTTTTCATAAACAATTTCAGTTTTATTCTCCTTTTTTTTGGGCTAACAATTAGTTTTCACTTCAAAGTGAAAATTATTTTCTTGGACTGTACTTTTCTCTGAAAATTGCTATGTAATGTTGACTGGAGTACTAACAGGAAATACTAAATAACACCAAGTAAAAGTATGGAAGTAATAACATCAAAACTTCATCCATAATATATATGCAATCTTGTACTTATTTTTAATCTAATTTTTCTTTCCTTGAAGAGATATATTAGAGCTACTTTTTCTCAATAATGATTTCTCAATTTCTCTTACTTTTTTTTCTTCTATCTGTGATTGAAAGATCTGACATCAAAGGCATTAAAGATTCTGATTATTATGTCATCTTGAAGGAGTATAAACATCTTATCAATACAAAATATATTTATCCATTCCATGTTTTTAATCTTGAGTTGTACATGAATCTTTACCCATGTCTCTATTTATTTATTTATTTTAAAAAACATTTTATTTATTTATTTGACAGAGAGAGAGATCATAAGTAGGCAGAGAGGCAGGCAGAGAAAGAGAAGAGGAAACAGGCTTCCCACTGAGCAGAGAGCCTGATGTGGGGCTTGATCCCAGGACTCCAAGATCATGACCTGAGCTGAAGGCAGAGGCTTTACCCACTGAGCTACCCAGGCACCCCTACTCATGTTTTTAAACTTGTGTTATGCTTTCTCTACATTTAGGTAGGTTTACTTTTATTGTTGGTCTTTCCTTTTATATGTTTTTCATTTTACTTATAACCTTTTGTATGATTTACAGTACATCCAGATATATGGAAAATAGGTTTTTATTTTTACTGAAATCAATGCTTATCTTTTAACAGGAGAATTAATGTATCCACATACTCGTGTTAGTGTATCTTTCCTGATATTTTATATTTCATTTGACAGCCATTTCAATTTTTGTTTGTGTTGTTTTGAGTTTATTGATAATTATCATCTCTCTTCCCCCATGTTACTTCATAATGAATTTTTTTCAGCTTGACTAGTATTGTCCCTTAAATATTAAGACATAATTAAAACACTCAATTGTTTCTAGATGTAATCAGAGTTTACATCCTCTTAGAAATAGACAACATATAAGGTTGTACTCCCTGTCACTTGCCTGACTAAGCCATATAGAATCGTCATTCTAAATTCCTATTTGATGTTGATATGTTTGTATATCCATCAATTACTAGTTCTACACAGAGCTGTATATATCATATACATTTGTACTCTGAAGTTCATATCTTTAGGGAGATGTTTTATCTACTATGTATGCTCTGTGTTGTTATGCCTATGCTCTATGTGAACTAATCAAGAGTAATAATAATCACAATTATGAATTTCTCTGTTTTTTTTTTTTATCTATTTGGCTACTCTGTTCATCCATTGCCCTTTTTTTTAATATCAAAGGACTAAATTTGTAATGTGCAATTTTTTCTTTGTTTTTTGTTCAAATTTCTTTAAATATGTAGCATGAATTATTTTTAAGATACAAATTCTAATCATACCAGGGTCTTCTGTTTCTTTTATCAAATCTTTTTCTTCAGATATTATTTCTTCTCCCTATTGAGTTTGGTGTTTCTCTCATGGTGCTGACTTTGCTCACAAATGGGTGATAGGTGGTGATTTGCTCAACTTTGTATTTAAAATCCTCATTTAATTCCCTGTTATGTTCATTCATCCTTCTCCCAGTGTTGTCACTGGGATGCGAAGTAGGTTATATTGATTTCTTCTTTGCTGGGATGACAGGCTTTCTGCCTGGGGAGTGAGCACCAACCTGTCCTTGTAGTCCTGTGCATTTATCGTCCCTCTACTGTCGCTTTACCATCCTGACAAAAGCTACTGTGTGGCCTCAGTGCTGAAGAGGCTAACAGACTTCTGTACTGTAAATTGATTTTCCTCGCTCCAAAAAAGTCTCAAATGTCTTTTCAGCATCTTTCAACTCTCTGAGCTCACTAATCCTTGACCTCACTCCCATGATTGCAGACTTTTTTCTACATGTGTTTTTGTCTACAAATACTGTTTTGTTGTTGCTATTTTTTCCTGAGATCTGATACTCCACTTTCACCTTCAGAAATTTCTGGAATGCCCCATAATTTTTAAAATACATTAAAAACATTAAAGAATATTTGAACCTATAGTTGACTTAAGAAACTAAAGTCAAATATGAAATTAGAAAAATTATAATATGATTTTGAAAAAAAGATATAAAATCTTTGTAACTAGCTTAAGGATATTTGTTGGCGTGCTGCTATGATCAGATATACTTATTTTGAGAATAACATTAAGTAACTTGGAAAACCATCTCAAACGTCAATGTCTTTGAAAGAGTTCCATGGAATGGAGTATATATAACCACAGCCATCTCATTAAACGTCTGCAAAAATGTTAGTGGAGCCCTGCAACAACCACCCTTCATGAGATAATGGACCGAGGCAAAGAGCAGTTTCAGCTACAGACCCATGATGTCAACAGTTAATAAAGTGTCTGAAGCCCAGTTCACAAAAATATCTCAAGCCCAATTCACAGAAGTATTTTTTTATATATAATTTGAGCATGTAGAACATTTTCTATGTGAATTGATTAATGACCAGTTCTCTCTTTTTCAACCTTCTGCCATGATGAAACAATGCATTTCCATAGTAGGCAGAGGGAATCTCAATCAAGAGACTGAGAGGAATAAACTTCAGTGTTCCTTTTGTGGGTCCTTCTCTTCTGGATACCAGCCCTGCAAGTCCAACAAAGAAAATCCTCCATCTAAATAAGGACCTGTCAAAATTTTGACTCTTCAATGCTTTATTTAGTCTGACTCGCTTCCATGTATTTTTCACAGAAAGTAAACATAAAGGACTACTAAGATTATATAAATCAAACAACAAAAAGGAAGAAGATAAAAAATTTCACCTCAAGCTATTTACACCTCATTCATCCAAGCAACAAGGAAAATAACAATAAACTATGGCTCTACTGAAACACAGTAAGTAGGTGCTTACGGTAATGTTTCTTTTCTTTTCTTTTTTTCTTTTTTTCAAGATTTTATTAATTTATTTGACAGAGATCACAAGTAGGCAGAGAAGCAGGTAGAGAGAGAGAGAGAGAAGCAGGATCCCTGCTGAGCAGAGAGCCCGATGTGGGGCTCGATTTCAGGACCCTGAGATCATGACCCGAGCTGAAGGCAGAGGTTTTAACCCACTGAGCCACCCAGGAGCCCCTACAGTAACATTTCTTAATGGAAATTTATAAATTTAGGTTTTACAGAGACTATGGCTTTATATGTCCATTTCTACAACATCCATCTTCCTCCCCCAAATAATACATAGGATTCATCAGCCCTAAATCCACTTTGCCTAATACACAAAAATTTGCCAGAGTGTTCTAAGTTAACATCAACACACATTTGCCTTCTCTGATAGAAGAAAAGATGAATAGATGCTTATAATGTATTTACCTTTTCTCTGCATTGAAATAATATTATTTTGGAATTATGGTCAATCATGTTCTATTTTAAACACAAAGAGAAGACTGAGTAGTATATAACCAAATATACTAATATCATGAATAATAAAACTAAAATGGAAAACCATTGTGGAGAATAAGGGAATGACTATACCATACAGCTATGAACAAACACATATGAACTGAAAGAAGTCAAGCATAAAAGGAAACAAAATGAACAGAAAACAACAACAACAACAACAACATGTTTCCTTACATGTTAAGGCAACAAATAAGAACATTTAATCTATAGTTTTGGAAGTCAAGACAGTGGGTACCCTTGTGCATACTGATCTGAAGTTCAAACAAAAGGAAATTTTGTAATCTATGTTTGGTATCTTCATCATGAAGATGAATACATATGTGTATGTTATGAGAAAATCATTGGGTTGTAACCTTGTGTGTTGCGTTTCAATTAAATGACTCAACTCACTTCTCCTGTCTGTCTCCCAATATCCTCCCTGTTATTCCTCACGCTCCGGAAGTAATGATTCATTTAGAAAATGCTACCAGAACATAAAAAGCAGGTAACTATACAAAAAGAACAACAAGAGTAATTATAAACTTGACAAATGCCTTTGCCGCCCATGGCAGTGAATAAAACACTAAGAATACATAGAGGATGAGGAAAAACCACCCTCCGAAAATGAAATTTGAATTTAGAATTCCAGAGTCAACTAATGAGTCGCCCAAAGTATTATTTTGAGTGAATTATGAAAATAACAAGAAATTTCATATTTCTGTAAGTATACTGAAATAAATAGTGACGACAACACATTTTAATGAACGGGAAAAAAAAGTGGAGCGGGGGAGAAATAGTAGTGAACAAATGACTTGTTACTGAGTTGGTACCACTAAGAATGCATTAACTATATCCCCGAAAAATGAAAAATTTAGAAGTTTAAAACACAAGATTAGAACACAAGATTAGTCAAAAGTAATAAGGAAGATGAGGAGGGAGAATTCTGTGAAAACTTTCTAGGAAGCTCATATTTCTCTGAGAAAATAGACATATCAATTTACTTCAGACTAACTTTTAAATATATAGATAATCTAAGGAGAAGAACTAATTAATAAAAATAAGTTTATGTGAAGCTAGGAAAAGAGAAATTAAAATAAAGAAAACAGATGGCTGTGGACTGAATTATATCCCCCACAAAATCCGCATGTTGAAGCCCAAATTCCTTATGTGTCAGGATTGGGAGGTGGGGCTTTTAGGCAGTAATTAGTGTTCAATGAGGTCATGAAGGTGGTGCTCTCATAGTGGAATTAGTGGCTTTCTATAAGAAAAGTCAGAGAGAGAGAGACACCTCTCCATGAGCAGACATAGAAAGAAGATGGCTTTCCACAAACCAGGAAGAGGGCTCTCGCCAGAAAGTGACTTAATGGCCACTGCATCTTGGACTCCCAGACTCTAGAACTGTGAGAAACAAATGTGTGTTGTGTAAGACAATTAGTCTGTGGCATTTTGTTAGAGCAGCCTAAGGTACTAACACATAGATATTACTCTAACAGGAAGCAAGGAATTAGACAAGGTTAATAAGAACAAAGTAAATAGCACAAATTAATATTACAAAATTAAATCCTAGGACAAAAATTGCTAATTTTGAAACTATATATTTAATCACAGAGATGGTCAGACAGGGCAAATGAAAGAGGAGCAATGATAATTTTTTGGGTAAATAAAACCTAATATAAATCTAGCTCAGAAAGATTATAAGCATTAGGAAAATAAACAAAATAAAAATAAATCAAAAGATGCGGCACCTGTGTGACTCAGTGGGTTAAGCCACTGCCTTTGGTTCAGGTCATGATCTCAGGGTCCTGGGATGGAGTCCCGCATGGGGCTCCTTGTTCGGCAGGGAGCCTGCTTCTGTCTCCACCTCTGCCTGCCACTCTGCCTGCTTGTGTGCTTCCTCTATCTGACAAATAAATAAATAAATAAGATTATACACACACACACACACACATATATATATGCCAAAGAAAATGCTATATTTGAGAAAATATTATTTAAGGGAAACTGCATTAGTGGCTTTTTAAAACACATTACTTAATAATTACAGATATAGTCCATCAGCATCTATAAAATCCATCAAACCTGATGTCCCTAGATCACAGTCTCAAAATACATACACTTAAAATAAATCAATTGCATAGTTTGAGAAATCCACAGATTTTGTGTATATTGTATATATATATAATATATATTATGTATATAAAGTATATATTTAATATATATAATGTATATGTCATATGTATATAATATAATACATGATTTTCATATTATACTGGCATAAATTAATAGGTAAAATAATTAAAAACTGAATTCTATGATGTACATGCCATATATCTATGTTAGGGTTTGCAATAATTACAAGGAAAACTAAAACTATAAGGAAAACAGCTAAAATTGCTATGTAGCAGGAATATTTCTATAGACTTTGAAAATACAATTGCCTTTATTACTCACAGCAAGACTGTGAGGAAGATAGTATTATCTTACTTATATGTGTAAGAAATGTAAGTTGCAAAGAGCTTGGGGGATTACCTTGAGCCCCAATATGTGCAGATGGTTTAACATTAAAACCTTTATTAATATAATTAACAGGTCAAAATTGAGCAGTAAGAGAGGGTCTAGACAATGACATCCTGGTAGTGACAATTACTTCGTGTCCAAAGCTCACTTCCAAAATATCATTCTCCTATAGGAGGGACCATAGTATCTTGGAGAAATGACTGATTCTAGTATCAGGACAGGGGAAATATAACATGAGCTTAGAACATCTAAGAGTGAAAAAATAAGAACATGTGTAAAAACAGGAGGTCCACATGTAGGAGCCTACCTGAAGGCATTCCTAATGGTCAACATAAACTAATTTGAGCAACCCAAAATACACAGAAACAGTATAGAGTCATAACCCAAAGGAATAATCATGAGACTATGGTGATATAAATAAATGATTGAATATAGAAATAAATGAGGGAGAAGGAAAAAATCTCTAGAGAAGCATGTCACAACATACATGTAAATACTCTTCCCCGCTCCTCTTTGCTTACTCCTGCATTTAGACTGGGTTTAGTGACTTGTTTCCAAAACATAGAGTATGGAAAGCATAGAATCAGAATTTCTCAATGGAGAAACCCGGCATACACCACCTAACCAAGTGATCAACTTAATGTCATCTGTAATAAGTCAAAGTGTTAGCATCGATCTTCTGATACCAGATACTTCGCTTTGTCATTTCCTTTCTCATAATCCATAACCACAGTCCAACAACAAGAAAAAAATCAGACCAACCTAAACTGAAGCGCACCTCCAAGAAATTTTCAGAACTGTCAAAGGGATGAAAAGTCAGATTGAGAAACTGTCACAGAGAGTAGGAAATCATGATGACTGCATATGGTGTGGTATCCTGGATTGGAATGTGGAACAGAAAAGGGACAGTAGAGAAAAATTAGTCCGATTTGAATAGAGTCTAGATTTTTGATCATAGTAATGTATGTTTTCTTAGTGCTGTTTACATGGTGTTTTCTTAGTTTGAAATTCTTCCCCTGGTACTGTAGGACAGCGTTAGGGAAAGCTGGGTGAAGGGATTTCACAAACCCTCTGTGTTATCTGTAGCATCTCCATGTTATTCCAAAATACAAAAACTAATGGTAAGAGTTGAACAACAAAATGTTCTTAGACTCACAAGAAAGAAAAAAAAAAAAGGAAAACATTTTCAATAGTAAAAGTTGAACAAAATGTTCTTAGATACAAAAGAAAAAAAAAAGAAAGAAAGAAAACATTTTCAACTTATTAGCTACCCAGTCAAGATAACGTTCCTTATTTAACAAAGAGTAAAGAGATGCCTACCAGACTGGAGTAAGACATTGCCTAAACCCATACATCATACATAAGGAGAATTAACCAAAAATTAGAGCTACATAATATATAAGAAAATCACTATAAGGGCTTAGAAAATGTGATATTTAGCCCAACATATCTGATATTGTTATCTAGAATATATTTTTAAAGACACTATTTATTTATTTACTTACTTCATTTGAGAGAGAGAGAGTGTGCGAGCACACAAGCGTGAGGAGGCGGGGGACGCAGGGGCGGAGTATGGAGGGAGAGGGAAAGCATCTCAAGGCCAGTATGCAGTGAGTGTGGAGCTCTGCTCCGGCTCGGTCTCAGAACCCTGAGATCGTGATCTGAGCTGAAACTAAGAGATGGACATTTAGCCAACTGAGCCACCTGGGTGCCCCTAGAGTGTTTTAAAATCCTTATAAAGCCATAAAATAAGCACTGAATTACTAGGAGGTTAGGCAAAGCATTTCCAAAGGATAGTCATAGAAAACTAAAATGTGATTAAATTTGCAAAGTAGTGCTCTCACTAGTGATGAATTAAATGAGCTAGTATTTGTTTACCTTATTATAATGGCAAAGAAAAAATGAAAGACCAGCAAGGACGGCATGGATGTGAGAGAATAGAAATGCCTGTGCATGGCTGGTGAGAGTTTACCTTGAACGGACTCCCTTGTCCTTGCCAACCATGGGTCTGGACATACCTACTTAACAGAACGGACGGCGGGCTCCAGTAGTGGGTAGCAGTCTGAGCATTTGCCAGGGAGGATCTCTTACCTCACTGAAGCTGGGTACAGAAGCACTCATGCTTTATTTGCTGTTCTGACAAATTAAAACAACCTAAATCAGTATGAAGGGGAAGCAACAAAACCAAGGTACTCCCTCAAATGATTAAACTCCCTTGCATATATTAGGTTATATAAATAAGAGAAGGCAAAAAAGAAAGTTCCAGAACAAGTGCAAGATGTTACCTTGTAAATATTAAATAAAAACACATTCAATAATAATGTGTACTTCATCTATACACCAAGTGGCAAAAGCAATGAATCTTCAAAGAAAGCTGAAGTAAATGTACAGAATAAGAGTTGATAATATCTTTGTGATGAGGTCATCCTTTTTACTATTATTCTTTGATGTTTTCTGAATTTTGGAAACATTTAAAAAATTAATACAATGAAAGTACTTCTCTGTCATCCGATTGACTCTACTTTTCTCCACCCACTTTTCCTTCTCTTTGTAATTATACTGAGTAATACAAACATATTGCAAACAGAAATATATATTTATAATAGGAAATATTGTCTTGAGTGTATACAAAAATAGCTACTTTGTACATTTAATTTTTTTCACATTAACTAAAAATAATAAAATATTCCTACATCAAAATTTATAAATTTTAAATGCTACATATGCATTTTTACTACTTGTCTTATCTTTAAGAATATTATTATAGTCAAAGGAGATATTTCTGAATTTTAAACAATTGTATCATTTGCTGTAAAAAAATCCTTAAAAACACATTTTTCTCCTAGATACAGGTCACTTTTAGTTGCTATAAAATGGATCCAATTATAATCTCTTTTCTTTTTTATTCTATAAAATCAGACCTTGGTTTGCAGAAACATGACTTATTTTGAGAGTCTACTTTCATTCTTCCATATTTTACTGAGCACGGAACTCCTGAGCTGATGATATCCTTTCCAATCACTTCTCCTTTTGCTCTTGGTCTCCTGCCAGCAGATGATGGATTGTGTTAGTTGCTTAGGGTCAAGTTGTTGCCCATAGGAAAAAAGATAATTCATTACACTTGCAACAATCACGCCAGTCCAGTTTCACCACTTAAATTCTTGCTTCAGCCACACTAGCTCAGGTCTGTGCATAAGAGTGGCACCTTTGGATACAGGACTCATAGTGACAACAGTGGCCAGAACCTCAGCCAATGAGGTAGCATAAAAATGGGTAAGTTATGGTAAAGGTGGTCATGAAAACATGCAATTTCTGGAATTAAAATGAATACCCATTTTATGAAGTATATATATAATATTTTCCATTATTTTAAAAAAATACATTTTTTGCATGGATGTTTACTGACAGCTTTCTTTTTTTTTTTTTAAGTTATTTTTTTTTATTTATTTGTCAGAGAGAGAGGGGAGAGAGCGAGCACAGGCAGACAGAATGGCAGCGGCAGAGGGAGAAGCAGGCTCCCCGCCGAGCAAGGAGCCTGATGTGGGACTCGACCCCAGGACGCTGGGATCATGACCTGAGCCGAAGGCAGCTGCTTAACCAACTGAGCCACCCAGGCATCCCTACTGACAGCTTTCAAGTTGGTTTTGAAGATTTGAAGATGGTGGTAACTGGTAGAGTAGCAGCAAACAGAGAACTGGGGACATGTCCTGAGCTTGGATCACATGTGACCTTGGACAGACATTTGCATCTCAGACCTAGTTTCTGTCTCATCAGTTTAAAATTGGGGGTAGTAGGTACATGATTGCTATTGTTCTTTTGCTATCTAATTGCATGTCTTACACACTGATTTTTAATTTAATGAATGTAAATGAGAAGCTGAGTGTAATAAACTTTTGGTGAACATTTTTTTTTCCAGCTTTCTATAACAGTGATTCCCAAACTCTGGTTCATTAGAACAATAGGAAATATTTGATGCCACCATCCAATATAAACACACATAATCACGTGATTATCTACATGGATCTATTATCTATCTATCATCTATCATCTATCTATCTATCTATTTATCTGTCATCATCATCAATCATGAAACAAAGGTTTCAAAAACCAACTATCTTTTTGTGGCAAATTGATATGTTCCATTAAAATTTTTTTTATTTGAAAAAAAATCTTGCTTGCATGTAGCTACATGGATTTCATTGACCTCTAGTTTACAGCGTATTCTGTTTGAAGGACATTCTGAAGATGAAGTTTCCAGCCCACTTGCATGGATACCAGCTGTGTCCTCAAATCAATGCTGCCTGCCTCGTGTAATCTTATCTGCAGGATCTTTCACACCAGCTCTGTCTACAGCACAGCTCTGTGAACACACGTACATGTGCAAACACACATACACACATGCATACACAAACACACTGCTATTTATTTAACTCTATATTTCTGCACATGGATTTTGTTCTACTTGGAATTTCTTCTTTTCACTAGGAAAGTTTGGTGAAGGAATACTTCTTTTTTTTAAGATTTTATTTATTTATTTGACACACAGAGATTTATTTGACAACATGACCACTCATGCACAACATGCCCTGTGTGCCAGCTGTTAGTCCCTGTCCCTGGAGAAGCTTCATTTCTGAACCCAGAGGAGCGCTGACCATGGGGAAGTGGTGGCTTTTGAGCATGGGGGATTTAGAGGATCCAGTGATCACTGTCCTTTCTATCCCTTTCATTTTGTCCTTTTGTCCATTGTGGTTATTATCAAAGGATACTTAATGCAGTTGAAATAGACTCTATACATTTTAAAGTTTGCCAAAAAAAATATAGTTCTGCAAACTTTATTAAAGTGTCTAATTTAAATACCACCATCTCTGGGAAATATTTGAAGACCCTGTGGATAATGGTGTTCAGCTCTTTCTCTGTGTTGCCTTTGTACCTTACACATGCTTCTAATGCCAGATTCACCGCCCTGAATTAGAATTCAGAGAATTAGCATGTAGGGACAACTGGAATCAGATTCCCTGCTTAACCAATGGAACAGAAAAAAAAGAAAGAGAGAGAGAGAGAGAAGAGAAAGGAAGGGAAGGAAGAGAAGACAAAGGAAAGATAAGAAAAAGATAAGATAAGAAAAAAAATGGGGACTCCTGGGTGGCTCAGTCAGTTAAGTGTCTGCCTTCAGCTCAGGTCATGATCTCAGGGTCCTGGGAAGCAGCCCTGCACTGGGCTCCCTGCTCACTGGAGAGTCTGTTTGTCCTTCTGCTCTCTCTCACTCACACTCACTCTCTATCTCTCGAATAAATAAATAAATAAATACAATATTTAAAAAAGACTAGGATAGAATATTAGCATATTCATAATAATGCTCCGTTCTGGTGTGGTTTTATGATTGAAGGCCGTGTAATCTCAGAAAAGGATCCTCAGAATAGCCTGTTGGGATAGGATGATAGGATCATTTCATACTTTTCTATTTGGTAAAGAAAGAAGAGTATGAGATTTTATGGTTGTTCTCAATACTTGAGAAGTTTTGGAAGAAATCCTTCTCCCCACCCCCGAGACTGAACAGCTGATCAGTGTATTATTTAAGGGTTCAGAGCTCTATAGCTCCATAACAGAAGCCAGGCACCCACTTCTTTAACTTTTCATGTACAGTTCCCATCCCAGGCTAGGCCATCTTTGATAAGCTTTCTCCTCTGCCTACCACTGGGGGTTTGAGGGGCTTGTCTTTGGGTTCTACATGCCCAAGACAGGAGAATGTGTCTGAGCTACTGTTTTTCTGTTTCTCCTCCATGTGGTTGGCTACCTGGTAATTTGGCTGCACTCACAAAGAGAGGCAGAGCCTCTCTTTGCAAGCGTACCTGTTCATGTGTTACTTGAATTTTAACGTCTGAAAAAGAACAGTAACTTCTATTTTGGCCTTAGGCCCACCAGTTTGCTCTTTGGGTTGTGAACTGTGAGGAGCTTGCACAGAGAAACAAAATGGTCAATTGTTTTCTATTAAGCTACTGAATATTTGGGCCTGCTAATCTCAGTCCTACCTTTGGAGGGGCCGTGGGGCAAGGGAGATGTCAGACCCTTGGCAATCACCCTCATTGTCCCTTAGATCAGACATGAGTCATTGCCATCCAGGAGCTATAAACCACTCACTTCTGTACCTCAACAACCCATGGCAGGTGGTACATACAGAATTTCACAAATACCAGCTCTCCTGCATTGCACGGAATATACAGACAAGTGTTGCTTGAAGTCTCATTCTTAATGCAGACGTCCTGTTACCCCTGGTTTCCAGTCACTGCTTTATCTTCAATGACCTTCTTAGCTTGCTGCACATGGCAGAACCCAAATCCCACACAGGAAAGAGGAAAAAATCCTATGGGGAGAGGTGGATAAAGGCAGATCTCCATTACCTCTGCCCTTGAAAAAATTATTAGGGTCATCATAAAAAGTGCATTGTGGAGAACCAGATATACTGTGGATACACGAGCTAGGCACGGCGATGATCAAAAGCATTGGTGGGAAAAGAATTATCTGGCTGGTATCTGGCTGGTGTGGTGAAACATACAAGCTCCTCTTTACTGACCAATGATCGTCCTCAGGAAAACACTGCATCTTTTCACCTCTGGATGTGTTGTGGTAGGCAATGCTGAAATGGTCCTTGATTAAAATCTAGCCTCTATTCGAAGGATGAATAATGTCAAAATAAAAGAAAAAAGGAAGCACATACTGTGTTTTGTGCAATCCCCATTAGGACTGCTTCTGATAACTTTTGCCAAGGCAATAAATCGCTCCCTAGAATTCAGTGTCAATTAAGGATCGATTGAGAACAACATCAGTTCTTCACAATTTTCAATAATCATTAGGGACTTTGAATATTTAAAGATTTTATCTATCTATATTCAAAAATCTTCTTACTGATGAATTTATTTTTAAAAAGGGTCCCAGAAATACTTTGGTACAAACTCATACATTTCATTTTTTTTAAGGTATATGTGTTGCTTATTTGTACTTATGAATGTTGACAGCACTGTTTAAAATGTATTCCAGGGAATAGTAGTGCCTGCAAAAATACTACTGTGTATTTTGTTTTAAAAATATTTTTGTGGACAAGTAAACTTGGTAAATATTATGTTTTTTTATAAAAAAGTTAAACCATTTTGTTTACTTCAGAATGACCCATTTCTTCACAATATGAATCCTACTGAGGGTACCAAAGCATAGAATGTTTTAAAAACTTATTTTCTCGGGGCACCTGGGTGGCTCAGTTGGTTAAGTGACTGCCTTCAGCTCCGGCCATGATCCTGGAATCCCAGAATCGATTCCCACATCGGGTTTCCTGCTTGGCAGGGAGTCTGCTTCTCCACCTGACCTCTCTCCTTTCATGTTATCTCTCATTCTCTCTCTCTCTCTCTCAAATAAATAAAAAAGTCTTAGAAAAAAGAAAAAAAAACTTATTTTCCCAGAGATTATTTTACCACAGTAACATACATTGGCATCTGGAATGGGTTGAATATTGGCCCCCAAGCCAATAAACTCATGTCCCAATCCCTGAATCCTGTGTCTGTTACCTTATTTGGAATAAGGCTCTTTGTAGGTATAATTGATTTCAGGATCTTGAGATGGGCGGATCATCCTGGATTATCCAAGTGTGATCTAAACCTAGTGACAAGTGTCTTTCCAAGACGGGCATGAAAAGAAAGCCGCATGAAGAGGGAGCAGGGAGAGAGGCAGCCACAAGCCAAGGAATGCAAACAGCCACCAGCAGCCAGAAGAGGCAAGAATGACTCTCTCCTCCAGCCCCCACAGGACTGGGCCCCATCAATACTTCAACTTTGATCTCTTGACCTCAAAAACTGGGAGAGCATCATTTGTTTTGTTTGGTTGTTTTAAGCCATTCACTTTCTGATAGTTTGTTCCACTAACTATAGAAACTAATATAGCGGCTATGTTAAGTCTTATTGTAGACATTCAGTTTTCTTTTATTATTCAATTTCATTTTAAATATCTCTCCTTACCCCACCTTCCATGCACCCTCCTTCCTGCATCTGTGCACAATATGAGAGGCAACTCTTAACCTTAGTTTATTATTATTTTGTATTGAGGTATAATTTACATATAATATTAGTTTCAGGGGTACAACTCATGACTTGGTGTATGCACATGGTGTGAAGTGATCACCACAATAAGTCTAGTTAATATCTATTACCACACATAGTTGCAGATTGTTTCCTGTTGTGAGGACTTTTAGGATCCACTCTCGCTTAGCAACTTTCAAGTATGCCACACAATTTTATTTACAGTAGTCACTGGGCTATAAGTCACAACTCAATGACTTAGTTATTTTATAACTAGAAATTTGTACCTTTGGACTCTTTCACCCATGTCACTCACTCTCCATCTCCTGGGGCATCTCTTCTCCTTCTCTCTGTATCCGAGAGATTTTCTTCCTTTCTTTCTTTCTTTTTTAAATCTATATATAAAAGATCATAGAGTATTTGTCTTTCTCTGAGTTATTTTGCTTGGCACGACACTTTCAGTGTTTATTGATGTTGCCATAATTGATTCCATCTTTTATGGCTGGATAACACACACACACACACACACACACACACACACACAGACACACTACAATTTCTTTACCTATTCATTTGTCAATAAACACTTAGGTTGTTTCCTTATTTCGACTATTGTAAATAACACTGCAATGAACACGAATGTTCATGCTATCTTTTTGAATTATTTTAGCTTTCTCCGGATGTATACTCAGACGTGGGATGGCTGGATCATATGGTTCTATTTGTATTTTTTTTGTAACCTCCATACTGGTTTCCACAGTGGCTGCTCCGGTTTGAGTTTCCCCCTATAGTGCACGAGGGGTTTCCTTTCCTCCGTGTCCTTGCCAGCACTTGTTGTTTCTTGTCTTTTTGACTGTAGCCATTACAACAGGTATGAGATATCTCATGCATATAGTATCTATGGTGAATATTACTGTAAACATATTTAAACAGATTTGTATTTTTAAATTGTTCAAAATTTAATTTAATTTAATTTTTTAATATCAAAAATATTAACAATTTCCAGATTTTCATCAGTATTTCCTGCTGATTTCTACATATGTAACATATATAGTTACCTAACTAGATACATATATGTGCTTATATATGCATGTGCATATATATACATACACATATGAAATGCATGTACACTATACACACGTACATTTAATTTATACCCATAACTTTACTAGCAAATGTTTATCTAAAGAACTTTTACTTATTTACTTTCTTTTTAGAATAATAAGGCAGATGCAAAGGAGCTTAATGTTCAGATAATGGAATATATTTTAGAATATAGTAGCAGAGTAGATTTCTGACTATTTATAGCAGAAGAATAGCAGTTTAAAAAGTATTTCTGACCCTTTTTAAAAATGTCTTTTTTAAGTCACAGAGAAAAATCTGTACTCTATTACCTAGTTGAAAAAGGAATTCTTTTTCTTAAAACACAAATTGCTATAAAAAACTCACTATACCCTGTAGCATTTGTGCATGTGTGGAGGGATCCCTCCACATTGATCTCACAGGACAATAGTAGGATAAAAATAGTATTAACAATAAGCAATGGCAACTCTCATTTATTGAGTGCCTATCATGTGACCCATTCTGTGTTGAGCATCTTGCATATATAAAACTGAGTCCCTGAAATACATCTGCAAGGTGTTACCATCTCTACTTTCATATTAGAAGTTAGAGGCTCCAAAAAGTTACACAATTTTCTTAAATTTATACATCTTTTATGGGGACATCTGGTTGACCCTCCCTTCAGCTCCAGTCATGATCCCTGGGCCCTGGGATCCAGCCCTGCATTGGGTTCCCTGCTTAGCCTGGAGTCTGCTTCTCCCTCTGCCTGCAGTATCCCCCCTGCTTGTGCTCTTTTTCTCTCCGACAAATAAATAGATGAATTCCTGTAGATGGCTTTCCCCAGGCGTTATGCCCATTTTCCTTAATTGTTGCTTGGAATGGATGATAGGAGTTCCTCCAGATGCGGAATGCTATGTACAATGTATACACTTGACAAAAATGAAATACTACCTTTTGTTTTAAAATTCAACATATAGGGATGCCTGGATGGTTCAGCCAGTTAAGTGTCTGCCCGGGTCCTGGGATCTGAGTCCTTTGTTGGGCTCCTTCCTTGGCGGGGAGGGGGTGTCTCCCTCTGCCTGCTGCTCCCCTGTTTAGCACTCATTCTCTCTCCTGTGGTCCCTTTCATGTTCTTTCTCTCTGGCAAATAAATAAAATAAAATCTCCTTCTTCTTCTTCTTCTTTTTTCTTTAAAGCAACATATAGGGTCCAAAGGAACATATTCTTTTTTTTTTAAGATTTTATTTATTTATTTGATAGACAGAGATCACAAGTAGGCAGAGAGGCAGACAGAGAGATAGAGGAAAGGAAGCAGGCTCCCTGCTAAGTGGAGAGCCCGATGTGGGGCTCGATCCCAGGATCCTGAGACCATGACCTGAGCTGAAAGGAGAGACTTAACACACTGAGCCACCCAGGCGCCCCCAAAGGAACATATTCTTAAGCATCTTTCTTGCTTTCAAGCAATCCTTTAGAAAATATATAATTTTTTATGTGCACATAAAGGAGATATGTGGTCTACTTTTCTCTTCAAAAAGCCCAAAGCTTATTCACGGCTTTTTGCCCATTTGGAATCATCCTATTCTAATGGGTATTAAGTACAAGTCCCAATTCCCAAACGAACAATTTTTGGATAAAGAGGAAGAAGGAAATATTCTCATTTTTTTCCCCACTTAGATCTTTTTTGCCAGTTGTAAAACTCTGGCCAAACTATGTAATGAGTAAATACTGGGTTCTGAGCTTTTGTTTTTAATTAGAATAAGGGAACAATTAACCTCCAAGTCATGATTGTTGTGAGGCGTGAATTTACAACATGTGATAAATTAACTAATACTCAAATACTTCACTGATAGATAATACAGGTGCAATTATTGTCATTATCTTTCCAGAATCATCAAGATCTTGTATGTGAGATCCAACAACCCTCCAAGAACACTAACTATTCCATTTACAAAGGTGACCTAGGCTTTCTATGTTGTTCGCTTTTGTACACACCAAGGTCATCTTTCTTTTTTTTCTTTTTTTTTTTTTTTAAAGATTTTATTTATTTAACAGAGAGAGATCACAAGCAGGCAGAGAGAGGAGGAAGCAGGCTCCCTGCTGAGCAGAGAGCCCGATGCGGGCCTTGATCCCAGGACCCTGAGATCATGACCTGAGCCGAAGGCAGCGGCTTAACCCACTGAGCCACCCAGGCGCCCCAAGGTCATCTTTCTTGAAATGCTCTTATGACTTGAATTCATGACATGGTCCTCCTATTTTTCATTTATTTCTTTACTTGCCGTTTCTAAGTCTGTTCTACATGTTTCTTCCCCTTTATCCAGCCTCTTAATAATGAAATGCCATAATTACATTCTTCCTATATTTGTTCCCTAGTTTAGTTTATTCATAAACACATCCCCCATGACAATGGCCTTCTGTTCATCATTGTCTATCAGCAAGATCATCAGAGAGGATGAAACTGGTGTTCCTGGACATGTACTCTTGTAATTCTCACCGTCACCCCAAATGTAATAGGTGAGGAGACAAAGTCACAATATTTCAGCATCCACACAGTCCATGTCTCCTCCAAAGGTTCAATGTCAATAAATAACACTAATATCCATCATGTACGAAGACAGAAAACACAGAGACAATCAGTAATAGCTTTTCCATTGCACTATCTCATGTCAAGCTGATTGAAGGTATGATACTTTTATTCACTCTCAAAATATCTTACTAATCTCTCCCCCCATTTTCATTGCTGTTGGCTTATCACAAATAATATTTCACCATGCTGCTCCAAAGCTTCTTAAAAGAAATCATTCTTTCTCCACAGTGCATTTAGAGAGACCTTTAAATAATGCAAATTTGATTGCACATTTTTGGTTTTATTGAAATTCTCCAATATTTTCCTTAAGTGTATTGCTTTTGTGTCCAGCATGATTAGGTCTCCTTGATGCCCTGTCTGTAGGAATTTCTCTCCTCTCTCTGTGTTTGTGATATGTGCATTGCTTTTCCTTTCACTAATGTAATGCCTCCTCATCAATTACATCTCAAAGCAATCTCACCTTTAAAAAAAAAAGTCTCTGGAATTTCAGACTGGATCAGTTTCCCTGTTATATAATCTCAAGGCACCCTCTCTTCATCTGCGTGGTTTTTCCAATTATTGATCATTATTTATGTGTGTTCATTTTACTAGTATCCTAGCTCACCCTCTAAGACAGTTCTGTGAATATAAGCAAATATTTATTTTTGGTCAAATTTTTTTTCAGAGTCTTAGACAAATTAAACAGATATTAAATATTACATTTCGTTTTTTGAAAGAGTGAGTGAATTCCATCAGAAATGATAATCCTTTCAAGTGAGTTATTGCTGAAGCCACATCCATCAGAATCCAACTCAAATGATAGTCTACTCATAATGCCTTATGAAAAGGCCCATTTCCCCTTCATTTCTGGCAGAATTAACTTCTCTCTTCTTCAAGTTCCTATTAGTGTTTATTGGTACCATTTTAAGCTTTTCTGTGGAATACTGGCCTATTTTTAGGTCTTATAAAAGAGTTAGTGAAGAAGAGAAACACAGCCATTACTTTTGGGGAGCCGATGTTGAGAAATATCATTATTGCTGAGACCGTGATGTCTGTATCCCTCTCCTTCTGAATATTCTATATTCTGCATAAAAATGGAGTGGAAGAAAGGCACCTGGGTGGTTCAGTCAGTTGAGCTTCTGCCTCTTGCTTCTGACTCAATCATGACCTCAGGGTCATGGAATCTAGCCCTGGGTTGGCCTCTGTGCTCAGTGGGAGTCTGCTTGGGATTCTTTCTCTCCCTCTGCCTTTCCCCCCATGCACTCACATGCACCTGTGTTCTCTGTCTCTCTAAAATAATTTTTTTTAAAGAGTAAAATGTAAGAGAAGGAGGTACAGTTGGTGGAAGATATCCTAAGAAAGCAGAAGGTATTAGCTTCAGAAAGTAAAAAAAAATATATATCTCTTTTTTGAGAGAGGAAAAAAAAAATCATGTTTGAGGACGCTAAAGGTCTGGGCCCAAGTTGAATGTCAGTTACAAAAAAGGAAGTAGAAGAGTGTTTTCAGCTTTCTACTTCACTGTATTTGTCTCTGTCATTCAGGTCTCAGCTTCCATATTCACTTGTTCTGGGCTATTCTGATATATATAAACCTTTTCCATGTTTTTAATGTTTTTTTTTTTTTTATGCCTGGTTTTTAAAAAAATAGTCTTGGGGAAAACTTGGCAAACTTGGCAAATACTTGCATACATTTTAGTTGGCATGGATTTATTTGTACATCTGATGCCACTGCTCATCTTCCAACATGATTTTCGGAGTCTCATAATTCCTTTCTTTGGTTTAGAGACAGAAACATGGAGGATGACATATTCTCCTCTGGTAATGACCTTCTGCAAAACCTCCAGCAGCCCTTCGTACCCGACTCTACAGCATCAGTCTTCTCTTACAGTTAGTTAGTATAGAATCTTTATTTCAAAAGAAGAAGGGAAAAAACAGACTGCCATGTAAGAGTGGCTATACAATATCAAAACAACAACAATTTCTATGACAAGAGCTACAATAGAATTTGTAAGTTTTTTAAAAACTCCTATAAAGGAGAAGGGGAAAAAAGTTGTGGTATGTCTTGGTTTAGGAAGAAGAAATCTGTGACATGAAACATTTACATTTAGGATGAGAAGAGTGAAGTATGAATAATCTGGGGGTGTTAGAACGTTAGCCCAAAGACACACATCTACCTTTTTTTTTTTTTTAATAGAAGTGTGTGGTATAAAAGGAAATTTATTTAGTCTTTGCCCATGGTTCCTGGCGCAGAGTTCTTAAAACCCTTAGCATTTCCTGAGTCACAGTCTTCTGTCATTAATACACAGTCCCTTTGAGCACTTCTGAGTTTATGCTAATGAGGTGACTTTGGTGAGACCCCTAGATAGCCTCAAGATGGGGATGGCCCCTGAGAAGACCAAATGAATTAAAAGGTAGGAACTTTCAGCTATACCCGCCAACCTCTGGGAAGAGGAAGAGAGGCTATAGACCAAGGTATTAAAACTCTCAGACAAGGACACCTGGCTGGCTCAATGGGTTAAGCATCTGCCTTCAGCTCAGGTCATGATCGCAGGGTCTTGGGATCCAGCCCCGCACTGGGCTCCTTGCTCACTGGGGAGTCTGCTTCTCCCTCTCCATCTGCTCCTTTCCCTGCTCATGTTCTCTCTCTCTCTCTCAAGTAAGCAAATAAAATCTAAATAAATAAACAACAACACATCTTAGACAAGGTTTTGCGAGCTCCAGTTTGGTGAACACACCCATAGGCTGGGAGAGTGGCTTCCCTGAGTTCCATGGTGACAGAAGCCCCTGTGCTCAGGACCCCTCCATATCTTGCCCTCTGTAAGCCTTCATCTGTCTATTCACTTGTACCCTTTGTACCCTTTAAAATAAACTAACCAATAATAGCAAATAATTGTCTGAATTCATTAGCTGCTCTAGCAAATTATTAGCACCTGAGGAGGGCTTTATGGGAACCACCAAATTATAACTAGTTGATCAGAAGCATAGGTAAAAACATGGACTAGCATCTAAAGTGGGGGGTGGAGGCCTCTTGTAAACCCTTAACCTCTCTCACCAGATAAACAGTGTGGAGTTGAGTTAGTTGCTTGGTGGTGTTGAAGCACACTCTCTCTCTCACACACACACACACACACACACACACACACACACACACATCGCAGCATGTCACTCCCAATCACTTTGTATTGCTCATAAAATGTCATATCTGAAACACCAGTAAGTACCTAGATAAGAAAGTTTCAATTTACTATTAAATAAGTAACTGTGATTTTTTTGTTAATCTTATTTTTTGGAAGGAAAGAAGTCATACTTTGATGCAAATATATGACTGAATTATACAAATTACATTTTTAAATACAGAGATAAGTTCTCTCAGACTTCTGTTTCCTCCCATGAAGGAATACAAGACTTCCTCTCTTACAGTAAACAGCTATGTAATTGGACAAAATATATGACAGAAGTGTTTTTAAGCACTGGCTGAAGGTCATTGCAGAACTCAGCCCCTGAGGGGAGAACTCACTTGAAGAATCCCATGACCACCAGAAGGTAATATAAAGGTTACTGACTTTGCTGAGCAGAGCAGAGATCCTAATAAACTAAAACAGCAGAGATCAGAGTGTACTGCAGCTGAAGCAGCAACAATCTGGGATGTATTAGAGAAGAGAGCTATAGAGAGATTCAGAAATCCGTCCTTTACAAAAGTCATGCTCATATGCACATATCCAGTGCAAGCCACCTTGTCTGCAAAGTACTCAGATAACAAGTGCTATCATGGATGAAGCAGACAGTAGACTAAGGATAATGTTGAGATCATGGGAAATTTCCTTAGCAAATCACTAACACTCATGGAAACTTTGAGACACCAGAAATGTAGTGTGGACCATGCCCTAGAATGAAATCTGCACTAGACCCACCCTAACAAAACCTAAAATTGAGTTTTGGGAAAATCTCATAGAAGAGAGAATTTGGGGCTTGAGCCCCTTCTACTTAGAAGAGCTTGGAAAACACTTAGGATTTTCTTCAAATCTTCATTAACCAAGCACAAATTCAGGTTTATTCAAACTTAAAGTGATCAGATGTAGTTGATGTGACAGACGGGACAAGAGTCAGCATTTTTAAAGAAAAGATAACGGGATCTTTACTTTCTAAACTGATTGTATTACTCAATATGTCCATTTTTAAAAATCACCAGAATTACAAAGAAAAAGAAAAATGTAATTTATGGTCAAAAGAAAATATTTAATACAAAGAAAACTCTAAGTTCCCAGAAGTTAAACTTTATAAACACAAATAAGTTATTATAAATATTTGAAAGAACAATAATAAAGTATAGGGAGTCTCACCAGAGTTATAGAAACTATAAGAAAAGGGTCAAATGACAATGTGTAGAACCAAAAATTACAATCACCGCAATGGAATAGCTCCTCCATGATCCTGGCAGGAGATAGGAGATGGGATGAAGGAAGCCATTTTCACAAGGAAACCAGGCCACAGGTTGGGTTCCCTGGGAAGCAGACTCCACTGTGGAAACTAGATGTAAGGGTACTTTTTTCGGAAGTACTCTTGGGACTAATATGCATAGATGAGAAAAGGAAACAAGACTGGACAAAGTGACAAGTGGAATAGCTATTCAGTCCTAGTGAAATCTTCCGTTGATTCCACAGAAAGACCTGGAGCTGGGGCTGGCATTCCAGAGCCCCCACATCTGGGCTAGGAGTATGAAGACTTATTGTCCTTGTGTGGACCAGTCCATGAGTTGTGCCTGCCTCTGGAAGGGGGACAGACCCTGGGTGAGCTAGCTTTCTTCACCAGAGTCAATTTCCAAGAGAGCCAACAGGTGAAGACTACTTTTACTAGCACTCCCAGCAGCTGGGGGAGCTACAGGCTCTGCTTCTGGGACTGGTGTCAAAACTGCAACAGAAGACAATGGTCTTTCTCTTTTCCTACCAGTCCAGATTTCCTGCACCTTCAGCCAACATCTTTGCTTGTCTTGCTGGTTCATCTGGTGTTGTGAACGTGCCTTTCATCCTCTAGACACCTGAGGCCCTGGCCACCATGTCTACTGCAAAATCTAATGAAGAAGTGCCAGGAGAGGCCAAATTAACCCACCTAAATGCTAGATGTACTCTTACCTGCCCCCACAGTAGACTATCTCATCCTGATGATCAAGTCTGATTATACCTTCCTTGATCCAGGTGATACTTTTTGCTCACTGGTCTCCTGACATGAAGAGCGTGCAGTGCCCAGACTGCAGCTGTAGCTTATGGTGCAAGGGGACTCTCACTGTGCTCCTCCTGGATGTGTTAACCCTTAGTTAACAAAGAACTACAAGCATGCAGAGCCCAGAGCTGTGGATACAGAAAGTACAAATTCCCAAACAGATCACTGGAAGTGATGGTAAGTAGAAAGATCCGTACTTTGATCTCTTACTATCTGGTGGGGAAAGAGCAGCATATAATAGTCATTGACTTAAAGGACACAATGCGTTCTGAACATGATGCTCCTTTCTCATAAAGTATTGCCTCCAAGCTGGAGCATCCACTGTGAGTTTAAATAGATAATTCCATCATTTTATCAGGGTGACAGTGGTGGTTATTTTATAAAAACAGTAGTACTGTGGTTATGAGATTATATCCTTTACATTTCATGATACCATGTAGAATCCTGAGCCAGTGGATCAAGCCTCTTTAATTGCTAGGATAGTGGTATTGGATGATAAGGTGCTATGGGTAGGAAACCCATTCCTTAGAATACAAGACACTTTCTGTTACAAAATGAATAATTGTCATTCTACCCTGAAAAGGGCCCAATGTAGCCATTCTGCACCATTTTTCACAACTTTGTTACTTTCTTGTTTAAAAGGTTTAAAGTTTGCTGTTCTGGACACTTTTTCAAGTCTCATATATTTATGGGATCCCATATGTACATATGTAATTAATTTTTTTTTCCTGTGAACCTATCTTTTTTTTTAAATATTTTTATTTATTTATTTGAGAGACAGTGAGAGAGAACATGAGAGGCGAGAAGGTCAGAGGGAGAAGCAGACTCGGGAGAAGCAGACTACCCATGGAGCTGGGAGCCTGATGTGGGACTCGATCCTGGGACTCCGGGACCATGACCTGAGCCAAAGGCGGTTGCTTAACCAACTGAGCCACCCAGGGGCCCTGAACCTATCTTTTTATTATGGGGAATCTCTGTCAACAACCTAGAATAGGAGAGGGAAAATTATTTTTCCTCCCCTACAGTATTGTCCCAGATCCTGCCAGTACTTGCAAACTAGGTCCTTCATCTGCTCCCTTAGCAAGCCCAGAATATTACCAGTTTTATTGACCTAAATGCCAGGAGAAAACATGAAAGCAGGACTTATGGTATGTGCATGTTTTCTTGCAAGACTGCCCATCAAGCAATGGGCAGTTCTTGACCTTACTAGAAAGTATTCCCTTAATTGGGAAGAACAGGTCACTTTTGCAAGAGCAGAAGGTTCAAAGGCATCTGACAATACATGAAATTTGGAGGCATCAACTTAAATATCTTTTCTTCATCTTCTTTCTTTGTCCTAGAATCCCTTCTTTCCTATCTGGGGTTCTGTACTCCGTGTGAAAGAACTGTTATTTTACCAGGAAGCCCTAGTTTTGGACGGTTTCCAATGCTGTCAGTGAGACCCTACAGCTTCCTCATTTAGTGTGAAATTGCCAACTGATCTCTCTCAAGCTTAGAAACAGCCACGCACTCTCATTATTTTTACAGTGGCTATTTACCCCCAGTTTCTCAAACACCAGTTTGTACCAGTGACCACAGTCCTCGTCCATGGTTTAACACTGCAATTCATAACTAGTGAAAGTTTCAGCTATTACACAGGATCTTGTGCCAGGGACTCTGTGTTCCACCTGCCACCAGTGGCATCTCCACTGCCAGCTGGGCAGCATCCAGGGCAGCTCGGAAATTCCGTTCTCGTTTTGACTGCACAATTCCTGGCATCAACTGTCAAGACTGAGGTCCCAGGACAGCACACTCTGAGACTGAAATTAGCATGCAGTATGTTTATTAGTGACTGAGATTGGGGTCAGCACCTTGGAAGAGATGGAAAGTATCCACAGAGGGAGAAGGTCAGTCATGGAGCATCCCTCCGAATGACCTGCAGCACACCTTGGGGAGCTCTAGAGTCAAGGTATCAATGGAAGTTGTCTTGTGTTGTGGTAGAACATGTGGGTCTTTATCTCCCATGTTGTTGGGACGTTGAAGACAGGCTGTTGGGGAGCAGAATTGTGAACTTGGAGTTGTGAATCTGAAGAAGGCTGTATCCAGAAGGTAAGGAAATAAGTCTTCAATTCTTGAGGGGAGATCTGGGTGCCATAACACCTTCTATCCCAGAAGTCTCCTGTTTGTCAAAGGTGTCTAGTACTGACCTTAAATAGGTCTGCATGGTAGCTGTGAACACTAGCTATGAATATCATTATGTCATTTTACCTTTGTATATTCCAAAACACATAACAAGCAGTGTAGCACAGATTCACCTTGAACTTGTCTTTTTTATTTATTTACTTTCCTGAGGATGATTCTACTGTTTTTAGAAGAGTTTACATTGCAGTATGGAGCCAAGGTATAGAGGTTATCGTGCACCTACTGTCTTTGCCTTTTCTGGAATTCTTCTTTAATGGAGAAGAATGTTAGCAATTCTGTCTTCATGTTTACATGTTGTGATGTGAGCAGAGTAACCTGCAAAGACCACAGTGTATTGATCAAAGATCAGTGAGAAGTATAGTTGTTAGTTCTGAAGCCACAGTATCAGTCAGCCACAAAAGCTTTCTATTTACCTTAACTGCATTTAGAAAGTGTCACTGTGCTCTGTTCAAGTGTAGCATTCATTTAAGAGGAACCTACTTCCTAGATATTAATAAAAATCAGGATTATCTAAAATGCTGCTTGTTGAGGGGGGCGGTGCCTGGGTGGCTCATTTGGTTATGTCGGACTCTTGGTTTTAGCAAGGGTCGTGAGGTCGTGGGGTCAAGTCCTGCTTTGGGTTTTGCACTGAGTGGTGAGTCTGCTTCAGATTATCTCTCTCTCTCCCTCCCCCTCTCTTCCTCCCCTTGCTCATGTACATGCACTCTTTCTCTAGAAATAGATACAAATTAAAAAAAATTAAAACGCTTCTTATTGGACATGAGCAAAACAGAAATTGGAATATAAACTGATTTCGCATTTCAAATTGGACTGTTTTTCTTCTTTGCTTTCAGGTTTGCTACATGTGGCTTATACATGGTGAAATATTCAGCAAAGGTATCACAAACCATTACCAACCCCACCATCCCTTCGATGATGGAAGGTACACAGAAGTGACATTAAGTAAACTACATTAAGGTTTTCCCACCTTAAAGCCTGCAGTAGTAAGTCCTTGCTCTTAAGAATTGCAATGACAAGAAATTTCTGACTTATCCTAAAATGATCCATGATTACAAACTTTGGAGAAGAAAAGGTAATCTTGTATTATTACTTTAAATCAGAAGAAAGCCTAAAACATGAGAACGTCACCATCTGTCACTGATTTCAAATCTTCTATCTAAAGCCAAAGAATTTTTAATAAAACTCCTTTTCCAAGCATTTGCTGAGGGCTGTCATTGTGCCTTTCATATCCAAAATGTTGTGTGAAGTTTTTGTTTTTAAATATCTTTCAATGAACTTCAGAGATTTTTGGTTCCCAGGAGCAGGCAAGAAAAAAGACATGTATTTGGGACTCTTACTTACTGAGAATGCAAGCACTCTGGGTAATCGTCTTTGCTATGTGAGAGACAATGTGGAAGCTTTATGAAAAACACACAATTTGCCTTGTGTTTTATATGTATCCAGTAGAAGTCACAACCACTCCATTCTTCTTGTCCTCAAACACCCAGCTGACCAAATACCAAAGAGCACATGACACACACACCACACCTGTGTTACCTGCACTTACTGTAGCTCACAGAATAGCCAGTCTGTCCATGAGGAATATGGGATCTTTTGAAACCAAAATTCTGCTTTTGAACATTACATATGATGCTTTTCTTTCTATATATCAATTTTCTTCATCCCTGAAGTAGAGATAAGAATGATTCCTTCCTGTCAGGAATTTTTTTTTAAGATTTTATTTATTTATTTTAGAGAGAAAGAAAAGGAGTGCACGAGTGAGGGAGGCACAGAGAGAGAGGAAGAGAAAGAGACTCTCAAGCAGAGGCCAAGCTGAATGGGGAGCCCAATGTGGGGCTTGATCTCATGACCCGTGAGATCATGCCCTGAGCAAAATCAAGACTCAGCCATTTAACAGACTGAACCACCCAGGAAGCCCTCCTGCTGGGATATTTATATAGAATAAGTGGATCAGTGTCTATAAAGCACTAACAACAATAAAGATTAACTACTTACCATCAATTAGTGTGATTTCCAGCATTTACTTTCATTAAAAAATATTAAGGCTTCACCTTAATTCACACACACATGCATGTGTAACATGATTTTAAATAATATCTTGATGGATTAAGGACCATACAAGGTCCTTTAAGATTTGAATAGTGTCTTTTGTTATGGACCCAGACCTATTGTTCCACTTTTATAAATTAGGACACTGTAGATCTATTCTAAGTTACTTTAGTTAGCCCCTGGCTTAATGTGAGGCAACTCTGTAGAACAATGTAGAACTCTGTAGAACAATTGGAAAATAAATGAAATAAGTGATTAATAATAAAACCAATGGAGCCTGAGCGAATAGTGTTTGATGGATGGCATATCATTCTTGGGAAGTAGTATTGCAGCCTTTTGCACCCCTGGGAATATCCAGAATGTTCAGTCTGAGCCACTTTCAAGAGTGATCATGATTAACCAGAACTACCCATAGTTAAGTACAGGAGAATATTAAGAAAGGAAAACCCCATTTCAATTACAGTCTATCTGGAGAAAGTGAACAGAGATCCTCACCCTTTAGTATGCTTTTCAGTCCTGCAGCCCTGAATTACTGGGTTAGAGTTGGAGGGAGGCATGTATTGGCTAAATATAGGGTGTTCTCAGTGCCAGTCAACAGTGGGATTTGCTGCCTCATGAGTTATTGAGGACCCTGTCACTGCAGAAATACATGCAAAGGCTGCATGGCCATGCATCAGGAATGTGGGAGAGAAATTTCCTGTATTGGGTTCAACTGGATATCCCCGTAGGTCCAAGCACATGATAAGGTTCTGTGATTCTAAATCTTGTCAAGGTCATGCCGTGATTAAAGACAGGTTATACTTGTGAAAAATATAACTAGAGAAAAGAGCTTTGCAATAAAGGAAACATGACTTTTGAAGCTTCCTCAGAGGGGAAGTTTTTCACGATGCATCTCCTGATATAAGACAGAAATGAACACATGTCAGCAGAGATGTAGGGCATCTGATGGATCCAAGGCACTGATGTGGGGGGTACTGGAGACAAACTGCACAAGGGGAGATGTGTTGAGGTGTGCTTTCTGACTGGTAATTATGACACCTCTCCCCATTCTTAGAAAGAAATGTTAGTGGGGAAGAGTACAATTGAAAGCAAGTACCTGACCATCACCAAGTTCTCTGTATATCAAATGTCAACAACACAAATTAGGATAATTATTACATATAGCTCTTATAATATGTATATACATAAGAGGAAGAAATGTATAGCAACAAATAATCATCTGGGTGAAAAAAAGCTTCACTGTGGTTTTTGAATTTTATCTGAATTTACTCTTGAAGAGTATCATTTAATATTATCTAAAGAACTAGCTATGACTTCCATTAGCTAAAAGTAGATGCAATGGCCATACATGGTGATGAGTTAGAGTAATAATAACTCATATATATTGAGTGCTTATTTTAAGTGGACCAGATGCTATCTACGTGATTTAAAGTATGGGATAATCTCCCAATAACTCTGCACACTGGGTTCCCCATTTATCACGAGGTGCTGAGGCATAGGTAGGTGCCATTTGCAGAGTGGAAGGGAGTCTGTAGTGGAACAGAGGAAAATGAAGCTGTATTGGTCTGACTGAAATCGCATGCTCTCAGTCATGTGTCAGAACTGCTTCTCTGGTAAGAATTATCAATGAAATTTAAAATCATGTTAAAGTTGGTCCATTTTTGTTTTATGTAATCTTCTCTATTCTATACCAACCTCTTCTTCCTTTCCTAGAGCCAGCTTCCTCTTTTTTGTTTTTTTAATTTCTTTTCAGCATAACAATATTCATTGTTTTTGCATACCCAGTGCTCCTATGCAATACATGCCTTCCCCAATACCCACCACCTGGTTCCCCCGCCCCTTTGAAACCCTCAGGTTGTTTTTCAGTGTCCATAGTCTCTCATGATTCACCTCCCCTTCCAATTTCTTTCAACTCCCTTCTCCTCCCCATCTCCCCATGACCTCCATGTTATTTGTTATGCTCCACAAGTGAAAACATATGATAATTGACTCTATCTGCTTGACTTATTTCATTCAGCATAATCTCCTCCAGTCCCGTCCATGTTGCCACAAAATTTGGGTATTCATCCTTTCTGATGGAGGCATAATACTCCATAGTGTACATGGACCACATCTTCCTTATTCACTCGTCCGTTGAAGGGCATCTTGGTTCTTTCCACAGTTTGGTGACCATGGCCATTGCTGCTATAAACATTAGGGTACAGATGGCCCTTCTTTTCACTACATCTGTATCTTTGGGGTAAATAAGCCAGAGAGAGTGTGGCGAAGAAACCAGGTCTTGGTCCCAGCTTCCTCTTTTATAGTTTGTCTTTATTCTTTAAAACTTGACTCAATCCACATCTAGTCCACAAGTTTTTCATTCATTGCTTCCAAGAAAGGACTTTTCTTCTTCCAACTGCAGCGGCAAACTATGGGCTTAGACTTCCTTCTGGTATATATGACCCATTTCTCCAAAGACAATTGAAGCTGTGTTCCATAATGGCCAAATTAGATTGTCTATCACTAAATATTACCCAAATCTTTATTTTCAAGAAGATATTCATTTATAATGATGGTGCAGAATCTTTGGAAATATCTGAGGACCACCATACTCAAAAGACCCCCCCTGAAAAGCTGATTCCTCATGGATAAGGTTTTACTTTTTATTTTTTTAATTTTTAATTTTATTTTAATTTTTATTTATTTTTTATTTTTATGTAGATTGTCAACTAACATTGCTATTTATACATACACATTTTTGCTATTGTGTGGTGATGTTAATTGGTTATATATAATATATATATATCAATTGATATATGTACATAATTTCTTGATTCTTTATGTCTTTATATGATATGCTGTATGTGTATTTTTATAAAATAGTAATAACATAGTTTCCTCATTGAGACATGAAGGTTAAAAAAAATGATAAGATAATAAAATACCTAGTTGTTACTCCCTCCATGTGGCTGTCTGGGTCTTTCTCCCTATTTCTTTAGAAGCTTTGCTATAAACTGAATTGTGTTCCATGCAAATTCATATGTGGAAGCCCTAACACCCAACATGACTACACTGGAGATAGGATGTTTAGAAAGAGTTTAAGGTTAAATGAAGTCATAAGAGTGACATCCTAATCTGATAGGATCAGTGGCCTTATAAGAAGAGGAAAAGAGGAACATTTTCACCAGATTCACACAAACAGAAGCCATGTGAGGACACAGCCAGAGAAGCTCTCCACAAGCCAAGAAGAGATCTCTCACCAGGACCAACCATACCTATACCCCTAATCTAGAACTTGCAGCCTCTGGAACTGTGGGAAAACAGCTTTCTCTTGTTCCAGTTATTTGGTCTTTGTGTGATGGCCCAAGTGGACAAAGACAACCCTCTTTCAGGACCTCAGAAATACATCTTTTTTTTTTTTTTTTCCCTTGGTTGTAGCTGACTTTGAGACCAGCCTACTTCTGTTTTTCAGCTTGTGAACACCCCTGGAAACTACCCCCTTCTTTTTTGGTTTTGCCTTTTGAGATTGCTTAGGAAAAAATCAGAAGTTTCCATTTTGATCAGCATGGGGAAGAGAAAGGTAAAAACACAAGTTAATGGAACCAGGAGGATATCACCTTCCAGAACTCTTACAATCCTTTTCTCGGTTAGAGAGAAACTGTTTCAATCTAGAAGGAGAATGTGATTCTTCTTGCTCTTGTAGAAGAGATCACCACAATCTCTTCCAAGGAGGCTACCATCACTAATTAAATTTAACCTTTTAAGTAACAAAATGAATAACAACTTTCGTCTTCCTCCTTATTTTCTCACCTTCAGGTATGAAGATGAACATGAAATTTATGTATAACAACTATTTATTTTTGTTTCGCTTTGTTTAGAAGGGAAATTTATATTTTTGTGCCCTCTAATCATATCAGGAACTAGTTAAGTAGACTTCTGTTTTAACATGATCAGGAAATTTTGAAAATGGTCATATTTCAAAAAAGGCCAGACTATTTGGCATTGTGCTGAGTGTGTTTGGGACACAGGTGGACAGCAGACTTCTTGTGTATATCTCTATATCCATTGGATCTCAGTGGCCTAAAATAACAATGATTTACTTCTTGCTCTCATTACTTATAAAATCTACTGCAGATCACCTATGACTTCTTCAATGGGATCTTATGTGCAAAGAGCTCTCCTAACAAAGGCATGTTATCCTGAGGCAGACAGAAAAAGAGAAAAGACAGAGCCTCTTCTCTACTCAACAGTGATGTCTGTCACTTCCACTTGCAAAGCCAATCTCATGTCCAACCCAACCCCACGCTGCAGAATTATACCTTAACGCAGGGATGAGCTCTGCAAATCCCATGACAACTGGAGGTATATGCATGTAATCACTGCATGGGAAAGTACAGGAATACTAAAGGGAACTGAGATAATATTTACTGCATAAATGTACCACTCATTATCAAATGACTTGCAAAACTATCTTGGAAAGTGTTATTTGTGGGGACTCCTAGGTGGCTCAGTTGATTAAGAGTCGGCTTTCAGCTCCAGTCATGATCTTGGGTTCTTGGGATAGAGTCCTGCACTGGGTTTGCTGTTCAGCTAAAAGTTTGCTTCTCCCTCTGCCCATTCCCATTGTTCATGCTCACTCTCTCTTTCTTTCTTTCTGTCTCTCAAATAAATAAATAACATTGTTTTTAAAAAGAAGGAAACCAATGGGGTGCCTGGGTGGCTCAGTGGGTTAAGCCACTGCCTTCAGCTAGGGTCATGATCTCAGGGTCCTGGGATTGAGCCCCACATCGAGCTCTCTGCTCAGTGGGGAGTCTGCTCCCCACCCCCCGCCTGCCTCTCTGACTACTCGTGAAGTCTTTCTTTGTCAAATAAATAAATAAAATCTCTTAAAAAAAAAAGGAAATCAAGAAGTTTCTACTTTAAAAAGAAGAAAAGCGTTATTTGTGGATCTTTCAAAACTAGTGTCTTTAGTCTAGATACTTAGTGATATGCAATCTATGAAAAATGAGTGAGAGAGTGAGTGAATGAATAAATAATAAATAAATGAATAAATAAATAAATAAATAAATAAAATTCTGTTCACTGGGTTTTCTCATTTGTGGTATATCTGCATTGTAATTTGAAGCTATTGCAGGTTTTGGATTGTGTAAATGCTGTTATCAACATTTGAATTAAGGGAAATCATTAAAATGATGAAACCATAGGAACAGAGATATTTCAATGTCTCAAGATGAATAAATTGCAAATATCAAGGTCAACTCAAGATTTGTAAAAATAAATGTAGGTACAGATTGGTATTGCTATAGATACAGATAAAGTTATTTCTAGGTCTGCTCATTAGAGGGATCTAAAAGCAACGTCATGTCAGTAGCAATAGCATACCAGCAGTAGATAGTATCTAAACTGGAGGCTATAAATACCATTTTCTATCAAAATGATCTAGTCTTCTTTGGGGATAGCTGATTTCAAGTTCGGGGGGAAAAGAATGGGTCATGTGACCCTCCCTGGGGCGTTTGATATCATGAAGCAGAGGTGTTCTCCAAGACTAACAAGATCATGGCTCAAGACACAGAATCCAGTTTGAAGGAGCTCTCACAGGCAAAATTTGTGACAATTTGAGCATAAAAAAATTGCAGCATCAAAGCTCATTGAATCACTGAAAATCCATGAAAAATCATGAGATGAGAGACTAATAGCTCCATGGGCACTTCTGTTGGACTGTGGTCAGAGGCATCCTTGGGCCATATGAAGTAACCCCCTTAATCCATCTCATGTGCTATTGTCCAACTTATCTTGTCTTTGTTCTTAAATATGGTGCAGGGTGTGTCAAAAATAAACCAAAAACAGCTGGAGGACAGTGATGACTCATGTGCCATTTTGGAACCATCAGCCATGAGTCTAATTGTTATTCAGTGACAACCAAAAACACAATTTTGACCAGACTAAGAGAACAGTGATTAGTGACAGATATTATTTTACTTATATCATCTGTTTTAGATAACTTCAGATTTTCACAAAAACATAAAATCTTACCAGAATGTTTGAATTTTGTGAAGATTGGCTACATAGATACTTAGTCAATTAGCATAAATACCACCTATAGAATTGTCAGGTCAAATTATCCCAGAGAGAAGCTCTTAGCATAGCTTCTCAGCTGTGGTCACTGATGGTAACTATGCTTGTAATGAACACAACAGAGTTGTTGAAACACTATGTTGTGTACCTGAAACTGACATAACATTGTGTCAACTATACTTAAATCAAAAAAAAAAAAAAGGAAATTTAAGAAAAGACATAGGAAAAAGACTCTTAAAAGACATTTAACTGAGATCGATTAGCAGGCTCTTGCTAAAACTTAAAATTTACCTTGATAAGGAGACATTTGGAGATAGAGTGGTAAAAAAGAAAGGGATGTGTGTTGGTCCACGTTATCCTGCATGAAAAGTGCCCCAACCTGGATAGGATGAGGCAGGAAAACAGACCTCTGTGCATGTGGATTGCCTATGCTTGGTGCAAGGATGTGGACGTCCAGCGTAGTACAGAGATGCTTGTGTGCTCTCTTCCCCACCCAACGGCCTCTTTCATGTTGAGACTGCAAGTCCGAAGGATAGACCCACAAACAAACAGAATTGTCTACATGGAAGAAGGCAGGTAAGATGGTGTACCCTGGCCAGTGTGTGCTAAGAAATTGGGAGCTGACAGTTATGCACACCAAATGGAGAGATGGACAGTTTATAAAACAGAAAAACATGGGAGAGCAGCCCAGATTGGCTCATTCAACTCAGTGGTGACCTTCTTTGGGGGAAAGTTCTCAATAATGACGGATGCAAAAAGATACACCACATTTCCTACCCTTCATTGTAGATTGATTTTGGGATCAAAACCCTTTGTGTGACCTCCAAGCCTCAGATAAGCTTTGGAAAGCAGAACAAGTTTGAAGCCTTCTTCTTTTTTTTTTTTTTTTAAAGATTTTATTTATTTATTTGACAGACAGAGATCACAAGTAGGCAGAGAGGCAGACAGAGAGAGGAGGAAGCAGGCTCCCCACTGAGCAGAGAGCCCGATGGGGGAGTCGATCCCAGGACCCTGAGATCATGACCTGAGCTGAAGGCAGCAGCTTAACCCACTGAGACACCCAGGCACCCAGGTCGAAGTCTTCTTCTGGCTGCTCTCTCTCAGCAAGTGCAGCCACAGAGATGCAACTGTCCCCTAGCAGGGGAAGGGCCACTCTGAACGCAGTAGCCACAACCCCCAGCTCCAGGATGGCAGGGACACTGCATTCCTGCATGGCCGTGATGGTCTATGTGACCGTGGTGAAAGCAGCTCTTCAGTTCAGAGCATGTACGTGGCTCTGTGGTGGCTGACCTCACACCCTCCCTGTCCTTCAGCTACCTCCTAGGCACCCGATTCTCTGTGTTCCGCCCACTTTCTGCACTAAAGCCGGATGTGTACGGGTAGCTAAGTCAGCTGTTTTTGTCCTATACTGGTGTAAGTGGAGGTGGCAGAAACACTGACTTGGGAACTATAGTCGGTCTCTGGGAGTGTTCTGTGTTTTCTGTTAAAAGCAAACAAAATATTCTCAGGCAGAAAAAGAGCTTCCCAGGACTATATATCTTAGAACCAAATGACTTCTGTGAACTAGGTGCCAGACTTTGCCTGCGCCTGCTGGTGGTGGAAGGGGAGGGGTGGGGGGTGGTGTTTCAGGGGTCCAGCAGGGAAGTGCCTCCAGCTGCAAGGGGAAGGGAACTAGGCCTTCCTGAAAATAAGGGAGAAGACAGATGTAAGGCAGATGCAGACAGTGTCTGCGGGGATGAAAGGAATGGGTATGGTACATTGCCCCCATTAGGAATGAATGACTGTGGGAAATAACGACTGAGACTTGGAAAATTCATTTCAGAGTAAGGTGAAAGGAATACCCTCTTCACAAGCTAGGTAAGTGCGACCCTCTGAAATTACCTGTGATACAACCCAGAAGGGGGTAAAAAAAAAACGTTATATTGCATTTTCAATAGGGAAAAATGTGGCTTCTTTGGGAAAGGAAAAAAATGTACAGAGGAGAAGAAAAATGCGTTTGAGACTGCATCAGAGACTTAGGATCCAGAGAAATGAGCAAGAAAAGGAAATTTGAAAGCAAACAAACTTTCATGAGCATTAGATAAGCTGATATTGCAAGTGGGATGAATGAAGAGGAGGACAACTTGAACCTCTCCTGAGCTGTAAAAGGAAAGGAAGTAAAGCATAAAATCATGAGAGAGTAGGGATTAAAATGGAAGACAGAGAAGATGTATTCTAATTAAATTCCAGAGACAGGCTACATAAATTTGAAAGTATAGTTATCTAAGATATAAAATAAAATTTTCATAATACAAAATATAACCTAAATATCTTATTAGTTCTCAGATAACAGAAGTGCAATAGAAAAATCTCTGAAAATGTTCAGAAAAATAAGGAGGATGGTGGGCACACATCTATTCACAAAAAGTGTATGGATGTCTCCAAAATATGGAGGGATTCTGAAAGTCATTAATCAAACTTAAAAATCAGCACAATGTTTTCATAAATGAAGTTTTGGTATTAGGAAAGCAATTTGACAATCACTAAGCGATAAAAATTAACAAAATAAACTGCAAAGTTTAAAGCTAAAATAAAAAGAATAATTCACCCTACCAAATATGAGAATCTACTATAAATCATAGGATCTCATGGATATGAGGAGTTTGAGAAACAAGACAGAGGATCATAGGGGAAGGGAGGAAAAATGAAACAAGATGAAACCAGAGAGGGAGAGACACCCTAAGAAACTCTTAATCTCAATTAACAAACAGGGCTGCTGGAGAGGTGGGGGGGGGGGGATAGGGTGGTGATAGATATTGAGGAGAGTATGTGCTGTGGTGAGTGGCATGATTTGTGTAAGACGGGTGGTTCACAGACCTGTATCCTTGAAGGAAAGAATACATTATGTGTTAATAAAAAATAAAAATAAAAAAAGGATATCCTTGAATGGGACAGAAGTAGCTAAACAACATCATTACATGTGTATATGACATATATATCATTACATGTGTATATGACATATATATCATTACATGTGTATATGACATATATATCATTACATGTGTATATGACATATATATCATTACATGTGTATATGACAAGACAAGGGCGAATTCTATCTGTCAAAGCTGACTTGGTTTTGGGATGAGTACTTTCTAGAATATTAAAAAAAAAAGTAGCTTTCCTTAATATTATAAAACAAATAATTCAAAACAGTTTTCAGTTGCTGATGAATAAAACTATTCAAGAAATAGGAAAATACACTTAAAAAAAATCTTTCAATCTCTTGTTGGAAAATCCTGCCTAATCAATAAATGAAAACTAAAAACATGAAAATAATTGACAGATGTATTTAATTAAAATATTTAGACATAAAAATTCAGACAGTTAAGCAAGGAATCACTTTTAGAGACCTAATTAAATGTATATAATCATTGAAATATTATGTCTATTTATATACAATGAGCTTCTTCTATTCAGGAACAATGTGAACAATACTTGACAATAGGAATGGGTAGACCGAGACCTGCAGACAAGTGCTGGCTTTAGCACTAGTTTAAGGTTTAGGGAGAAGGGGCTGCTGTACCATTTCAGCTCTTAGACAGTGGGGTCCCGGTGCCCTTAGAGGGGTTACAAAAGCATCAGGATACACCACAAATCTTGGGCAGGAAGTTTCTACCAGAATATTTTCTCTGTTGGAACCGCAGTCCCAATTCAAGTGGGTAGAGGCTGAATATCAAAGATGCCCCCAAATCCACAGAAACAAATGACTCAATCAACAGTCATATTAACCTGCATAATGCAACGAAACCACTTGATTTTTCATAAAATAATTGAAATGGTTTAAAAAATACATTACCATTTGTTAGCCTGTCAGTCTTACAAGTAGGAAAGACTATGTGGTGAAGCCATACATAACATCTTGTACTTTGTGGGTGGGTCCATTGATTCTACCTTTTAAGGGAAAGACTTCTTAAATTCTCACACACCTCACATTTGAATATCTTTTGGTTTCTCAAGCTAATCTCTAGAAATCGGTGTTACAGTAAGCAAATCACATGTGTATGCTGCTCTGTTGAAAGTGTATTAAGTATAGCATTGTGGTAGAAAAAGGACTTAAAAGTCTTTTAATTGTCTAATCATATGAAAATGGTCAAATTTGTAGTGCATTCATCCAGTTTATAAAACATATCAACTTTCATTGCCCAACATAGATAGAAACTTCATGGATTGGAAAGATGTTCATATAACACCCAAGCCAAGAAAAAGTATAGATGGGAATTATACAAATACATAAACAAGGCATTATAAACCAAGGGTAGCAAAGGCACATCTTGTGAAAATGAAATAAAAGAAGTCAAATATGTATACAGTCTCAGAGGCTACAAATAATGAAACATATAGTCTATAAACAAAGTCACATGAATTAATAACAAACTTAAAAACAGACACTATTAAACGGAAAATAAAACTTGTCTACTAACTTAAGCAAGCAAAAAAGAAATAGTGCCTAGGAGATCTGACCAAGGGCAAAAAAATGTTTGTATGAAGAGAGACAGAGAGAGAATTTTCTGAGCAAGACACCAAACCCAGGGATCATAGATAAAATTCAATTTTATAAAATAATCTTTTAAGGTATATGAACAAAATTGCCCAAAGTAAAATGATATGTGAATATCAAGGAGAAATTATTCACAGCATGTTTAAGATTAACAATTTCTGTTATTGGCTGGTTAGAGAGAAAGATGTCATGCTTATGGCTAGAGATACTAAAAATTAGTAGGGGATATTTAGTCAATTTTGATTTTTAAAAAGATTTATTTATTTACTTACTTATTGGAGAGAGTGAGCAGGGGGAGGGGTAGAGGGAGAGAGAGAGAGAGAGAAGTAGACTCCTCATTAAGTGGGGCCTCCAATATCAGTGGGGCTTGAGCTCACGACCCTGAAATCACGACCCGAGCCAAAGTCAAGAGTTGGATCCTTAACTGAGCCACCAGGTGCCCTTAGACAAGTTTGTTTTCATGTGAGCTTAGAAAGTTCACATCATTTGATTCCTTAACTATTTTCTTAAGGATCTATGTTATAGACAGACATAATGTATGTCTGTTTTTACTGAATAATATTTTTACAGTATTTTTTTTTTTTAAATTAGGGGCAATGGCTAAATAGGTATGACCTGGCAGTCATTAGGAAGACTGAAGCACATCCACAACTATAGAAAGGAAAACACTGCAGCTCTTTCTTTCCACAATAGGACAACCTTGGCCCAGTCCTTCCCTAACTTCCCATGAGCGAGGAAGAGATGCTAAATATTGATTGGGTCATTCACTTTTATTGCTGCTATAACAAATTACTACAAACTTTACAACTTGAAACAGCAAAATGTATTATCTCGCCGTTGTCTAGGTCAGAAGTCCTGGCTCCCTGGACGGGTTCTGTGTTTCGGGTTTCACCCTGAGTTATTACCGAAAGCAAGTTGTTTGTCGTCACTTACAGAGAGGCCCTGGGAAGGCTCTACTTTGAGCTCACGCGGATTGTTTGCAGAACCTAGATCCTTGAAGGAAGATCCTTGAAGGAGGTTTCTTCCAGGACGTGGCCGTACACGTCCTGGAAGAAACCTCCTTTGTTCTGGAAGCCTTCCTGCCGTACTTGCACCCTTGCACCCCAGAGCTGGCAAAGGCACATGCAGCTCTCCCCAGACTTTGACTCTGATGGTCTCTCCACCTTCCTTTTCTGCCTGCCTCCTGCCTGAAAGTGCTCCTGTGATTACACTGGGACCGCACAGATCATCTCTCTTAAGGACATCTGATGGGTAAATGTACATCCATCTGCCAAGTCCCCTGATTAACTAGATTCATACTTCATATTTCTGCCTATCACGCCCACCAACACAAGGGCACCCTGTCCCTAAGCCTCAGAAGGCTTGTTCTCTGCTCTGTATGGGTCTTATCTCCCAACTGGTAAATAGGAAATAGGCCAGGTTTTCTGGCTCCTGGAACAGGTGATTCTTACTCCCAATTTTTTTTTTTAATTTTATTCATTTATTTGACAGAGAGAGACACAGTGAGAAAGGAACACAAACAATGGGGCGGGAGAGGGAGAAGCAGGCTTCCTGCCCAGCCGGGAGCCCAATGTGGGGCTCGATCCCAGGACCCTGGGATCATGGACTGAGCCAAAGGCAGACATTTAAAGACTGAGCCACCCAGACACTCCAATTTTTACCCCCAATGTGTCCTCACTGCATTCATGGGATAACTTGCCATTAATTACTCCCCTTCTTCCAAGTGCTGACATAACTGGGGACCTTCTCTTGAAAGATGTACCAGCCGAGGTCATTGATTGGACGCTCGTGGTACATCCAAGAGCTGTAATTGCAGGGGCTCAGGGAATGTGCAGTTTTAGGCACTCTCCTACCTGCTGCCTAGTTCTTTACAGCAAGACTCCGGGGGCCGGGGTGGGGGTGAAGGTCATACCCCCAAAGCCCATCTGGAAAAAAGCTGCGTGTTGATCTAGGATATCATCCACCCAGGAGAGATTTTATTGTGTTAAGCCCATAAAAATTTGGGCTTAACCTCACAAATAACCAGGAGTTAAAAAATACACATTTAATTAAACTGTGGAGGTGTAGATGGGACTAGAAACATGTCTGAGGAAGAAATACAGTCTTTAGATGTTACAAATTATAACAGTGTATAACTGTCATACGTCCTAAAGTTCCAGCCTGATTATCTTAATTACAATGCCACCAAGGTGAGGTAGGAAATGACTAGGAGGACAGGAAACAAGTATGCTGAAGCTTCTCTGCCTAAGAGCTAATTATTTTAAATATTACAAATTCACTTTTGAATTACATATAGTCAGGAGAAAATATTCAACTGGGATACTGATTTCATTTTTAAGATTTTATTCATTTATTTGAGAAAGAAAGAGCACCTACATGGATGGGAGGGGGCAAAGGGAGAGGGAAATACCAAATTATTTTGTTTGCATAGTAGTTTACAAATCTACTGAAACCACTTTTATTTTTAAAAAAAAGAAAAAAATCATTATCCTGGTTGGGCATCTGGTGTCTCAGTCCAGTAAGCCTCTGACTTTCCCCAGATCATGATCTCAGGTTCCTCTGATGGAGCCCTGACTGGGGTCCTGAGCTCAGCGGGGAGTCTGTTTTTCCCTCTCTATTTCTCTCTTCTGAGTAGATGATGAGGTCTGCCTTGTCCTGCCTACCACATGTGTAGACATCTGGACAGCATCCAAAACCTCATTTTATATCTACAATTTCTATATACTGTGTCTGAAACACAATTTAAAAAAATAAAGCGTATGAGAAGTCAAGTCTTAGCTGAACATCAAGAGAAAAACCAAAAAGAGAAAAGAACAAGAAATAACGAAAACAAAGTTATCAGACATAGATGTTCAAATTACGAGTGCTATATTCAGCACTCAGAACACCATAGGAGGTGTACAAACAAACAAAGCAAAAAGAATAAAATGAAAATTATGTATTTAAAAATTCAAATATTTGTATTAAAATGGGTTATTTATAACGTCTAGTTTCTGGCCCCCTGTGTAAAGAATTTTGAAGACATGACTTTCTTCCTTACAAGAAAAAAAGTGTAAAAAATGAGAACTTTTCTTAAATCCATTAGATAATTGAAGTCAAATACCAAAAACAGGAGAGAGAGGAGATACCGAGAATCAGACGTCATTGGGAGCAGAAGCTCAGGAGTAGAACCTGGAACTGGAGACAGGATGGGGGAGGAACATCTACCCTGGATTGGTCAGATTGTTAGATACTCCATGTGGATTAGCCTGAGAACTAAACGCTTCAGAGAGGCAGGTGGAAGTCCTGAGTGTGGGACCTCAGCTTGTGAGTTTTACTTCAGGAACTCCAAAGTTTCTCATTGTAAAGAATAGAGCAAACATAAAAAATTGACTCCAGATAAAATCTTTGGTGGATATTTTCAAATATTATTAAATTAAATATCATTTATAAAAAGAATAGAGCAAAATCCCTTCATTATTCTGGAAGGAAGGGGGGAATTGGAAATATTCTGTTTTCCCACGAGTCAACTGTATATACAGTGGTATAGTTTTCATGGATCTGGAGTATCTTAAAATGTGTATTGTGAACACTGAAAACTCTCAAAATTTTTCAATTGAAGTATAAATTATATGCAAAGGGGAATGAAAAAGGAATCAGAAAATGCTCAATTAAAACCAGAGAAAGCGAAGAATAAAAAAGGAGCAAAGAGCAAATATAATGAAATATAAATAGTAAGTAGTTACCAAAATGGCATATTTTTAATTTAACACTGTCACTAATCACTTTCACTGTGGACAGCAATTAAATTTTTTTGTTTGTTTGTTTAAAGATTTTATTTATTTATTTGAGAGAATGAGAGAGAGAGAGAGAACAAGTGGGGAGAGAGGCAGAGAGAATCCCAAGTAGACTCCAAGCAGAGCACTGAGCCCTGCAGGGGCTCAATCCCAGAACCCTGAGATCATGACCTGAGCTGAAATCAAGAGTCAGTTTCTTAAATGACTGAGCCACCCAGGTGGCCCAACAGTTTAAAATAGAGATTTTCAGAGCATTTTAAAAAATGAAGATCTACATATCTACTTCTTAAAAACTGTTTATTATAAACATCTGAGTTAAAATTAAAAGGATTTTTAAAAAGATATACCATTATTTTTACTGCATCTCACAAATTTTGATAAATTTTGTTTTCTTGAGTTCAATTTGTTTTTTTTTTAATTCTCTTGACAGACTCCTTCTCTGACCCATGGGAAATTATGCTTAGTTTAACATAGTTTGGGTTGTCTATATCGTTACAGATTTCCTGTCTGCTTTCTTGATCAATACTGACAGAAAGTTGTTGAAGTCTGCAACTACAACAGGATCTTTGTCATCACCCACCAATTAACTTGCAAAAATTAAATAGAATGAGCATTCCACATGTTGCAGAGGATGTGCAGACCTGAGATTCTCATGCACCATTCATGGCGGTATAAAATGGTGCAACTGTTTTGGTAAGAAAATTTGACAGTCTTTCAAAAACTTAAGTATATGGCTACCCTATGATCTATTCTACTATTTACTTGAGATTAAATAAAGCATATATTGATAGAACTTTTTTGTTTGTTTGTTCTTAGGAGAGAATCTAAAGTAGACTCCTTGCTGAACATGGAGCAGACATGGGGCTCAATCTCAGGACCCTGAGATCATGACTTGAGCTGAAACCAAGAGTCAGACACTCAGCTGACTGAAACTCCCAGGTGCCCCTGAACTTTTGAGTGGTGATTCATGGCAGTTTTATTTCTTTTTTTCAAAGATTTATTTATTTATTTATTTGACAGACAGAGACCACAAGTAGGCAGAAAGGCAGGCAGAGAGAGAGAGAGGAGGAAACAGGCTCCCTGCTGAGCAGAGCGCCCGATGCAGGACTCGATCCCAGGACCCTGAGATCATGACCTGAGCTCAAAGCAGCGGCCCAACCCACTGTGCCACCCAGGCACCCAGTTTTATTTTTAATAGCCAAAAATGAAGCAACCCAAATGTTTATCACCAGGTAAATTAATAAACTACAGTGCACTGATGCAATGGAGCTCTACACAGAAATAAAAGGAAAAGGTCGTTGGTGCATAAATAATATGGATGCATTCCAAAATGACAATGTTGAGGAAAAGAAGCCAGGGGGAAAAACCTGATGTTTTATATGTCTATAATAGTATAAAATGCAAATCAATCTGCTATGCAGAAATTATAAGAGTAGGTGCTTGGGAAGGAAGGTGCATCAGGAGTAATAGTTTATAAACAAACATGAGAAAACTTTCAGGGAAATGGGCATGTTCATTATCTTGGTCTAGTAATATTTTTATTTGTGTATACACAAATCAAGACTTACTAAGTTGTACCCTATAGATATGTACGCTTAATCACATCAGTTATGTCACAAACGTTGTGAAAAATAAAAATACCCATCTGTATGTAGGGTTTCCTTTCCAAAGGGATGGCCCCCAGCATTGCTGAGCTGTATTTCTTCCCACCCTCAGAAACCCACTTCTATCGGGGAGGTCTCACTGCAAACAGAAGTTACACTCTAGTTTGGGGGACTATTTCTAATATCTCCAAAGGTAGCATCCAGCTGAACCAAGTGGCCAGCTTATTCACATTTTTTGCTCGGATTACAAAATTGCATGTTCTACCTCTAAGTCAGCCCAGAAACTATTCAAATCAGTGCCCATTTTTTTTTTTTCTTTTCAGAAGCCAGTGATTTTTTTCAGAAATGTATATAGCAGAAATACCTACCCTGTTCTTCTCCCTGTTTTTTACAGATGAGAGTATATATTAATTGATTTACACTGATCTGAATGTAACAGATAAGCCAGGTGGTCTGACTGAGGGGCTGGAAACACTCGGGCAGAGCTGCATCTGGGCACAAGTGTCTGCGGATGGACAGGTCTAATGCAGGAAGCCTCTGGACTTCTCCATCACTTCAGCTGGGAGCGTCTCCAGTTACATTATATCTTTCTTAAACTGCAGCAACCAGGGGGTACCTTTTTATAGGTTCTTTTAGAGACTTTTATGATACACTTTTGTGTTCAGTTTTCAAAGTACCTCCATTGAAGTTAGGGATTTGAAAGGTTTTGACCACTGAACTATTTTCTGCCAATTTCCACAATAGTGGTTCTTTTCTTTGTTGTTGTTGTTCGGCGATTATGGAACTGTACACAGAATCCCAATGTACAAAGCAGAGAAAGAATAGGCTTTCTTTAAGGAGAATAGGGGTCTGGGGCCACACCCTGGCTTCCTTAGGTTCAAACCACTGAAATGGTTTGAAATGTTCTGAAGGCATCACCATGGAAACCCTGAGTTATCTGGAACACAATTTCCAAACCACTTTTCTCCAATGATGCCCAGATCCCATCATGAGTCGAATCTGGGAACTCTGCTCTCATTCTATAATTGGGATTACTCTTGGGCATCCTGAAGGCAGAATGCCTGCTTTCCATATATATATTTTTTAATTTTTATTAAAGGATTTTATTTATTTGACAGAGAGAGAGATTACAAGTGGGCAGAGAGGCGGGGAGGGGAGGAGCAGGCTCCATGCTGAGCAGAGAGCCCGATGTGGGGTTCAATCCCAGGACCCTGGGATCATGACCTGAGCTGAAGGCAGAGGCTTTACCCACTGAGCCACACAGCTGCCCCCCTGCTTTCCATATTAAAGCCCATCTGTAAAATTCCTCTCTTTTTTTCTCTCTCTCTCTCTTGCTGTCACTCTCTCTCTCACAATCCTTAACAATATTTCCAAAAAGAAAAATGATTTTTGGTATTAATAATTTTAAAGGTCTTACCATTTTTATCCTAATACCTTTATTTTTTTAATTGCCTCCCTACTTTTGTTCCCACTTTCTGTCATTTTTAACATGATGTATTATGATAGTGAAAAAATTTTAAGAGTCCTTCTGTTTTTAATTTTTTTTAATTTGTTTAGGATATAGTTGACACACAATGTCACTTTAGATGCAGGTGTACAACATAGTGGTTCCACACGTTTGTACAGAATGTTATGTTCACAAATGTAGCTAAAAGCTGTTCGCTTTAATACAATTGACTAGATTCCTTGTGCTGTGCCTTTTATTCCCAGGACTTATCCATGTTACTCCATAACTGATAGTCTGAGTCTCCCACTCCCTTCACCCATTTTACCCATCCCCTTCTCCCCTCTCCTCTGACAACCATCAACTTGTTCTCTGTATTTATAGTCTTTTCATTTTTTAAAGCTTATTTTTTTGTTGTTGCTACTACTTTTTTTTTTTCAGCATAAAATAGCATTCTTTGATGGAGAAGTCATGCAGTTCAGCCTAGATGATGGCTTGTTAATGTTTTTTATCCTTTTAAATGAAACAGTTGAGAATGGGTTTTAAGATACTTGAGTAAATACTGCAACAACAAGGCCCTAAGCAAAGGAGGGTTCAACTCTTTTGCTGTTAGCCTTTTTAAACAAAAACTCTCTTTCATCCTCTGTTTGCCCACTGTACAGCATCATGGCATATCACGCAATGGCCACCCTGGGTAAAGCAACCTCACCCTTTCAGAAACACTAAGACTATAGGCAGTCCTATCAAGAATATAATGAAAAACACCTGTAATGAAATTATTCTTGCATGTCACAATTTAAAATTCCCCTTGGAAATTTCTCCACAGTCCTATGAATTTCATTTAAATAAATTGGAATTCCTGCATTTTGTATTTTATAGTATTGAAGAAAGATGTGAGTTCAGCATCTTTAATCAATATTCTGGGGAAAAATGTTTTTCTGAAACTATAATTTGAAATGAAATGCCATCATACATTTGGTGCCTAATTTATTTTTAATATATATATGAGGTTTTTAAGAATGCTAAATATATTAAACCGTGGTAGTAGAAACTAAAAAAAAATGATTAGGCTGCAATATTCTAAAATAAAACTCTTAATAAGCTTTTGTAGATTTTTAATTTTTTAAACAAATTTAGTTATTTCATATTACTCATAAAACTAAGTTCTTAACCTTCAGGATATCTTATTCCCATTGTATTTGAAACCAAACAGAATGTTTTCACCAGTTAAGACCTCCATGAACTCCTTTCAGTATCAACTAATTTTGATATATTAGTACAGAAGCATCAATGGGCATGCAGAAAATATTATGAATTATTTCATTAGACATTTGTAAGCATTTACCTTTCAGTTAAGCACTAAAAGATTAATTGCTTGTCCTTAGGATGTTTTATGTTTTATTACAAAGATAAATAACTTGGTCAAATTTACACAGCTACTAAGTGTCAGAGCTAATGATAAAACACAGGATTCTAAATTCACTTTATTACATTTCTGGACACAACTGACTAGAATCCAGGACACACACAAAATTAAAAATAGTTTTCCACCCTGAATCCAGAATAATCAAGCATAATGTCACTGATATAGTCAGAAATATCAGTACAGCCTTGTTGTTTCATTTATCCATCACACACACATACGAGAGATATAAGCATCTGGTGCACTTCTGCACTGTAGTTATAGTTCTTGTGAATGGGCAAGGGAATGTGTTCTCCTCATCTGCCCCCATGGGGCTAACACATCCATTTGCATCTGGTCCCAGGCTACTAGAGGACTTCCTATGGTCCTTTTGTAATCAAGTCTGCAACAATATTTGTGAAGCCACCCTCCCTTGATCAACAACCCCATTTTTACTCTTCTCATTCATTACAACTTGAAGGAATTCCTTGGATTCCCCCTGGATTTCACCCTAAGCAAGACTTCAAAAACGCAGGGCAGAATGTCTGATAAGGATGGCAGTTTGAAGACAGAATCCTCTTTTCAAGTTACAAAATAAAGGTCAAAAAGAAACAAGGATTCAAAGGTCAGAAAAATTAAAAATTAAAAAAAAAAACTGGCAGAAGAATGAATGAATGTCAACTGTGGTGTCGTCATACAATGGAATACTATATATGCAAGAAAAATTTAGAATCTACACTTTATTCAAAAGGATGGGTGAGTTTCATAAGCATATTAATGAGCAAAAAAAAAACTAGACCACTCACAAATGCAGATGCTATGATCTCATTTATCTAATCAAGAAAACAAGTCAAGTTTTTCTATGCTCTGTATGCCTTGTGAGAACAGTGAGGATGGGCAGTAAATGAAGAGAACTTCAATGAATTTTTTGGGATGTCAGCAGCAATCTAATTCCTTACCTGGATGTTGGTTCCATACGCAGGTTCATAGCGTAAAACTTCACAGAGCCATGTGCCCATTTCATACATGTAACACTTCAGTAGGTATTTTAAAGGTGATAAAGCTTTAGTTGGTGCATAGTACTTTAATTTTCCTTTTCTTTATGAATTTTCTTGTTTTTAAAAACTGCACGGCAAATAAAAAGATAAACTATCTTCTCAAGCAGCAATTAAAGGGAGAATACACTTAATGCCGCAAACTTCAAAATAAGGATGTTTCATTGTCTGTTCTCTCCTTTCCTCAGATTCTATAAATGCTTGTGTACCATGAATGCATAGTCTTTATAATGTAGCAGAGAAATATTTCTAAAGTCATCATCTTATGAAATAAAATGGGTAAACAACAGATATATCCTCACTTGGGGTACTAGGGCAATGCAAGGACACATGCTGCTCCTGTCCTATCTTACCCTGTCTTAGGGATGGTAACTAAATCAGTTAGAGGAGGACACACAATTAGAAAGGAATGAATCTGTTCCTATTCCAGAGGATATAGCTGGAAATCCAGGAAAAGCAAACCTAATGTGAATAAAAGGAATTTAAAAAATGTTGAAGAGAATATAAAATAAAAAATCATTTCTGTGTAGGGTTATAAAAGAGAAAAAATAGTAGCAGGGACAAACTTTATCAAAAATGGCTGAAAAATAGGAGAAGGAGGAGGAGAGGAGGAGACAATGACAGATTTAGACATAAACTTAGGAAATGTATGAAGATCACAGGAGGAAAACCCCAAAAGAGCCTTAAAAGATGCAACAAAAGACTTGAGCAAATAGAAAGATACCTGTGATTTTTGATAGAATGATCCAACATCATGCCGGTGTCAACTTTCTCTGAGTAATTACTCTTTAACGTGACACAGATAAAATACCAAAAAGGTTATTTTGGGAGTCATAAAGAAAGACTTCAAAGTTCACATTTAAAAAAGGAACAATAGATCAGGTACAGTTTGAACACTAAAGCCAGGAGAATAATGCATTTTTTGAAAAAGAGATTTTATTTGAGAGAGAGAGACAGAGAGAGAGCCATCAGCGGAAGGGCAGAGGGAGAGAGAGCATCTCCAGCGGACCAACACCTCCACTGATCATGGATCCCAATATGACATTCAATCCCAGGACCCTGAGATCATGACCTGACCTGAAATCAGGAGTTTGCTGCTTAAAGGACTGACCCATCTGGGTGTCCCCAATAATGCATTTTAACATATTGAACAAGCAAATATGAGCATAGTTGTAAGTAGATAAAATATTGAAATAACTCATCCTCACGGGTCAATCACCGAGCTTCAGTGATTTTTAGCTTGTTGTCAGTCTATTCTTACGTATTTCCCTTTATACTACCCAATTCCCTTCTTTTCATATACATGAAGCTACTTTTTATATAAAACTCACCTCATAGGAAGCGTAGAGCTAGAAGGTTATTTTCTCAATTGCTATGTGAAATCTTCCCAACGTGTAGCATAGTATAACAATGGATGCAGAGAAGGTGCAGGAGCCATTGGGTGACTACATGTTGTCAGCAGGAAAGTCTTACATTTTCCAAGTATTATCGTCCAGATCATGAAACAAAAAGTCTACCCTCATATCACTCTCATAGAACAAACCGTAGCTACTGCTAGCTGCAGCACAACGGAAAACCCACAATTGCGATCATGTCATTTCTTGCCAGAAATGATGAACATGAATCTGAACTTTGGAAACAATAAAAATAATCCAAATTATGGGGCAATTTACAACAAAACTGTCCAGGACTCATTAAAAAGGTCAGTGTCATGAAAGAACAAAATCATTGGTTGGGATGGGAACTACATGAATGGAGCCTGGACATACGCAGCATTCAAACATGGTGCATGAGCACCAGCTGGGTCCTGGGAAAGGCATTCTGTGGATATCCTGGGAAATTTAAATACAGGCTGCTGATTAGGTAGTAGGACTGACTCAAAATTAATTAATTCTGTAGGTGTGGTATGGTAATGGTATTGCAGTTAGAGAGGAAGGTGCTTTTTATCTAGAAAATGCATGCAGGAATAGTTGAGATTAAGGCAGCATGCCATCTGCAACTTATTTTAAACATTTCAGCAAAAAAATGAATGTATGGAGAGAGATCCAGAGAGAGGGAGAGGTATAAAGGCAATAATTGCATAGTGATATTCTTTCAACTTTATGTATTTATAAAATTTTCATAATAGAAAGATGAGATAAAAGAACAATTAAATGAGGATGCATGGAAATCAGAGGGAAAGAGACCAAGAGATGGAGGGTGGGAAGGGGAAAGAGAGAATGAAACTGGGCAAAAAAAGGGCAAATGAGTCTCATGTACCAGTGGTAAAAAAATAATGGGGTAAAATTATCCACTCCTTTGAGGTGATACACCGAACCACATCAACCAAAACTAGAAAAAGTTAAAAAGATATGACAAAAAGTAAAATACTCCTCAGAAGGGAAAAAACCAAAACCAAACCAAAACAAACAAACAAACAAAACAAACCATGATGCCACATACAAGTGTCAGAGAGACTAATGAGGAAAATACAACCCAGAAAAGATAAAGAAATTTCCAAGGGCCTCAAGTAATAGAAACTCTAACAATGATACAACTTTAAAAAGAAACAAATCTCAAGAATTAAACACAAAACAAACAAACAAACAAACAAACAAAACTGATAAAATAACTGAATGAAATTAAAGAGGAGATTGGAGACACTGTTTGTAAGAATGCAAACTGGTACAGCCATTCTGAAAAACAGTGTGGACATTCCTCAAAAAGTTAAAAACAGAACTACCCTATGATCCAGCAATTGAAATAGTAGGTATTCACCCAAAGAATACGAAAATACTAATCTGAAGGGGTAAATAAATAAATAAACACTGATGTTTATAACAGCATTATCAACAATAGCCTGATTATGAAAGCAGCCCAAGTGCCCATTGACTGATGAATGGATAAAGAAGATGTGTTAGGGACACCTGGGTTGCTTAGTCTTTTAAGCATCTGACATATGATTTCAGCTCAAGTCTTGGGATCTCAGGTTTATGGGATTGACCCCACATGGGGCTCCTCACTCTGCATGAAATCTGCTTGAGATTCTCTCTCTTCCTCTCCCTCCATCCCCCCTCCTGCCCATGCTCTCTCTCCTTCTCTCTCTCTCTGTGTCTCTTTAAATAAATAAATAAAATATTTTTAAAAATAAGAAAAAGATATGAGATATATCATTGTATCTATAATGGAATATTATTCAGCCATAAAAAAGAATGAGTTCTTGCCATTTGCAACAACACAGATGGAGCCAGAGAGTATTACGCTAAGCTAAATAAGCCAAAGAAAGACAAATGTCATATGATTTCACTGATATGTGGAATTTATAAAACAAAACAAATGAGTATAGGGGGAGAAAAGAAACAGAGAGACAAACCAAGAAATAGGCTTAACTATAGAGAACAAATTGATAGTTATCGGAATATCAGAGAGGAGGTGGGGGGATGGGTGAAATAGGAGATAGGGATTAATGGTTGTGATGAGCACCAGGTGATGTATGGAAATGTTGTGTATTGTATTAATCTTGTGTGGATTCTTCTGAAGGAAATCATCTGTTTTGGACCACACCGACTGGGGTAACTGAAACCTTGGAGAACAAAACTTCAGATGGGGTGGTGGGGCACTACTTTAATCTCTTTAGAAAATAATTTGAAATAAAGATAGTCTAAAGGCAGTAATAAAGTATGGTAAATCTACTTGGAAGAGAGTTTTGAAAATTTACTGAAATGTAAAATTTCAGTAAGATATTAAATCCAGAACTGTTTCTATCATAGGGAAACTCCCATCTATCTGCATATTTGCTGAGTACTGTAATAGTATAGATTGTAAACAAACTTGATGTCCATTATTAAAAGTCTCAGTAAATGAACTAACTGATTAATATCCATAAAGCTGCCCAGCAGCCAAAACCACCAAGTTAGATCTACATGTACTAACATGCATTCTGTTGATGCTGTTGAATGAAAGCAAGGGAAGACAGCCTTATAGACATGATAGGATTTTTGCTAAATGTAAAAAAGTTGGGGGGAGGGAACTAGATATTTGTAAGGATACATATATAGGCTGAAAGTAAATAAGTTGCAAAAGGATAAACATCAAACTGATAATAGTATTATTTCTGGAAATCAGAGGAGGAGGCTGGGAAGAGGGGACTCTGGCTGTTCATCAATAACATTTATTTCTATTCTGAATGCTTATATTTTCAATAATTCTTTAACCATGGATTCCCATTTAAAATCTGCTATTATCATACTGATGTATAAATGACTGATAATATACAGAACTCACAAAGTAGACTACAGAAAATTCTTTTTTGTTTCCAGAAAATTCATTTAAGATAATTCCCTTAATATGAAGAAAGTGTTGAATCTGATGATGGAATGAGCTCAAGAAAAAATTCCTCCCCAAAAAACAAAAACAAACAAACAAACAAAAAAACCTCACCCAACTTGTGAGTAATAATTAAATAATTTAATTTCAAAATTATAGAAATAATTTTTCAGGCAACCAGACCAAAAGAGAAAGCTGCATATAAAATAGAATCAACTTCTAGATTTCTCTACAGCAATTTTTAGTATCAGAAGAAAACCTAGCCAGATATTAAAGATGAGTTTGATCCACATTTTATACCCAGCTATCATGACAAAGGTACAGACATTCTCAAACACTCAAACCAAATCAAACCAAACAAACCAACCAAACTTGGGGGGGGGCAGTAAAATACTTTATAAAAAATTCAATGATTAAATCCAGCTAAACTAAAGAAAATTTAAGGTTTAGTTAGCTACCCTCTTGGCTATCCTCCTTGTCATTAACAACGCAAACCATTTCACAACTGTGCCAGCTTCAGCCTGGTCTCTCTCTCTCTCTGTCTCCTGTTCTAGTCATCTCTCTCTGTAAGGTTTCCTTCCTTTATTCTGGCTTTGTTTCTTCAAAATTTGAAAACATAACTTTTTCAGTTTCTACTATATGATATGCGCCTCTGTCTTCTGATATAATAAATCCTTCATCTGATCACTATTATCTATTTTTATTGCTTTCAAATATTTTTGTTAACCACAGATGACTTTCTGGACAATATATTTTTGTGGTGAAGACACATTCAGTAGTCACTGAGGTCCCTTGGTCTGACTTCTGTTCATTTTCTTTCATGAGAACAAATTAAAAATATATTTACAAGATTACATTGAAATAAATATTCAGTGTGATCCTTCCTCTATTTTCTGAAATATGTGAATCATTCTAAAGAGAGATGTCATGAAATTATCACCAAAAGTTAATGACAGTTATTTCTGATGATAAGACGATTTTTTGCTTTGTTTTGGCTTTAAGTTTCTTTTCTGTGTTACTTCAGTCTTTTAAACTTAGTAGGAAACATTAAGACAGATTTAGAATGTCAATAATGTAAAAAATGTACATTGTTAAAGTCAAAGCTCTAAGAGTTTACTGATGTAGCATTTGATTCAATAAAGACAACTTATGTCATTTATGAACTGAATTTCTATTATGTATGGGGCTTCAGGGAAAAATTGACAAAGACATATCCCATAAAACATGGAGAGAATGACACAAAAAGAAGTAAAGAGAAAAAAAAAAACCCAAACCCCTCAAAAACTTCTGTAAATACTAAGGAAGAAATAAAGATAGAATTAGACGGGAAGGTAATTCCAATCAACTCTGTGGAGATGAACTTGCTCCAAAACAGATGAGGAAGAGGAATTGTCCATGTGGAGGGGGCTGCAGTCAAAACAGAGTCTGTGCTGAAGCCCTGAGACCAAGGGGAAGTTGGAAAGAATGGGAAGGAGAAGAGGTTTCAGATGTGATCAGAGTCTGTAGGGATACTGTTTCTGAAAGAAAAATGTGTTTTGTTAGAAATGCAAGAAAAGGCCACTGGAATATATTAAGCAACATATGAGCAGATACAGGAGTTAATATGTCACTGTGCTCTCCAGAAATTACGCTGGTGTCTTCTGTAACAGATTCACAGTTATTGGGGGGAGGTCACATCAAAAGTTCCGGTGAGAAGAGGTGGTCCAGATAAACCTGGTCAAAGTGGTGTTAGAGCAGCTTGGGATCTGCCTGAAGGTAAGATGGTCAGTAGTGGGAGGAGGACAAGTAGGAAGAGCATTCTCCATCCAGTTCCTGCTTTGATAATCACACCCAAGTACCAAGCTGGATAACAGATTTAGGAGGGAATCGACTAAAAGTAAGAAATTAGAGAAACATCATAGAGAGAAGCTGTGAAGAGCCAGAAACTCAGGGAAACTCCAACTTAGTGCAGCGTCTGAACCTTGAGAAGGACGAAAGGAAGGACTGACAGCAGCTGTGCTCAGAAACATGGGATTTTGTCTGTAACTACATTTCTACATTGTGTTTCTCATTGGTTTTAAATGATGGGCACGGCTGACTTTGCTCAGAGGCAGTCAGCCATGGGCTCTTTCTATCAGTTCCCGATTTCGCAGAACCTTTCAGGGACAGACTGGATGGGATTTTCCTTTAGCTAATTATTTTGACTAATGGAATGAGAACTCTACCAAGTCAGGCACAGAGTCTTGCCAACAAGGAGACTGACTGCCCAGGAACATCAGAGAGGCAGGGCCTCCCTGCATACAGTAACAAACGGCACGGAGTGTGCAAAATCAGCTCTGCATCACTGGCTATCCTTGGAATGTGAAAGGTAAATGATGTCTATCCATTCATGAAAACTCATTTATTTCATGGTGTGTTCTAAAATAGCCTTCCTTCCCTCCCTGACAGTTTCTGATGATTAGAATGTAGTTTCATTTTCTTTTTGGAGTTCCCGTGGAACACAGCAAGCCCCTGGGGCAGGGTTCTTTACCTTCACAGTCTGTTTCTGGGAGATGTAAAGTTCTAGAAGTGATGGCTTTAAAATGGAAATGTGTTTTTTCCCAGAGCCCTTCCTCTCTGAAATGTATTTGGCTAGATTGCATTAAAGGTGATAAAATTGTTACAGTTTTTTTCCTAATAACACCACAGATAAATACTTCTAAATAGTAATCAGAGATACATAGGACTGAGATATAATAGTATTTTTGCATTTCTACTGTATTAGCTCAATAATTAGGTATTATCAACAGGGATAAATATTGTACATATGGTGTGATTTCAATTTTATAATGAAATAAATGTATGTACATACATGCACAAAAAATAGAACATTAAGAAATTCATCAAGGGAGCCTGGGTGGCTCAGTGGGTTAAGCCGCTGCCTTCGGCTCAGGTCATGATCTCAGGGTCCTGGGATCGAGTCCCACATCGGGCTCTCTGCTCAGCAGGGAGCCTGCTTCCTCCTCTCTCTCTCTGCCTGCCTCTCTGCCTATTTGTGATCTCTCTCTGTCAAATAAATAAATAAATCTTTAAAAAAAATTCATCAAAATGTTGACATTATCTGCTTTAGGTTTGTAGAATTTTATGGGTCTTTTTTTTTTCTCTTCAATACTTGTCTAGTGTCCAAATTTCAGTATATAGCATGCATTGTTTAACATTAAGAAATTGTAAATGCTAACCAATGTAATAATTTTCAGTAAGAGTACATATGCAAAATCTATAATATAGTGATTTGGAATTATACAGGCACGTGTTGTGGGGCTCCTGGGTAGCTCAGTCAGTTAAGCATCCAACTCTTGATTTCAGCTTAGGTCATGATCTCAGGGTCATAAGATTGAGCCCCATATCTGGGTCCACGCTCACACTCTTTCTTTCCCTCTCCCTGTGCCCTACCCCCACCAGATAAATAAATAAATCTTAAAAAAATAAATAAGGTCACACATTCTGAATAGTCCTATAGTCCAGATTAACTTGAAAACCTACCACTCAGCCTGAATGAAATGAGGACAAGGAGAAGCCAGACTTCGCCTATGAGAGAAAATAGTCAGAGTTTCTGAACTCCTCATGAAGAAGCAGGTGTTTGACGATACCATGGGCGTTGGAGCATGCAAATGTGTCAAATTGGATAAAAAACCCCACTGGTAAAAAATTAAAAAGCCAAACTCTGTGTCTGCATACATCCCTACATAATCATACCCCTATTTAGGTTTAATGTCTACATCGCTATAATCTTCACAATCATGTTTTCCAGCCAGTGAAATCTGGTTTTCCCCTAATGGATTCCTTCTTAATCCCACCATATGCTTATTAGGTGTCTCCATATATTTTACTTTCCCTTCTTTACACCTAAATTAATTCAACACACATGACACAAATTATAACAAGTTATGCTAGAACAGTTCAAACATTTCTTAAATTTTTTATGGATTGAATTTTTATACATTGTACAATAATCCTATTCAGATGTTTTCATGTGGAAACATAGTCTTTTTATGTTTGCTCTGAGTATCACTTGATAGCCATGATGTTAGGGGACAAATTTTAGTTTCAGCCAAAGTGGCAATAAGGTAGCTGGTCATTCACTCACTTAAATGTCTGAAGAAGTGCCCTTCCTCCCTTGTGTTAGCTGCCTTCCTCCATGCTCAGCCTCTGAAAAGGGGAATCAGCACTTAGAAGGATACTGGTACAGTTTTGGATAGTTTATCTTAGTTCTCAGAAATTTCAAGATACTTGATTTTTTTGTCATGCATCGCATGTAAAATTCAACCAGGGTTCTGCTTACCTGGAATCTTATTGTTGATAGCAATGGTCAGCAGGGACTGTTCTAGAGATACCTCTAAGTGAAAAAAAAAAAAAAAAAAGAAAGAAAGAAAGAAAGAGAGAGAGAGAATGAGAGAGGGAGAGAGAAAAGTCTTAAACTTTTTCCACAGAAACTTCATGAAGTAGAATGAGTAGCTGGAGAAAAAGTGAACTAAATGTACAAATAGCACATAGAGCTTGGAATGAAAGTCAGGTATGCCTAAGTCTGGGTTAACTGCAGGTACATGTGAGACATTAGCATTAATTTCCACCTGTACCTCAATAAACAGGTCAAACAAACCTTTCCTGGGGCAGGGCAGGGGACTAGGTCTGAGAAAGTCTTTTAAGATATCTGAGTTGTATAAATTTCTTCTGTGTACCTTGCACTTTAAATCACAGTTCATCTGTGTTGACCATTCATTATTTTTACATTACAACAAAACAAAACAAAAACAAAAGGAACAAGACTAAGAAAAAAACCCTTTCTGTCTGCAGGCCAAAGAAAGAAATGGGTTTTTCTTTGGCCAGGGTGACTTGCTTCCTCTATAAGGTCTATAGGGACAGTCAACACCTATGAAACAGCAGTGAAAATTGCGCTCTTTTACCTCACTTTTAACTTAATTTATTTTTTAAAGATTTATTTATTCATTCATTTATTTATTTCAGAGAGAGAGAAATGTACAAGCAGGGGGCAAGGGCAGAGAGACAAGCAAACTCTTGGTGAGTCTGGAGCCCTCTGTTGGGTTTGATCCCAGCACCCTGATATCATGACCTGAGCCAAAGTCAGATGCTTAATTGACTGACCCCCCAGGAAACCCTTGATTGAATTTCTAAGATGATTGACACAAATAACTTCTCCATAGCAGAACGAAGCACAAAACCACCTTGCAGAACTACAAGAAAAAGGACCAAATCTGGGTTTTTGATTCTTAGATCCTCATGAATTTAGGAGGATGGGAGGCTGGGGGGTAGTTTTTGTAGAAATTCACTCATGAATTCATGAATGGTGAAACCCCCAACTCATAGGGTGGGACTGGGCTATTTTCCCTCCCCTCAAACCTGGGGAAAGGTCTCTTAATGGAGCCACAGCTTATTTATGTGTCCCCTGTGGCTTGAAATATGGGTTGGTCTCTTCCTTATACCTGAGAAACCTAAAAAGCAAGATGCTGTGGCCCAACAACGTGAATGCAGCCATGGGGAGGGTCCCATAACTCTGTCTGAGAACCTCTCCCCTCCACCATCACCCCAGGTCCAGCTAATACACCAGATTCATTACTCAGTGACTTTTCTCTACTAGATGTAAGTTCCATAAAAGCTGGGGCTCACTTGCCTTATTTACTGCTTTGTGCCCACACCTGGATAAGAAACAGCCAACCTAAATTCCAAAAACCCTGGCTGAAGGAATACCTGATGGTTTACTAGAGTATGGGGGTATGTGGAGACTGAGATGTTCAGAGCAGTTCTTAGGCCTCCCTGAATCCTCAGTAGCTCAGGCGAGGGACAAGGCTGGCACTGATGTGACCATTTATTTTATTCTAATGAGAGTTTGAGAATATAAACAAGTGAGCCAATGACTTAGTACATGATGTTCTGAGCGAGTGGAAAAGGCAAGTGGCAGGTGTGGGAATAATGTTTCTTCCTTTTGATATGTGAAATTTGACGATATCGGTGTGAAGACATCGGGCACTCTTATTACTGGATCGCCATCGTAGTGGCTAATGTGTATTGAGTGCCAGTCCCTCCTCTGGGCTTGTCATTGAACAAGTTTATTAACCTTCACAGCAAAGCTAGGAGGAAGCTACTCTTTTCAGGCCCATTTTTCAGAAGATAAACTAAGGCACAAAATTAGGATTAAGGAAACGTTCTTGCTATCTTTAACTAAAAACAAAAAACAAAAGCAAAACAAACAAACAAAAAACCCCAAATTTTGAAACTTGTACCAAGTAACTGTCTTACTCTTTTACTAAATTGCAGTAGAATTTTCCAAAAAGTCCGCAATTTAGAAAATTCCTAATTAAAATGCAAACCTCTGTCACATATTTTAAGTCCATTTAAAATAAGGCGACATTAAAAATGCAGTTACTATAAAGATGGAAAAATAAGGAAATTTGTGGAAAAGGGTTATGAAGATACTAGAAATCTGGGTCTTTTTTGAAAAACTGGTTTTGGTAACAAAGTCTTGATCCCAACTTCAGAGAGGCAAGGTTCAAGGAGAGAATGGCATGTACACTTGATCCATGGACAATGCAGCTGACACCCAGCACAGTTGAAAATCCAAGTTTAACGTTGGACTCCTCAAGATCTTAACTACTAATAGCCTTTTAACTGTTGACCAAAAACCTTACTGATAACATAAAGTGAGTAACATATATTTTGTATGTGTGTATTATTTTCTGTGTTCTTATAATAAAGCAAGCTAGAGAAAAGAGAGTGTTATTAAGAAGATCATAAGAAAAAATACATGGACAGTGTTGTATTTATTGAAACAAATTCATATATAAGTGGACCCCTGCAGTTCAAGCCCGTGTTGTTCAAGGGTAAACTATATACACAGAGTAGGACAAATTACCTGCCCCAAATGGATTTCTCCTCACAGAATTAGTGGTATGTGTATATATATATATATGTGTATATAGTATGTGTATATATATATACTATATATATATATACTATATATATATAGTATGTGTATATATATATATATATTAACCAGTGAGTGAAATAATTCAGATGAGAGCGGCTGGTAAACCTCACTGTGGGGAGGAGCTGTCATCAAAGATGTTGTGTTTCCTTCCACGACATCCCACAGAGTAAGGAAAAACTGGGTGGCAAGATTTTTCAAAGACTATGAAGTTATTATTAAACTATAAGGATGTTTTCTCCCTGTCATATTCAGCAGTGGAACACTAGCATTTTTAAATAACATCCCAGAAGAAAAGTAAAATTGGACTGAGACATTTAACTTATGTCAGTCTTTTCAGAAATTTATTCTTTTTCTCACAATAAAACTGAAAGCTGTCACAGGAAAATGGAATGAAGGTAGGAAGAGGAAATGCCCAGTCTTGTCAGGATCCTGGAACGGAAGCTGTTTAGTTGGACCAATCAGTTGCAAGTGGCTTTCTCAGCGTCTGATGGCCCTTACCTTTCCAGCGAGCTTCTACCTGGTCCTCAAACGCCTCCTTGATGAAATGTCAAGTGTCCTCATCAGCGGTGGAGAGCCGGTCAGAATTAACACATCATCTACATGGTCCCGGAATCTGTGCTGAAGGCTGAGTTTATCAGAAATGCCACATTTTGCAAATGAAGTCTTGAGGATTCGTAAATGTGAGGAAGTTCAGCAAATTTGAGAAACCTCAGAGCAATGATAATTCAAAAATGCCCAATAATTCATGTGCTTTGCTATTAATTTAGCTACTGTCCTCTCCAACTGGGAACATACAGTACAGTTGACCCTGGAGCAACACCAACATTAGGGGTGCTCTGTATGACTTTTGACTCCTCCAAAACTTAACTGCTAATAGCCTCCTGTTGACCTGAAGCCTTAATGATACCATAAACAGTTGTGCAAGTTATATATATTCTGTACTGCATTCTCACAATGAAGTAAACTAGAGAAGAGAAAATCTTAAGAAAATTGTAAGAGAAAATACATTTGTGATATTGCACTGTATTCGTTAAAGAAAAGAATCCACATAGAAGCAGACCCACATAGTTTAAACTCATGTTGTTCAAGGGCCGACTATACGTAAATCGCTATTACATAGCATAGAACAAGGCTATCTCTTTATTATTTTTTATTAACACTAAATTTTAATTTTATTTATTTATTCGAGAGAGAAAGAGTGTGCAAACATATAGGGAAGGGAAAGGGAAGAAAGAGGGAGAGGGAAAGAATCTCAAATCAATTCCACACTGAGCACGACCCCCACTTAGGGCTCAATCTCATCCTGAGATCATGACTTGAGCCCAAACCAAGAGTCGGTTGCTTAACCAACTGAGCCTCCTGGGTGCCGCTTACGTACATTTTCAAACAAGTGGTATTTTTAGAAATGTCATCTAATAGTCCTTTTCTCAAATGCAGCATTTTTATATAAAGCTGAATTTAATTAAAATTACATGGATTTAAATTCTGATTATAATCATTCATCTGGAAGACACAATCTGATATTTCCTCTGCCCCCAAAATTGACATTAAGGTGATGGATAGAATTGTTACCCAGTATACCTCTATCATAGATAAATGAAGATTTTACTTATAATGAGAAGTTTATAATACCTTTTAAAATCAGTGATTTCTTTGCCTTTGCCTTCATGACTACTTTTGGTTGCCAAGACCAATATAAATTCTTTAGCCGTAAAAAAATTCCATTCAGAATCCAGGTGTTACAGTTAATGATGATAATGATGGGAACTGTCACTTGCTGAGAATGTACTACACACTAGTTTTCCTATTAAGCATTGTCTACTCCTTGTCTCAGAAACACCTGGAGAAAACTTTAAAATGAAAACGAACACAGGAAACGTGTGCCTCAGCTGTGGGGGTCTAGGCATCTGCAGTGTGGGTACTCAGGGGCTTCTATGTCACAGGCTAAGATGCCCTGTCCAAAACGGAGCCTTGTAAGTACATCACCTCTCTTAGTCCCTAAGTCACCACAGATGACCTATACTCAACAGGTCAAGAAATCAGTGTTTAGAGAATTTGAGCAAGTTGTTCAATTTCACACAGTTATTGATATGTCAAACCTGATTTTGATATGCATTAATCAAAGTCTTTGAGAACTATTTTGGTGGAACAAAGGACTGATGGGGCTTGATACTTCTTCCACGCATATTATTATTTTTGGTAAATTCACTGTCAAGATGGATAATAGATAGGCATATGATACATACATATGCACATACATACATAAATTTTAGGTGATAGATATGTAGAGAGATTTTACTAACTTCTCTGTTAACATCCATACATGACAAATCAGGTGTCAGTAGGGCAGGTTTATTTATTTATTTATTTTTCCTACTTGCTTTTTAGCTTTTATTTTTATTTGGAAATTAGTTTTATGGGAGTCAGCATTTTTTTTTCCTAAAGTTCGGTGTTTTACTAGGCAAACCCATTTTTCATTTTGGTGTCACAAGTAGTCACTAAGTTATGAGGTTTATAAAAACCACTTATTCCTGATTCTGTAGCAAAGTGATAGAATTTTCTCTTTGTTTCATAGGATTAACAAGTGACTGTCAATTATAAAGTTTACTATTATTTTGAACTGTGTAAGTCAGAATATATTTTTTAAATGACAGAGAAGGTAACTGGCTTGGAAATTTATTTATTCCATTTCTGGGATTTCTGTTCTCATTTGAAATGTGCTCTTCTAGATGTGCCTTTAGAAAGGTACCCCATTATGCATTGCAAGACTTCTCTTCTGCTTTCTTCTGTCATTCTCATCACCTACTGGCCATAACTCCCTCTTATACTGGATTGTATGAGCTTCTCCCAGGGCTGTCTCATCGCATCTTTGGTGATGCCTGTTTGGTGCCTTTGAGTGTTTTTGTCTTCATTAATTTAAAGCTTCTTTTGATTTTTGCCCCTGACTTATACTTGCCATGTTGAGACAAAGAAATATTTAGAGTTATTGGATTTGACATTAATTTCCAATTTATTAAAGTTAAAATTTAAAATACAGGCACCTCTGACCTTTACATTTCAACTTTTGTAAATTGCTATGCATTCTTTTTTAACCTAGGGAATTAAAAATCACCTTTACTTATACTTGGAATAAGATTCAGTTAACCCAAGTTGAACAAACTAAACTCTGTTTAAAATCTTTTAAACCCTAGTTAATTAAATTTCCTTTAACATATTAAACTGTATTTATGAATTCAAGTATTCTTATTAGCAATTTCACATGCCTGAAAATAAAAATTTACATATATAATCAACAAAATATTCAAAAACATTTAAATGGATTTTTAAATATAGTATATTAAACATACAGTTAACAACATTAGGTAAAAAATTGCAACACAAGAATGCACTTGATCAAAGTGTATCACATTTTGATACTTAAAATGAAAGATCAACTTCCAAATTTATCTTGAATGTTAACAAAGTTGTAAGTTTGAAGCATAGTTATGTATCATAAAATGCACAGATCACATGAGTTCCTTTCAGTAAGTTTTAACAAATGTATACATTCATGTAATTTATATCCTAAACAAAATACAGAGCATTTTCATTGCCCCAGAAAGTTACTTTGTATTGACATTTTAAAAAATAAACTTTTACTAAATATTAATAGAAAATATTATTAAGTATATCATATGTATTCTATAATAACGATATTATTGCCATGGCTTTGATACACTTTGTCAAATCATCACTTAGTTATTTAACTTTGAACATTAGAAAATTACCTACCTTTTTTTTTTTAATTTTTAAAATTTATTTTCAGCATAACAGTATTCATTGTTTTTGTACCACACCCAGTGCTCCATGCAATCCGTGCCCTCTATAATACCCACCATCTGGTACCCCGACCTCCCACCCCCTGCCTCTTCAAAACCCTCAGATTGTTTTTCAGAGTCCGTAGTCTCTCATGGTTCACCTCCCCTTCCAATTTCCCCCAACTCCCTTCTCCTCTCTATCTCCCCATGTCCTCCATGCTATTTGTTATGCTCCACAAATAAGTGAAACCATATGATAATTGACTCTCTCTGCTTGACTTATTTCACTCAGCATAATTTCTTCCAGTCCCGTCCATGTTGCTACAAAAGTTGGGTATTCGTCCTTTCTGATGGAGGCATAATATTCCATAGTGTATATGGACCACATCTTCCTTATCCATTCGTCCATTGAAGGGCATCTTGGTTCTTTCCACAGTTTGGCGACCATGGCCATTGATACATGAAAAAATGTTCATCATCACTATCCATCAGGGAGATTCAAATGACCTACCTTTAAAAGCAGTGTTTCTCCATCATGGGTCATGTTGTCCTACGTAGTGACATTTGGCAATGTCTGGAGACACTTTTGGTTGGCACAAGAGGAAGGACTCCATAGGCATTTAGTGAGTAGTGACCAGGGATGTTGCACAGGACAGTTCCACCCCAACAAATCAATACTGCTGAGGTTGAGAAACACTGTTTTGTTGTTTTGTTTTAATTTTGCACATTATTTTTATTGAAGTGTAGTTGACTTACAATATTATATTGGATTTGGGTGTACAACATGGTGATTCTACATTTATAAACATTATGAAGTGATTGCCATGATAAATCTAGCAACTGTCTAGTTACCGTGCAAGGATTTTGCATATTATTACATATTATTAACTACATTTCCCATGCTGTACATTGTATACCCAGAGAAACACTATTTTTAAGGATACAGATTGACCAGTCCAAGTTGAGGTAACTGGGTCCAAATTTGCCCATATTTTTGCTTATCTATCAGGGACATAGTCTGGGATATGTATTTAGAAGCTAAACATATATTCAGTAAGATTTTCTATACCAAGCTCAGAAAGATATGTTAGGCCCTTTTATATAGTTGATATATCTAAGGGGACCCCTCCCACGCACCACACACAAGCTTATCTGGCAAAGTTTTCAAAACACATTCCCTGAGATCAAGATATACCACAATCAATGATTTGGAGTTATGTTTAAAATATTGCCACCTGATTCAAGCTTTGTCCATAACTCAGTAGACATTTTTATGCCTTCCCCTTTGGTCTTGAAAGACTCTCAAACTGTCCTTCAGGCCACAATTCCAAAATCATTGCTATGACAACCTTCCCAGGATAATTTGATTCATTCCTATTTTATATAGAGAACCATCTATAATTTCATCATCCCTTCTGGACTCAACCTTTTACACCTAAGTCTTCACCATTTTAGTGAACATCACAAATGAGAGGAAATGAGTTTTTCATCATTCCTCAGTGTCAACATATCATATGAAAACTGTATCAAGCCCTTGATTTTTTTTTTTCCAATACCTTAAATAGCTCTTAAATCAATGCATGTCTCTCTACCTAACTCTCCCTAGTCTTCCTTCTGAAACACAGGCTGGCAAATTCCTCTTAAATGATTTTTTCTGCCTGTAATCTTATCCCCTATGTTTTATTTGTGATATTACATCAAAAATAATCTTTCAAAAGTGCAAAAGGTTTGCACTTGTCTGGATTCAAAGCCTTTAGTGTTAGCTACCGCTGGATGCTGAAAACCCTGAAGACCTTAGTAGCATAGCACAGCGGGGTACAATTTTGTTGTTTGCACATCTGTAGCTGTTAGTTGACCTAGACGTGTCTTGCTTAGATGAATTCTGCTAACATGGGCTATTTGTCTCAAGTGTGTGCAGATCAGCTGGTTCTCTTTATGCATCCGTGAGGGTCTGGGGGATCTTTGGGTGGAATCTCATCTAGGGCAGCTTAGATGGGAATGCTCAGTTCACACGGATCTTCTCTCTGCTCCTTTCATCACCAACTGTGACCAGGGTGCTGTCCCAGGCTCATTTGCATGGTGTTGACAGAAGCTGGGAGTCCAGCAAGAAGCATGCAAGGCTTCTTGAGATCTAGCTTCAGAAACTGACACTTCTTTATTTCCACCTTACTCCAAAGCAAGTCATATGGCTGAACCGAGGGATAGAGTAAGTAGGCATTACAGAGTTACCTGACCAAGGGCATGGACACAGGGAGGGAAAGAATCAGAGCCAATCACGCAGTCCATCCCATGTGACTCCCCACTGTCCTTAAAGCATTTGTCAAACCCCTTTATGTGCTCCCAACACCTTGTGTGAACTTGCATTACAAACCACGCCTCCCCGAGCTCACACCCTTGCTCTGCTACTGGTTCATCCCAGCCCAGGTTAAGGGCTGCAGATGCCCCTTGCTCTCCAATCTGAGCCTGTACACATCCTGTTACCAGGGTTACACGATTATATCTGGACTTCGTGTTCATATTTCTTAGCATTTTCTTCACAGTCTTCAGTGTAAATATCTAAATGAGGGAAAAATCCCTAGATTGTGTGTGAAATTTTCCTGATTTTGATTTTTATCATTCCCTACATGTTCCTCATGCACTTGTGATTACTTTACTAATACTTCTGTCTCCAATACATGGTAGGCCTATCTATCCAATAGATGGTAGGCCAGAGCTGTGTGCGATTCTAATTTTATTACTCAACTAGTCTATTTTGTTAAAATTGTGCCCAAACATTCATCACTTTGATATCATATTATAACTTTGTTATCATATGTTTTTAGTTAATTGTCTGTTTTCTGATGAAATCTTGTCTCGATGAAAGGACAAGAAACAGAAAGGGATTTTTTTCAATACTTATTATATGCTAAGTTATTTTATATTCCTTTCCCTTTAACTGTTCTGGCTATCCAGACTCCTGTTTAACCCACTTGGAATTGAGGACTTGACAACTTAAATCACTAATGTAAGTAACAGAATTCACTAGCACACGGGGACAGGAACTCAAATCTGAAAGGATCTTTCTCTTTGACCTTGATTTTAGTTTCCACTGTTACCAAAAAAGCCCATGTTTATTTTTCTTCAAAAAACTCTTTTTTTCTTCAAAATTTGTGTATATGATTCCATATTGATCTCACATAGTTTAATGATTTGTCAGCTATTTAATCCCCGAGAAAATTATCTATCTTGATTATTATTAAAGTTTTGAATTTAACTTCAGGAAAATAGTTTATAAAGGAAATGCAAACCAAGTTCTCTTCAATTAAGAAAAGCCTCTCAAAGTCATTGAAAGGATGGTGAAGATCATTTGAATGCCTTCAAATAACACTCAGGTCAACAATATGCATAAACCAGCTTGTGATCAACTGTTTTTCATTCCCTTCTTCCAAGTGACAAATTCAGGGATCTGGGCTTTTTCCTTTGTATGACTCTATGTTTTTTTTGTTTTGTTTTGTTTTGTTTTTTTTTAAGATTTACTTATTTATTTGAGATACAGAGAGAGAATGCAAGCAGGGGCCAGGGCAGTGGGAGAGGGAGGGAACATCCTCAAGCACACTCTTTACTGAGTGCAGAGCTCAAGGAGGGGCTGGATCCCAGGCTCCAAGATCATGACCTGAGCCAAAGTCAAAAGTTGGATGCCCAATGGACTAGGCACTGAGACATCCCAACTCTACGATCTTTTACTTCACATAAACAAGAGAAAGATAAAAAAAATATAGCAGGACATTTTAGGGTAACAGTACATTTGCTAGAGTTAGACACATGGACCTTCCTCTTTGCAAGTGGACCAGGAAATGAGAGGCCGGGAGGCATACGAAGCTCCGTAATATGGGATCCAGGATTCACCAATCAGGTGACCACCTGATGAATTCCAGAAAATTTCTGGAAATTGAATTGTGTTCCCAAAGTTTGAACTGGGGAGTAGATTTTATCAAGCTGTTCCAAAAGTTATCTGGGCATAGATTTTATTGTTTTCCTAATGATCAGCCAAACATGGTCTTCCCTTGATCACTCAATCTAGCTAATGGGTGTATGACCATGAAGTGACCAAGAAACAATTTTCCGTGATGAACCTTAATATAACACTCTGGCATGCACATACATGTACACTGGGCTGATTTGATAACTGTGATTTTATTAAGCTCCTTTGCTGTGCCATGAAGATATGGCCTCACAGATAATGTTCTAATTTAATCCTCTTAGGAAAAAAATTATGGAGCAGGTGCTCACTTAAGTTCCTTTTAGAGGTGAGGGAAATGGAGCTCAAATGAACTGATATGTTTTCTTAAAGTTCTGTGGCACCTTAGTGATGATGGTCCTGAGATCCTTGCCCAGCCTCATTTGTGAACCACGGGCTATGATGCCTTTCAAGATACTTAAGTCTTTAAAGGTTGAAATGCTGCAAGGGAGGCTTTGGAGCTCAGGGGCCATAGACTTCTCAGCTACTGAAGTAACACTTTTATTGGAGAACTCCAGTGCTCTAAGTTTGAGTAGGGGAGGTTCCTGTTATATAAGGCAGTGGGGACCAAGATGAACTACCTATAGATCTGGCTACTAGATCTCCAGAAAGTCTCACTATTTAATAGATTAGAAGGACAGTTCCTTTGTCTAAATATGATATCTTCCTTCACTCATGAGATCCTGGTGATAAATAAAATCTAAGCAGTCTTACCTCTCCAAGGACATTATTGCATCCAACAGCTATTGTAAATTCCCTTTCTGTGCCACTTCCCCCAGAAAATTATGGTTCTAATTTTCTTGTGTGCCGGCATATTTTATTATGATTTCTTATTTAATATAAATTATTACTGCTATGAGTTTCCATAAGTGGGTGTGAGAGGCTGGAGCAGGGTTCTTATGAACAAGGCACGGACAGAGCCATGGCCATTCTAAACTTACCAGTGACTACAAATGTTGACTCCTAAAGACACAATGATGTCATATTGACTAAATTAAGCACAATGACAAAAACGCTGGCCAACAAAGAATGAGCTCACTGTCCCATGCTAGCAATTCCAGGCATTCTGACCATCCAGGAAACATCACTCATTCTAGACACATTGAGCTTGTTCCTGCAGGGCCCTGGAAGCCCACCCCTCACATGCCCACAGCAGGTACAACAACAGCATCACGATTTTTTGTAACCTTCAGTGAGTATTACATGCACTTGTAAACATTTTTTAAATTACTTCATTTTTTAGAAGTAATATTAGAATTTCTGTAATATTGAAGTTTCTGTCATCTATTTTGAATTATACAGCTATTATAAGAACTGTATACATAGTAAGTCTATTATGGGGATAAAGTCCTGCAGACTCTTCTCATATCTTCTGATATTTGAATGAAACCAAAGGCTTGCTTTTTCTTCCACAAGTGGTTTTCTCAAGGTGTTTTCTTGGGGTCAATTTTATAATGAATTTGAAAAGCTTGATATAGTTCTCAATGATAGTTCTCTATGTTTGCCATAGATCATATTAATCAAAAAGTAAGATGTGTCAATACTTTTTAAATTTGAACAGTATGTGCTACACTTTGTGCTTCTACTATACTATTACAGAGGTATCTGAAAATTTATCAAAGAGATAAATAACAGAACTAAGACTTATTTTACCAAAAATAATATATGATAGAAGAATTACATACACATTTTTCATAGGGCTAATAGGTTAAAAGAAATGTGTACCTTTAAGCAAACAAGCAACAATGTCCCCATGCCAAGGAGATCAAGTGAGGTTTGCTGGCTGTATTTTCAGATAAATTGCCCTCTGGAGGTATGACTAGGCCAACTGTAGCATACTTGCCACATGAGGGTTGGATCAGCACCACCAGTAGAATACAATAAGATTCTTTAATGACCACATTCTTCATTGATTCCAGCAGGACGGGATCTTAAGAATTTTTAATAGAAAGACTCATTTTTAACTGTCAGTTGGTCAATTGTTGATTAATTAGGTTATTTAAAGAAGTCATTATTTGGGGTTTAGTTTTACATTTTCAGGGCTGAATTACCGAATAGTTCATGATATTCTATAATGTCCCACACTACAGTTTGAGTCATCTGGAATACTATTAATGTATAGTCTGTGGGCACCAGAATGGGGGGGGGATGCCCTTGAGTGTACTTCGAGAAAGTCATAATTGTCTGAAGTGGTAAACAAACATTCTTATATGTGTAAGATCATATTTCTAGTATTATTTCTTTTTTTAAGATTTTATTTACTTTTGACAAACAGAGATCACAAATAGGCAGAGATGCAGTCAGAGAGAGAGGGGGAAGCAGGCTCCCTGCTGAGCAGAAAGCCCAACGTGGGGCTCGTTCCCAAGATTCTGAGCTCGTGACCTGAGCCGACGCAGAGGCTTAACCCACTGAGCCACACAGGTGCCCCTCTGGTATTATTTCTTATGGACTTAATTAGACTGTGACAGGTTCTATAACACATAAATGTAGTCTATGATTGGAATAATTACTTTAAAATCTACAAAACTCCAAATGCAACAAAAAAAATTAATTAACGGTTATGGACTGAATGTTTATGTCCTCCCTCAAATTCATATGTTGAAGCCCTAACCCTCAATGTGGTTGTTTTGGGAGATAGGTCCTCTAAGGAAGAAATTCAGTTAAATAAGGTCATCTGATACATTTGGTGTCCTTAAAAGTGAAACAGAGAGCTGTTTTCTCTCCATGCATGTAGAAGAAAAGCCATTTGAGAACAAAACAAATATCTCTGTAAAAGTCAGGTGAGACCTGTCGTTGGACACCAAACACTGTGAATGTTATTTGAGACTTACAGCCTCCAGAAAATATATTTCTCATGTCTACCACCTGTTGTATTTTGTTATGACAACCTGAGTGGAATATCATTTATTGGTGAGAGAATGTTAAGACTAATCCTAAATATGGGTCATGAATATGATGCTATTTAAAGAATTTAGAGAAAGCCCAAGTCCCCTATGTCTAGATGTCTTATATTCCATAATTAAGAATCTTCTTTTGGGTTGTTTTCTTTCATCCTGATGACCAAAGACTTAAGAAATAAAACCAAGTTTCTGTATAATTCATGGTGGTGAGGTGATTGGAAGGATGCTGATAGGAGATGGAAGGAACAGGTTTCATGGTTGAGACTTTACTGAAGGCACCATTCACCTGTTCACAATTTCCTTCTCTTAGTTTGCAGAGTGGCATCCGGACAAAGACCAAGAGCATCTTTTGATCTTCTGTTTGCCATTAGACTACAGCTCACTCAGTTGCCAAGAGTGTGAACATGACATAGCTGTGTTCTGAAGTGATAATTCAAGCTGACCTCCAGAAACACAATTACACAGTTGCCTGTCAACCAAGATTAATGCATTGGTCCACTCCCAACACACACACACATACAGACACACACACACACACACACACACACACACCACCACCACCCCCTCCCACCACTGCTGCCACCACCATACATTTCAAAATGTGTTTTTTTTTAAGTGGCTGACCCATATTTCCTCTTCCCTGACAAAATTAATAATCCTGCATTAGAATATAAAATGGTTCAACAAACATTTATAAAGTAACAAGCATGTTTCCAGAATCTGCTAGTATTTTTATCTACTTATTCATTTTGGGGGGAAAAAAAAGGAAGACAATCTGATTCAGCATTGGATTGATAAAGATTTTCAAGGTTGGACTCCATAATAAAAAGGAATATCATCATTGCCATTAATGTGATTTTCAGATAAGAGATAAATATTGTATCAAAATCCAATGTAGGGGCGCCTGGGTGGCTCAGTGGGTTAAGCCGCTGCCTTCGGCTCAGGTCATGATCTCGGGGTCCTGGGATCGAGTCCCGCATCGGGTTCTCTCTGCTCAGCAGGGAGCCTGCTTCCTCCGCTCTCTCTCTCTCTCTGCCTCTCTGCCCACTTGTGATTTCTCTCTGTCAAATAAATAAATAAAATCTTTAAAAAAAAAAAAATCCAATGTAGGAGGCTTTCCAGGTATTAAAAAGAAAAGGTGAGATGCATAATTTCTATAAGATTTCATATTAAAATTATATGTCATAAGGAATGAAAAACAGACCTAAATGTGAACGTAAAGGAAAGATGAAATGTTTAATATGGCCAGAGAAAAATATCCTTTTAGTCATGAAAATCTGAAAGCCTACTCTTAGATGTGGCCATGTCACTGTAAAAAATCTGTTGTAGAAATTTCCTTTTGCTGTTAACTCATTTCAGAGAAAACCTAAGTCCACTAGGAACTCTGAGTATTATGGTTTCATCACTTTGCTTCTACAAACACTTTCTGAGTGTCTATTGTGTACCGTTCTGGGCGACTCTGGCAAACTCGTGGCCCCTGGTGCCATGTCAGTGTAAAAAGTTTCCATATTCACATTCACAGAGGAAACCTACATTGTTTAAGCGTGTAGAGTAAAATGAGAGCAACTGTGAACCCTTCCTCTCCAATGTGTTTCAGCATTATTAGGGCAACATTTTCCTAGAATGAATGGATGAATTCAACCCTTGATTGACAGCTCTCACAGATGGTGTTTTCATTTTGAAACCAATCTAATCTTAGAGCCCTAGAGTTGCTACTAAATCCAACTTAATACCGTATATGGCAGACAAATTCCTTTTTCTGTCTCTGCAGACATGGAGAAACCTGGCCAAAATACTGTATAATAATGCTTCTTCTAGTTGCAGAAATTAGCAATATTACCATGTCACAAAATCCTCCACAGAAATGATAGCTGTTGATGAAATCCTTCTTGAATTCCAGGATATAAAAGAATGACTCATGAGAATAAACGTATCCAAGAAGCTCAGTATTTCAAGTTATTTTGCATGGATTAATTTTTTAAGGATTTCTTCTATCACTTTGGAAATAAAATACATTTAATTTGGGGGTATATTAAAATCTCTTGATGGAACAAATTTAATTCATTGGTTCTAAAGTACATCTCGTGAAATACTTTGGCTTCCTTCTCTTATCCATATTTCTCTTCCATTTCTACTGGTCTTGCTATACTGTGTGTGTAGTTTTAAGCTATAGAATAGTTATTGTGAGCTTTTTTTTAAAACATAAAATGGAGCATAAAGGTCTGAAATACAGAGAAATATAAGGAGAAGATTGTGGCAGTTTGGATGAGTGTGTGTGTGTGTGTGTGTGCGCATGCGTGTGCATGTGCCTATGTGTGTATGTTGGGGATCTCGGGAGGAATTTTAGTTGAACCTTGAAAAACCACTAGAATCTGAACATGTGAAAATGCTAACATAAAGACATTCCTGGCATTTAACGGGTCACAGAAGAACAGAGGAAAAGATAACGTATATGAAAAACATGAAGGAATTCAAATTTGCCAAGAAGATTGAAATTAGGTAGAATAGTAGAAAATAGATGGGTGAAGGCAAATTTGGGTCACATCATTTAGTATTTTGAATTTTTAAATATTGTTCTATGAGCCATAGGAGATGGACAATGCAATTAGACAGAGGAGAGACATGAGAACAGGTAGGTCGGGAAGATGGCCCTGACAGGGGAGCATCTCTGAGAAGGGCAGGGAGGACCAGACAGTGAGTGTTCGTGACTTTTTGTTTTGTTTTGTTTTGTTTTTGCTTTTCCAATTAGCAGTGCAAGAAAGATAATGAACAAGCATAGCCTTGGTTCGATGAACAGAGGAAGATTTTGTTAATTCTCATGTGGGCTGGAGGGAGGAAGTCATTATTGCCTCCAAATGGAGGTAAGCTGAAACGTATCACCATCAGATGTAAAACGGAAAGATTTAGAAGATACCATCAAGCGGAGAAAATAAGTAAGTCACACAAGCAAGTGAACTTCTCTGTGATGGGAAAGGGGAAAAAAGCTGAAGGAAATGAAGGAAGATGCTTCAGTGTTGGTGGGAGTGCCTGTCATTAATTTCCCCCCTGTTCTTGGGTGAGTCTCTGGGATGCATGTGGGAGTTGAGATGGTCTGGAGTCGCCTTCAGTTCCCAGCTAAATTTAGACATAATCCCCATTTCCTGTCCAGAATTCTGAGGTCCAGCAGACAAAGGAGAAATTTCTCATGTCATATTGTGTTATCCATACGGTAGGAATGGTAAATTACAGTATCTTGGTCAAAAAGAGTCTTTGGCCACACCCTGACTCTCCTAAGCTCTGAGACCCAAGTGTCACAGCTGAACCTTCTTAACCAGAGAGTGAAGGTTAGCTAAGGAGACACCATAGTGGAAAACAGAGTGACTATTTGAAGACCAGGACTGGGTATCACAATGGAATGAATGAGATAAGCGCCGTCCCAGACTCCATGGTTTCTGCTCGCTGCCTTCTGCCCCAATGAAGACCACCCCTCTCTCTGTGTGCCTGGTACTCACCTTCTGAAAGGAAAAAGGCATAACTTGCCCAAATGGAGTTTCAGTGTACAGATGATTAAAATGTGGAATCTGAGACAGAAGAGGCTTAGGTACAAGTTTTTAAAAACAGGTAATCTGCCATTACTATATGCCACAAAGCAGTTGAAATACATGTCATAAACAGATAACCGACCAGAGGAAATACAGAGCTGCAGTTAATGGTGGGCACTAAACAATGGAGCAAGTGCTACCTGCCGAGGAAGTCACTGAGGACTGTATTCAATTGTCGATGCAGGCCAGTTTCTGTGAGGTTCTGTCAGAATCCCGCAGAGCACCGAGTTGAAGCTTGATGAAAATAAGAATTTTGACACCTGCATCTTGGAGAGGTTACAGTTTACTGCTATAAATGCAGAGGATGAATTCTGCACAATTCTCAGCAGAAGATATCAAGTTTGATGATATTAGGTACATCTGGTTTTTGTATTCTTCTCAGTACCTCGAACGAACAGTATTTAGATTGGAAGTGATGGTATTCGACCTGTCCCAGGTGAGGTTCTGCCTTGATGTAGCAAGCCCCGATTAGGTTTTACCAAACCTTTCATACTCTAACCACATCATCCTAAAATGTTTGCATATTTATGTGTAAGAAGGAGATATTTCCTTTACAAATCTCATCACTTAGCTTCTCAGTTCTGCGTTTAATTTCTTACTATATCCCCAGAGATTATATGATGATGTCTAGGCATTTCTTTCTAAATTGTCTAGAGACTGTATGACAATGTCTAGGCATCACACTAAGGACATCACATTGCAACTATGTGACAGTGTCCAGGTGGTGAGCAAGTCAAATCAGTTCAAAGCCTCATGGGTGTTGAGCTCCATCTGGTTAAGGTAGGATACGGGTCTGACAAATGCAAGTTCAGTTCTGTCTTCCTTTCCCATGTGTCCTTAGAATATCCTTTGTAAGTTCAATATGTCTTGTTATTGCAACTTCAAATGCCTAATTTCAATGTTAAGTCCTAAAAGTTCAAAATAATATCCCCAAATAACTTAATTTCTCCTACTTCCCACCCTTCCCATATAACCTCTTAACGATTCACTTCTTTTGAAGAATGGGGAAACCCGTTCATATTCCTGTTTAGTCCTTAGTAGAGTGGGTATGAATTTATATCCATAAAATCATAGATGCAAAAACATATTTTTTAAAATTTTCTTAGAACTTAATTTCATTTCTATTTCTATCAAAAATGCCACAGTAGAATGATGAAAGTCTGAGGTGTGTATTGTGAGCACTTAGTACTAAGAGCCTCAGAGCAGTGCAACCCAGGTTGGAAATATTCTGAAGGACACCTGGGGGGCTCAGTTGGTTAAGAGTCTGCCGTTGGCTTAGGTCATGATCCCAGGATCCTGGGATCCAGCCCCATGGGAGGGTCCCTGCTCAGTGAGGAGTCTACTTTTTTTCCCTCTCTCTCCCCGCCCCTGGTCTTGCTCTCTCTTGCTATCTTTCTATCTCTCAAATAAATAAGAAAGAAAGAAAGAAAGAAAGAAAGAAAGAAAGAAAGAAAGAAAAGAAAGAAAAAAGGAAAGAAAGAAAGGAAAGAAAGGAAGGAAGGAAGGAAGGAAGGAAGGAAGGAAGGAAGGAAGGAAGGAAGATGTTGAGACTCCTGGGCCCTCTCCTTGGAGCTTCTGAACTAGAGTGTGCCAGAAATATGCAGGTCAAGTCAGACCAGGTTCTTCCCCTGAAGTGTCTCTAGAGCAAAGTGCTTACTGAGCACCTGTTTGGAAGCACAGGTGACAGGGAACTAACACAAGAGAATGTCTTTGTTCTTGTTTTTAGAAAATGTTCAATGACATTTCAGGAAGAAAGGGATACTTGCTATTGAAATTACTTTAAAACGTGTCAGAGGCAGACAGAGAGGGAGAGAGGGAGCGATAAGGCAAAAGGTGCAAAGTGTGAGTTGTCGGTGAACTTCAGTAAAAGGGTTATGGGAATTCATTTTATTACTTTGCCAATTTACCCTAAGTTTGGAATTATAGGTAAAATATGAGAAATTCCTTTTGAGATAGAGTCTGTAACTGCAAAAGAGAGCAGAAGAGCAGTGTGGAACTCATGTGGTGTCTTAGGATCATGGTGTAGGGAACTTCGTAGGGGTTACCACCATTAGAAAATGGTGGTGTGCACGAGCATGTGTGTGAGTTCATGGTCAAGTCATACAAAACTTAGCATGTGTGATAGTCCTACCCATAATACACACATACACACACACACACACACACACACACACGCACACATGCACACACACATACACACACATAATAATGCAAACCTTCCCACTCTGTGAAGTTTACATTGTAAGCATCTTTATTACATGATGTCATAAACTCATTATTTTAAGTTAGTTTTATATCTGTTTGGATGAATATGTATTCTTCATGTTTATAATAATCACTTATTAGTACTTTCTATACATTATTTTAATGTCTACAAAGACATTACAAGGTAAATGTAACTATTATCTCCATTTTGTAGGAAAAGTTATATAATTGTTTCAAGATTCCCAGCTATATTAAATAACACAACCAGGATTTAAACTGTGTTTTGTCTGCCTCTAAACCCTAGGTCCCTCCAACTGTACTATGCTTGTCACATGCATAAGACTCTACTAACCTCCAGTGAAATAGCCCTCCAGGGTTTGGTCATGGGGGCAGGTGCTTTGAAATCATCTCCACAAGGGCCAAGGGGAAGGTCAAGTAAGGAATTGCTATTACCAATTAGAACTTGCTTGGGGGCTTTCCACCAACACATGTTCCAAGTCAGATTGTGTGAAGTCTTATGCTAACAGAATAACACAACATTAGTAGACAAACAGAGTTTGTAAACATCCATGTGAGGGAAAAACAGCCGCATGGGCAGCCCACTCCAGGACGAGCCTCTTTAATCAGCTCTAAGCAGCACCCTCTGTTCTGTCCCTCGAACAGAAACTACTCCTGTTTTTAAAAACATGTGCTGCGGCATCTGCCTTGTACAACTCTAAATATTCAGCTTGATTCTTTCCATTCCTCAAATATTTATTAACTACTTAATTCTAACTATTTATATACTGATTATTGCTTAATATTAAAATATCAAAACTGTCTATTTCAAGATAGATTTTAAAAGGTTTTTTTTTTTTTTAGATTTTTGAAAAAACAAAAAACATAGACGATTACTATAAAAGAGGAAAACAAATAAAAAAACAAAGAACAAAAAACTGTACAAGTCTTCCTACATGGCGTAGTGTCAAATCTCCTGAACAGAATTTCTCTAGGATAGGCTTATAGATATTACATAGGACTTGTCTTAGTCTACTTGAGGAACTTTAATTTTTAATAACAAACTGAGGTGCCACTTGCTGGTTCATAGAGGGCATCTTCTTTCTGTGGAAGGGGCAAGGGAGCTCTCTGGTGTCTCTCTTATGAGAGCACTAATCCAATTCAAGAGAGCTCCACCATCATGACCTAGTCATCTCCCAAAGGCTCCACCTCCAAGTACCACCACATTGGGTTTCAACATACAAATTTGACGTGGGGGAAACATTAAACATTCAGTCTATAGCAATCATCCAGTAAAATTTGGAATTTCTGATTTCTTTATAGAATAAAGTATTTTCCAAACATTGCATGAATAACAAACTAAAAAAAGCAAACACATATTTTTATTTATTTGAACTTCAAATTTACCTCATCACTCAATACTTTTATTTGTTATATTACTATGATCTTCATTTTACAGGAGAGATAAGTTTATGTAATGAGCCCATAGGTTACAGAGCTAATAAAAGATGGAGCTGAGATTTCAGCTTAGAAGCCTGACTCAGTGTCTATACACATTTCCACCATAGTTTAAGATCTTGCCTTTAAGAAGTTATGGTGGTTATCTTAATGTTAAAAATATTACTTGAAACAATAGTTAAATGTCTATTCTATTCTACTGTGGGTTCTAAAATCCAGCTTCTACTGCATTACATCATTTTTAAGGAAAATTTCTGTGCATATGTTTCTAATCATGTCTTTTATTTCCTTACATTGGATTCCAGTATTACAATTACTGTCTTAAAGTATAACAGTATTTTTAAGCAATGGTGGTAGTTATGGCTAATTTTTTTTTTTTTTTTTGATGCCACACTGCACTTCTATGTCTTCTAGAGAAGGCAAGAACACACCTGTCATTGGAAAGTCAGGCTTTTCAGTCAGTGTTGGGAGGGAGACAAGCACTGAGTCTGTAAGAGTATAGGAAAGAATCATTACAGGATTTGGACTTTGGTTAGTTAATTTGGAGGAGGGTCGAATGAAATGGAGGTTTGGTCTAGATTGGATGTCACCAGGAAGTGGGGGGCAGTTCTATGATTGAGAATGCCAATAAAACCTATCTCTGTGCAGGGAAGACTATAACAAAGTTACAATTGGTCAAAAAGTGAAACTTATTTTGGCTGAGAAAGAGGGAGACCCTCTTTTTTTTTTATGGGAGACCCAGTTATAACTTGTCTTGGTCTATGAATAGGCAGAATTATTAAGTGACCTAGCTTTGTCACATTTTGTCATGCTCTAAAAGTAACCTTGTCTGGGGCTGGTATTCTGTGAGATTATGTCTAACAAAAGAAAAACATGACCTAACAGAGTGCCAGGTCACGGTCTGAATGCCAGCAGCTGTTTTTTGTTTTGTTTTTTAAAGTATATCAATATTTTTAAAATACGGTACAGACACTGCTAAATTCTTTAGTGGTACAAAATCATACTTCTCTCAACAGGAAGAATGCCCAGCTTATTCCAGCATCTCCGTGAATATAGGATATACCCACCTGTGACTTTGCTCTTGAACTCCAATCTTCCATATTGAATTATGAGCAAGAATAGCCAACTGAAAACTGGGCTCCTGCCCTTCTCCACCTTCCCTCAGCCCTATCCTTTCCATTATTTTTATTACTGCCGTATAAAAGAAAAGCTCCATATTTTCATTGCTTGAGACAAAATCCTTTGAGTCAACCCCTGATTCCTCTCTTTTTTTCTCACACCCTATATCTAATTCTTACACCCTGGCAGCACCATTCAAAATTGTGCCCAGAATATAATCACTACCTCCCAGCTCCCCTGGCACTTGCACAGTCCAGGACACCAATAGCTCTCACAGAATCAAAGCAACGGTTTTCCCTTGCCCTCTTACATGCTATTATCTTCACAGCATGTAGATTTACCCTTCAATTTGTGACTTCAGTGTAAGTTACAATTATGCCACTTTTCACCTCACAGCCCTCCGATGGCTTCTCATTTCATTCCCTGTACCCTAATCTACAGTTAACCCTGAGTTCCTGCCCAATCTTATTCTTTGTTATCTGTCCACCTCCCATCTAAAACCCCATGACTTGTCCACTGGATTCAGCCACATTAGCTCCATATCTTTAAGACTAGATTATATTTAAATATACTATATATAAATAAGGTATAATATAATAAATATGCATAATTATATCATAATATACCATGTATCATACATGTATAGTAGTAGTATTTTATGTGTGCATGTCTATATCTATATGTGTTTATTTATATATACAGATATATATATATATATGGAGAGAGAGAGAAAAAGAGAGAATGAGAATCAGAGAGACAGATTTTAAGGAATTACCTCTCATGATTGTGGAATCTGGCAAATCTGAAATTCATAGGGCAAGATGGCAGTCTGGAAACTTAAGCAGGATTTTCATGTTAGGCTTGAAGCAGAATTCTTTTTTTCTCCAGAGCATTGTTGTTTTTGCTCTTAAGGACCTCCGTCAGTTGGATGGAATACACCCACATTATTGAAGATCTTCTTTTTTTACTTAAAAATCAATTTGACAGTAGATGTTATTCACAACCACCAAACACCTCACAGAACCATCTGGACAAGTGCTTGACCAAAGAACTTGGCACCATAACCTAGCCAAGTTGACATATCCAATTAACCAACATAATGATACTCTACTACTTCTCTTTTTAATCTTTTATTCCAGATGGTCATGATAATATCTCTTTAGACAGTTTGCAGTATCTCCTTCCTTCACATTGTGAGTCCTTTGTTAATCTAGATGTCTATGCTGACACCTTTCTAATTTGAATTTCTATTCCTGTTGTACAGCATTTCATCTGATTCTTACTCAGTCATTCCTGTTTATTGTTGCTGTAACTTGTGTGCCTCATTAGCATGTGGTCATCTACATGGTATGGTTGTAGTGCATATTGAAACTCTGCTTTACTTCCAAGCGTTCTATGCTGAAGTGCAAAAAAAATTCTTCAACCGATCTAGCTTATACTCTAGAAATGGGTCAAATGAAAGAGAACAGTCTAGTATTTTCAAGTTTTACTGTAACGTTTTTATGAGGTATTTTATTCTCCCTTTATCTTTTCATTTATATAGTGGAATAAACACAATCTGTGGTTTCAAATCCTCTGACACTTACTAAATTAATAACATTAGATCAGTAACTTAGAATTTCAAAGAAACAATTTTCTCATTTCTCAGTTGGGAAGATGATACCCAATGTTGCAGAGTGGATTAAATGGAATAATTTATGCACTGACACATACTTACCTCAGGAAACTGAACACTGAATTTCTCACTCTTTCAAAGCACCTGGATCAAGATGACCTGGCAGCTAGACAAAAAGTTTTGGAGGGCAACTGTATGGCTGGATGAAATGGTCAAAGCCATCTCCCTTCCCCAAACCATGTCTTCAGACCATGCTCGACTTTACTTTCTCTGTATTCATGTTTAAGATAACTGGGTGATAACTTGTAGTTGGTTCTCTTCCCAAACCATCAATTTTTTTCCTAATCCAATAATAATATCTGATGCAGCTTTTGTTAGAGGATTCTGAACAAATGTTTGACACTTGCTATTATGACTTCTCCCTTAAAAATAGTGTAATAGTGATCATTGGACTATTGAACTCAGAGCTAAAGAGCCAAGACTCAGCTTCAGAATCCTTCATGGATTCCTACATGGAATTCAAGTAGCTACACTCAAACCATCAGTGTCATCATTTGAAATATATCGAATTTATCAATCTTAAAGTTAATATCAAATACTCAGACAGTACAGATGGTGCACCATCTCTTAAAGAACAGTATGGAGTGTACACACAATCTGGTACAGTTAGTAGACTCCATTCATAAGTCCTCCAAAGGTAATTCTTAGCAACCAAATTAAAAATCTATGGGTATAATAATAGAATGTTCTGGATTGTAAGAAGAGATAATTGATGAAGTATTCTGAAAACAACTTGTTCGAAGGCAGAATTTTATTTAAAATATATAACTAAAATATCTTTCTTATTAGAAGTAGATAGAATGCTAATTCCCAGAACATCTAGAGGCTGCTTCAGAAATTCTAGCCTTGCTAAATCAGTGTAGACTTGCATCTATACACAACATAAGGAAGACATCATACAAAAGCAGGCCAATTTTTGTGAAAGTGGAAATCAAAGTTTATATGAATTAATTCTTGGAAACAGTTACAGGTATTCAAATACTGAGACAGCATTTAATAGTGATTATTTACATAAATGTGTGAAGCATATTTGGGCAACTCAGAGAACACATGACACAATTCCTTTGGTGAAGTAGTATTTTCCAGGGAATTTATTAATAGGCATAATTAGAATTATTCAAATTGTGTTAAAATCATAGTAGCTTAGGTGATAAATACTGTGAATGATCATTTTCCAAGTTTTATAAGAACAAAACAAATCACTCAAAGTTCAAAACACAGAATTTTGACACAGATTCTACTGAAAAATAAATAGTTTATCATTTTCCACATCTTAATGGAAGTCCTTGCTAAGAGAATAAAATGAGAAAAGGAAATAAAAGAACATAAAATTGTCTTTGTAGATGACATGATCAACTATGTGGAAAATCTGAAAGCATAGACAGAAAACTCCTAGAACTAATAAGCTAGGTGGCAGGATACAAGGTTAATATACAATTAATCGCTTTCCTATATACTAACAATGAACAAGTAGAATTCAAAATTAAAAAGTTTTTAATTTTGAATTAAATGTTAATAGAATATTCACATTTTATAGTATTGTTAATAGGATATCAACAATACTATTAGTATCAGCACCCTCAAAAAAGAAATACTTAGGTGTAAATCTGACAAAATATGTACAAAATCTACATAAGGACAAATACAAAACTCTGTTGAATAAAATCAAAGAACAACAGCAACAAAAACAATAGAAGAGATGTTTCATGTTCCTGGATAGAAAAACTCAATATTAGCAAAATGCCAGTGAGTCAAGGCAATTCCCATCAAAATCCCAATGAGTTATTTTGTGGATATCAGTAAACTGATTCTAAAACTTATGTGAATGGTCAAAAGACCCAGAGTAGCCAACACAATGTTGATGAGGGAAAAAAAAAAAATTAAGTTAGAGAAGTGATGTTACCTGAATTCAAGACTTAATATAAAACTACAGAAATCAATGGCAAAAGAATCGACAAATAAATCAATGCAACAGACTATAGAGCCCAGAAATAGACATCCTTAATTACAGTCAACTGGTTTTTGACAAAGAAGCAGAAGTAGTATGTTAGAGCAAATATATTTTCCTCAACAAATAGTGCTGTGACAACCGGACATCCATATATGAAAAACGAATCTGGACAAACATGCATTTCACAAAAATTAACTCAAAGTATATCATAGACCTAATGTAAAATGCAAAACTATAAAACTCTTAAAAGTTAAGAGAGAAGAGAGCCTAGATCATTTTAGGTATAGTGATGCCTTTTAAAATATAAGACCAAAACATGATCCATGACAAGAATAATTGGTAAGATGGACTTCATTAAAATTAGGAACCCATGCTTTGTACAACTCAAAGTAAAGAGGTGCCTGGCTGGTTCAGTCAGTGGAGCATGAGACTTGATCTTGGGGTTGTAAATGGGAGCTCCACAATAGATGTAGAGACAACTCAAAAAAATATATATATATTTAAAAAAAAGAAAGTAAAGTCAAGAGAATAAGAAAACAAGCCCATAGACTGGGAGAAAATATTTACAAAAGACACATCTGATGAAGGACTGTTATCCAAAATATAAAAAGAACTCTTAAAACTCAACAATAAGAAAATGAACAACTCAATTAAAAACTGAGAGACAAACTGAGGGTTTTGGGGAGGGAGGTAGGGGGTTGGGTGAGCGTGGTGGAGCACTGGGTGTGGTGCATAAATGATGAATGCTGGAAAACTGAAAAGAAATAAAATAAAATAAAATGGGGAAAAAAAAAAAAAAAACCTGGGACAAAGATCTTACCAAAGAATCTGTATGGATGGCAAAAAACATGTGAAGAGATGTACTACATTAAACTCCATTAGAAAAATTCAGATTAAACTAGAGTGAGATACCACCACATGCCTATAAGAATGGCCAAAATCTGTAAACACTGACAACACCAAATGCTGACAAGGATGTGGAGAACAAGAACTCTCTCCCACGTCACAGATAGGAATGCAGAGTGGTATAGCCTCTTTTGGACACAGTTTGATAGATTCTTATAAAACTGAACATAACCTTACCTTATTATCCAGCAATCATATTCCTTGGTATTTAACCAAAGAAGTTTAAAACATGCCCACGCAAGAACCTACACACAATTGTTTATTGCAGGTTTATTCATAATTGCCAAAACTTGAGGGCAGCCAATATTTTCTTTAGCAGGTGAATGGAGAAATGAACTGTGATGAATTGAGGTAATGGAATACTATTTTGTACTAAAAACAAATAAGTTAGTAAGCCACAGAAGGACATGAAATAGCCTTAAATGCATATTAATAAGTAAAAATAGCTAATGTAGAGAGGTTACAATCAGAGATTCTGGAAAAGGCATAAATGATGATGATTGAAAAATAAAAAACAAAAAACAAACACTGGTTACCAAGAGATGTGTGTTGGGGGAGGATGATGAACAGGCAGAATGCAGGATTTTTAGGGCAGTGAGAGTACTGTGTATGATATTATAATGATGGATACATACCATTATGCATTTGTCCAAATCCATAGAGTGTAAAACACCAAGAGTGAAGGTTAAGGTGTATTATGGACTTTGGGTGATTCTGATATGTCAACATAGGTCCATCTTTGGTAAAAAATGTACCATTCTGGTGAGTGGTGTTGATAATCTGAGAAAACTATGTTCATGTGGGAGCAGAGAGCATATAGGAACTCTCTGTACCTATTTCTCAGTTTTGTTGAAAACCTAAAAGTTCTTAAAAAGACATAAAAATAAAATAGTATAGCTTTTTGTATTTGTTTGCAATTTAAATCAATTTTGAATCTGTAACTTAATGTTTTTTTTTTGTTAGTTTAGAAAATTCTTAATGGTTATCTCTTCAAATATTTGTGTCCTACTTTATAACTTGACTTCATTTGGAATTCCAACTATACGAATTACACATATATTAAACCTTTTCCCTATGTCCCTTTTGTATTTTACACTCTTGTTTCTGTTTCCTTTAACTTTTCTTTCAGTGCTTCTGTTTGCATGTTTTCTTATGTCCTTGTTCTGATTTGCCTACGTTATTGATAATTCCATATATAGCATTCATAAAGTCAAATATTATATTTTTTGCCTTCAGAATTTTAGTTCTATTCTTCTAAAATATATAGTCAAGTTATCTACTAAATGTCTCGCTTTTTCAAATTTAATTTCTTGAACACACTAATTAGTTATTTAAAGACTATGCCTGATTAACTAGAATATTTAGCTCTTCTGGAAATTTGTTCATATTAACTATTTTCTTCTTTAACTATTTTCTTCCTCTTTCTTTCCTTCTTTCTCTTGTTCTCTTCCTCATTCCTTCTCCTTCTTCTTTTTGGCTCTAAATCATTTTATCTTGCTTCTTTGAATAATAGACATTGTGTATAAAAACACTGGGGAGGTAATTGAAACTCCAAATGATGCTTTATTCCTCCAGATAGAATTTACTAGATAGGGTTTAACCCAATAAGGGACTGAACTAATTTGGAGATAAATTTTTATTTTTATAAGGAACATTTATAGCCTCAGAAACAACTAAAAACATTATCAGTTAATTAATTAATTAACTTTATTTATTTATTCTTACCAGTGCCCTGCCTCCTTGAAAGTTATTGCCAATGAGTCTGATGAAAGTACCTCTTATGGTCTTGGTCTCTTGACCATTACTTAGGCTAATGGCAGATCCCCATTATATGAATTAGGAATGAGTTTTTTTTTTTAATTTTTTATTTTTTATAAACATATATTTTTATCCCCAGGGGTACAGGTCTGTGAATCACCAGGTTTACACACTTCAAGCCTTGGTTTTAGTTTTGCAAAGGTCAGTATAATTCCAGTTCATCTCTGAGGCTGCCAAATTCAAATATCAGAAGAAACACACAAAACAAAGAAAACAGGCATGATGGAAGGCTGTGAAAAATGAGAGAAAGAATAGATTTTTAAAAAATTGTTACTGCAATTGAGAAAACGCTATTTTGTACTGATACAAGTAAACTTGATTTTCAGACACTAGACTTCTCAGGCTTTGGGCAAGCCATTTATCAAGAGATTAAAGACGGAAATCGGTGTTAAGTTTCAAAGCCATTTGTTTCCCCCTTTTTCTGGAACATTGGTCCCTCAAGTTTTGCTTATCTTAGTGTTTTCCAGTGACTTCAGTGGTTTAAATATATTTATACATATATTCATATTCTCTAGTTATTTATGGGACATTTCAGTATAATAAAAGCCAATCTATTATTTCAGGAATTGGAAATCAAAGTATTAGACTTAATAGAGGATTTTCTAGTTTGCGTACAAATTTATTCATAATTAATTGGCTTAGAACATTCGGGTTTAGGGCATTTAAAGAGTGTGGTTATTGAAAACCTGAATATCATGTTATTCAGTGCAGAGTGGAGATGCATATTATTTTAAGAGAAGAAAGGTTTGTATGATTCTCTTCAATGTGATTCTTTCATAAATATCCTATTGTCCTGCACGATCCCTTTAACTTTAAATGGGAGGAGTTCAGAGGGTGGGTGAACGGTACAGATGGAGGTAGTAGGGAAGGAGGACACTGAGCAACCCATTCATCAGAATGCATTAAAATCCGGCACACACATCCAGCATGGTTTGCACATCATTTCAAGACAATGCTTGACTGGCATTTTTTGTGTGCCCATGACCAAGAAGACCAACTGTATCCACTCTCTAGAGATTCCCACTGCAGTTTTGGGGGGGCAGGTAGGGGACAAAGAATTCACAAGGCTAAGAAGTGGCACATCATGTGTAAATGCCACCACAAACAGCACAGTTGAAATATCAGAAGTGTGGATTTATTGAAAAAAAAAGGAATAAGGCAGCAGTTCTTTAGAAAAGATAACGGGGAAGGAAGGGACACATCGTGACCCTAGTCCCCAAAATTTAAGAGGCTTTTGTTTCCTCCACCTAAATATACCCAAACACTCCCATACAAAATTGCTTCCCATACTTTCCTAAGCAAAAAGAATTGGACAAGTAAAAAAGGGAGACTGGAGCCTCAGCAAAAACATTTTCATAGAGTAAAAATTCTTAAATATTTATCAAGAGACAAATTCAGAAAGTGGATGAGCTCTTCACAAATCCCCTTAAAAATGCTTCTGTGAGGAGGAGTCAAGATGGCGGAGAAGTAGCAGGCTGAGACTACTTCAGCTAGCCTGAGATCAGCTACATAGCTTATCTAAAGATTGCAAACACCTGAACATCCATCGGCAGATCGAAGAGAAGAACAGCAATTCTGGAAACAGAAAAACAACCACTTTCTGAAAGGTTGGACCGGCGGAGAAGTGAATCCAAAGCGACGGGAAGATAGACCCCGGGGGAAGGAGCCGGCTCCCGGCAAGCGGCGGAGCAACCGCGCACAAAATCAGGACTTTTAAAAGTCTGTTCCACTGAGGGACATAGCTCCAGAGGTTACCCGGGGCAAAGCCCACACGGGGTCAGCGTGGCCTCAGGTCCCGCAGGGTCACAGAAGGATCGGGGGTGTCTGAGTGTCGCAGAGCTTGCGGGTATTGGAACGGGAAAGCCAGCTACAGAGACAGAGCCGACAGTAAGCTCACAGCTTGGAGTGACCTTGAACCGGTCGCAGGCTCGGTGAGCTCGGAGTGCAGCCGGAGGTCAGGCAGATGGGAGTAACTGGGCGCTGTTCTCTGAGGGCGCACTGAGAAGTGCGGCCCTGGGCTCTGGGCTCCTCCAGGCCGGAGACCAGGAGGCCGCCATTTGTATTCCCCTCCTCCGGAACTCTACGGAAAGCGCTCAGGGAACAAAAGCTCCTGAAAGCAAACCCAAGCGGATTACTCACCCCGGCCCCGGGTAAGGGCGGTGTATTTCCGCCTGGGGCAAAGACACTTGAGAATCACTACAACAGGCCCCTCACCCAGAAGATCAACAAGAAATCCAGCCAGAGACCAAGTTCACCTACCAAGGAGTGCGGTTTCAATACCAAGAAGAGCAGCAGAATTCTAGAAGAGGAGAAAGCAAAGCACAGAACTCATGGCTTTTTCCCTGTGATTTTTTTTAGTCTTGCAGTTAATTTAATTTTTTTCTTTTTCATTTTTTGTTTTTTTTTTCTCGCCTTGGGGTAAAAAAATTTTTTTTAACTGTTACCTTTTTCTTTTTTAACGATTTTTTACTAGTTTATCTAATATATATATATTTTCTTTTTTATATTTTTCTTAGGTGTTTTTTTTTTAAATTCTTTTCTTTTTTTTTTTCTTTCTTCCTTTTTGAACCTCTTTATATCCCCTTTCTCCCCCCTCACGATTTTGGATCTCTTCTAATTTGGTTAAAGCATATTTTCCTGGGGTTGTTGCCACCCTTTTAGTATTTTACTTGCCCCTTCATATACTCTTATCTGGACAAAATGACAAGACGGAAAAATTCAACACAAAAAAAAGAACAAGAGGCAGTACCGAAGGCTAGGGACCTAATCAATACAGACATTGGTAATATGCCAGATCTAGAGTTCAGAATGACAATTCTCAAGGTTCTAGCCGGGCTCGAAAAGGCATGGATGATATTAGAGAAACCCTCTCGAGAGATATAAAAGCCCTTTCTGGAGAAATAAAAGAACTAAAATCTAACCAAGTTGAAATCAAAAAAGCTATTAATGAGGTGCAATCAAAAATGGAGGCTCTCACTGCTAGGATAAATGAGGCAGAAGAAAGAATTAGTGATATAGAAGACCAAATGACAGAGAATAAAGAAGCTGAGCAAAAGAGGGACAAACAGCTACTGGACCACGAGGGGAGAATTTGAGAGATAAGTGACACCATAAGGCGAAACAACATTAGAATAATTGGGATTCCAGAAGAAGAAGAAAGAGAGAGGGGAGCAGAAGGTATACTAGAGAGAATTATTGGGGAGAATTTCCCCAATATGGCAAAGGGAACGAGCATCAAAATTCAGGAGGTTCAGAGAATGCCCCTCAAAATCAATAAGAATAGGCCCACACCCCATCACCTAATAGTAAAATTTACAAGTCTCAGTGACAAAGAGAAAATCCTGAAAGCAGCCCAGGAAAAGAAGTCTGTAACATACAATGGTAAAAATATTAGATTGGCAGCTGACTTATCCACAGAGACCACAGGCCAAAAAGAGCTGGCATGATATTTTCAGAGCACTAAACAAGAAAAACATGTAGCCCAGAATACTATATCCAGCTAGGCTATCATTGAAAATAGAAGGAGAGATTAAAAGCTTCCAGGACAAACAAAAACTGAAAGAATTTGCAAATACCAAACCAGCTCTACAGGAAATCTTAAAATGGGGTCCTCTAAGCAAAGAGAGAGCCTACAAGTGGTAGATCAGAAAGGAACAGAGACCATATACAGTAACAGTCACCTTACAGGCAATACAATGGCCCTAAATTCATATCTGTCAATAGTTACCCTGAATGTTAATGGGCTAAATGCCCCTGTCAAAAGACACAGGGTATCAGAATGGATAAAAAAACAAAACCCATCTATATGTTGCCTCCAAGAAACTCATTTTAAGCCCGAAGACACCTCCAGATTGAAAGTGAGGGGGTGGAAAAGAATTTACCATGCTAATGGACATCAGAAGAAAGCAGGAGTGGCAATCCTTAGATCAATTAGATTTTAAGCCAAAGACTATAATAAGAGATGACACTATATCATACTCAAAGGGTGTGTCCAACAAGAAGATTTAACAATTTTAAATATCTATGCCCCCAACGTGGGAGCAGCCAACTATATAAACCAATTAATAACAAAATCAAAGAAACACATCAACAATAATACAATAATAGTAGGGGACTTTAACACTCCTCTCACTGAAATGGACAGATCATCCAAGTAAAAGATCAGCAAGGAAATAAAGGTCTTAAACGACACACTGGACCAGATGGACATCACAGATATATTCAGAGCATTTCATCCCAAAGCAACAGAATACACATTCTTCTCTAGTGCACATGGAACATTCTCCAGAATAGATCACATCCTCGGTCCTAAATCAGGACTCAACCGGTATCAAAAGATTGGGATCATTCCCTGCATATTTTCAGACCGCAATGCTCTAAAGCTAGAACTCAACCACAAAAGGAAGTTTGAAAAGAACCAAAATACATGGAGACTAAACAGCATCCTTCTAGAGAATGAATGGGTCAACTGGGAAATTAAAGAAGAATTGAAAAATATCATGGAAACAAATGATAATGAAAATACAACGGCTCAAAATTTGTGGGACACAACTAAGGCAGTCCTGAGAGGAAAATATATAGCGGTACAAGCCTTTCTCAAGAAACAAGAAAGGTCTCAGGTACACAACCTAACCCTACACCTAAAGGAGCTGGAGAAAGAACAAGAAAGAAACCCTAAGCCCAGCAGGAGAAGAGAAATCATAAAGATCAGAGCAGAAATCAATGAAATAGAAACCAAAAAACAATAGAACAAATCAACCAAAGTAGGAGCTGGTTCTTTGAAAGAATTAATAAAATTGATAAACCCCTGGCCCGACTTATGAAAAAGAAGAGAAAGGACCCAAATAAATAAAATCATGAATGAAAGAGGAGAGATCACAACTAACACCAAAGAAATACAAACTATTATAAGAACATACTATGAGCAACTCTACGGCAATAAATTTGACAATCTGGAAGAAATGGATGCATTCCTAGAAAAATATAAACTACCACAACTTAACCAGGATGAAATAGAAAGCCTGAGCAGACCCATAACCAGTAAAGAGATTGAAACAGTCATTAAGAATCTCCAAACAAACAAAAGCCCAGGGCCAGACGGCTTCCCGGGGGAATTCTACCAAACATTTAAAGAAGAACTAATTCCTATTCTCCTGAAACTTTTACAAAAAATAGAAATTGAAGGAAAACTTCCAAACTCATTTTATGAGGCCAGCATCACCTTGATTTCAAAACCAGACAAGGATCCCATCAAAAACAAGAGCTATAGACCAATATCCTTGATGAACATAGATGCAAAAATACTCAACAAAATACTAGCCAAAAGGATTCAACAGTACATTAAAAAGATTATTCACCACGACCAAGTGGGATTTATTCCAGGGATGCAAGGTTGGTTCAACATCTGCAAATCAGTCAATGTGATACAACACATCAATAAAGAAAGAACAAGAACCATATGATACTCTCCATAGATGCTGAAAAAGCATTTGACAAAGTACAGCATCCCTTCCTGATCAAAACTCTTAAACGTGTAGGGATAGAGGGCACATACCTCAATATCATCAAAGCCATCTATGAAAAACCCACCGCAAATATCATTCTCAATGGAGAAAAACTGAAAGCTTTTCTGCTAAGGTCAGGAACACGGCAGGGATGTCCATTATCACCACTGCTATTCAAAATAGTACTAGAGGTCCTAGCCTCAGCAATCAGACAACAAAAGGAATTTAAAGGCATCCAAATCGGCAAAGAAGAAGTCAAATTATCACTCTTCGCCGATGATATGATACTATATGTGGAAAACCCAAAAGACTCCACTCCAAAACTGCTAGAACTTGTATAGGAATTCAGTAAGTGTCAGGATATAAAATCAATGCACAGAAATCAGTTGCATTTCTCTACACCAACAGTAAGACAGAAGAAAGAGAAATTAAGGAGTCCATCCCATTTACAATTGCATCCAAAACCATAAGATACCTAGGAATAAACCTAACCAAAGAGGCACAGAATCTATACTCAGAAAACTATAAAGTACTCATGAAAGAAATTGAGGAAGACACAAAGAAATGGAAAAATGTTCCATGCTCCTGGATTGGAAGAATAAATATTGTGAAAATGTCTATGCTACCTAAAGCAATCTACACATTTAATGCAATTCCTATCAAAGTACCATCCATCTTTTTCAAAGAAATGGAACAAATAATTCTAAAATTTATATGGAACCAGAAAAGACCTTGAATAACCAAAGGGATATTGAAAAAGAAAGCCAACGTTGGTGGCATCACAATTCCGGACTTCAAGCTCTATTACAAAGCTGTCATCATCAAGACAGCATGGTACTGGCACAAAAACAGACACATAGATCAATGGAACAGAATAGAGAGCCCAGAAATAGACCCTCAACTCTATGGTCAACTCATCTTCGACAAAGCAGGAAAGAATGTCCAATGGAAAAAAGACAGCCTCTTCAATAAATGGTGCTGGGAAAATTGGACAGCCACATGCAGAAAAATGAAATTGGACCATTTCCTTACACCACACACAAAAATAGACTCAAAATGGATGAAGGACCTCAATGTGCAAAAGGAATCCATCAAAATCCTTGAGGAGAACACAGGCAGCAGCCTCTTCAACCTCAGCCGCAGCAACATCTTCCTAGAAACATCGCCAAAGGCAAGGGAAGCAAGAGCAAAAATAAACTATTGGGATTTCATCAAGATCAAAAGCTTTTGCACAGCAAAGGAAACAGTTAACAAAATCAAAAGACAACTGACAGAATGGGAGAAGATATTTGCAAACGACATATCAGATAAAGGACTAGTGTCCAGAATCTATAAAGAACTTAGCAAACTCAACACCCAAAGAACAAATAATCCAATCAAGAAATGGGCAGAGGACATGAACAGACATTTCTGCAAAGAAGACATCCAGATGGCCAACAGACACATGAAAAAGTGCTCCATATCACTCGGCATCACGGAAATACAAATCAAACCACAATGCGATATCACCTCACACCAGTCAGAATGGCTAAAATCAACAAGTCAGGAAATGACAGATGCTGGCGAGGATGCGGAGAAAGGGGAACCCTCCTACACTGTTGGTGGGAATGCAAGCTGGTGCAACCTCTCTGGAAAACAGCATGGAGGTTCCTCAAAATGTTGAAAATAGAACTGCCCTATGACCTAGCAATTGCACTATTGGGTATTTACCCTAAAGATACAAACGTAGTGATCCAAAGGGGCACGTGTACCCGAATGTTTATAGCAGCAATGTCCACAATAGCCAAACTATGGAAAGAACCTAGATGTCCATCAACAGATGAATGGAGAAAGAAGATGTGGTATATATACACAATGGAATACTATGCAGCCATCAAAAGAAATGAAATCTTGCCATGTGCGACAACATGGATGGAAGTAGAGCGTATCATGCTTAGCAAAATAAGTCAAGCAGAGAAAGACAACTATCATATGATCTCCCTGATATGAGGAAGTGGTGATGCAACATGGGGGCTTAAGTGGGTAGGAGAAGAATAAATGAAACAAGATGGGATTGGGAGGGAGACAAACCACAAGTGACTCTTAATCTCACAAAACAAACTGAGGGTTGCTGGGGGAAGGGGGTTTGGGAGAAGGGGGTGGGATTATGGACATTGGGGAGGGTATGATCTTTGGTGAGTGCTGTGAAGTGTGTAAACCTGGTGATTCACAGACCTGTACCCCTGGGGATAAAAATATATGTTTATAAAAAATAAAAAATTATATAAAAAAAAAGAAAATGCTTCTGTAGTCTAGTGGCTGAAAATCAAGTTTTACTTATATTCATATGAAGTAAAGTTTTTGGAATTGTAATAAAACCTTGAAAACCATTGATTCATCTCTATTCACCTTGTTGCGTGTGTTTCTTCTGATACTTGTGGGATGATTATGTGTCGGTTGGCTAGGGGACAGTGTTCAGATATGTGGTCAAGCATTATTTTGGATGTTTCTGTTAGATTTTTTGGATAATATTAGCATTATAAAAAATAATTATAAAATTATTAATAATATAATAATGTATATTATATGTATATTATATTATGTATGTATATTATTATATTATGTATTTTTAATGTACATTATAATGTATATTATATTATGTATATTATAATATGTATTATATTATATTACATTATTATTATATTATTAATTATTTTTATAATTATTTTTATAATTAACTATAATATAATATATGTTATATTATATATAATCATTACATAATCATATGTATAATTACTTAATTAACATATAATTATTATATGTTAGTTAATTAATATTATAATATAATATAATATCATATAATTAATAATTAATATACTATTACATATTATAATTATTGCATAATTACATAATAATATATTATTAATAATAATAATAATAATAATTATTATTATTATAAAAATTATAAAATCACAGAGGGAGAGAGGGAAGAAAACTCCTTGTTGAGCAGGGAGCCAGATGCAGGTCTTGATCCCAGGACCCTGAGATCATAACCCCAGTCTAAGGCAGTCAACTAACCAGCTTAGCCACCTTCCTAAGGGCCCCTACACAGACCTTGAGTAAAGCAAATTGCTGTCAGCAATATGGTGGAACTCGCTCATACAGTTGAAGGCATGAGTAGAACACACAGGAACCTTCCCTGAACATAAAGGGTTTCTGTGGCAGATGGCTTTTGGATTCCAACTGTGTCTCTTCATGGAGTTTCCAGCCTGCCAGCTTCCCCTATATTATGGACTAACCCGTCCTCCACAAATTCATGTATATATATATATATATATATATATATATATATACACATACATATACATACATACACACATACATTCCTACATACTTCCTACATACATACATACATTTGTTTTGGTTCTGTTTCTCTGGAAAACTTAACTAATGCATTTGGTGATTATAAACTCTTCCAAAATATGAGAAGAAACAGATTCTCTCTGTTCCCTACTTGTCACCTCCTCTTCTATCTCACTCTCCACCCCCACCCCTACATACCACACATGGTAATGCCCCTTGTCTTTTTAAATTCACTGTTTTTCTTTCTTTCTTTCTTTCTTTCTTTCTTTCTTTCTTTCTTTCTTTCTTTCTTTCTTTCTTTCTTTTATTTGAGAGATGGAGACAGAGACAGGGAGAGACAGCATGAGCAGGGAGGAGAGGGAAAAGCAAGCTCACCACTGAGCAGGAAGCCCTGTGAGGGTCTTGATCCCCAGGATCCTAGGATCATGACCTGAGCCCAAAGCAGATGCTTAACCGACTGAGACACACAGTTGCCCCTAAATCCATGTTCTTTTCTATGGTGAACAATGGTAAACTTGATGGCCATTCTTTCTTTCTTCTACTCCTCTTCTTCTGTAATAATTGTATAATTGCTAATATACTCTTTCTTGTTATTTGCCTTTGAACAATTAAAATCAGTGTACCTGACTTGTTGAATGGTATTTAATTTCTCTGAGCTTTCATATGTGAATGGTTGGTCTCGGTAGGAGAATACATTGTCAGAGTCTTTATATTACTCCTCATTTGCTATATGACTATGTCTGCCAAGCGCTGTCTGCTGCATCGTTTCCTCGTTGTCGGGTTATATAATACTTAGGTTCTGTTTTGTCACTCTAACCCTCACATTTGTTGTAGTCTTAATTCTCTAGCTGAACATTCATCACCAGGTCCTTTTTCTGTGGTTAAGTCATTACTTTTTAATAATTATTTAATTATTTTAAGCAGCTTTATGGAGGTATGATCCACAAAAAAAAGAAAAAAAAAACACAAAGAACTGTACATATTTAAAATAAAAAATTGGGTAATTAAAAAATAATTATTTTTGAGAGAATCTAATATATATATATATTTTTTACTTTTAATTATAGATGATACTTGTTGTGTAGAATCTAAAAATCTTGGGGCACCTGGGTAGCTCAGTCGGTTAAGGCCTCTGCCTTCAGCTCAGGTCATGATCCCAGGGTCCTGGGATAAAGCCCCACATCTGGTTCTCTTCTCAGCAGGGACCCTGCTTCCCCCTCTCTTTCTCTGCCTGCCTCTCTGCCAAATAAATTTTAAAAATCTTTTTAAAAAATAAAAATAAAAATAATAATCTTTGCATAGCTCAAGATCACAAATACTTTCCCTGACATTTTTTCCCAGAAGATTTATAATCTTAGGTTATTTGTTATGTTTATGATTAATTTTGAACTTATTATTTTTATTCAACAATATGTAATGTTTAAATATTTAATATAGATAAGTGAGATGAAATATCTCTTCTTTATTCTTTTCAAAACAGTACAGAGATCTCTATTCACCCAGTTTCCCCAACTGTTGACATTTTATATAACCATAAAACTCAGGAAATTAACTTGGGTACAATATTATTAATTAAACCACAGACTTCGCATTTCACCAGTTTTTTCCAATAGTGCTATTTGAATTTTTCTAGCAAAAACTTACAGTGGTAAAATGCATCTGACATAAGATTTACCATCTTCACTTTTTTTTTTAAAGTATTTTTATTTATTTTTGAGAAAGAGAGAGAACAAGCACAAGCAGGAGGTAGGGGCAGAGACAGAAGCAAGCTCCCCAGTGAGCAGGAAGCCTGATGCGGGGCTTGATCCCCAGACCCAGGGATCATGACCTGAGCCCAAAGCAGACACTTAACTGACTGAGCCACCCAGGCACCTCCATCTTAACTGTTTCAAAGTTTAGGATTGTTGAGTACATTCACACTACTATGCAACCAATCTCCAGACCACTTAAATCTTGCAGATCTGAAACTTTAGACCCATTAAATAATAATTGCGTATTTTCTTCCCTGCCTAGCCTGTGTCAAATACCAACCCTCTTTCGATTTCTATGAGTTTGAATACTCTGGACACCACATGAAAGTGGAATCATACATCGTTTCATTATTTTGGTGACTGGATTATTTCACTTACCATAATATTTTCAAGGCTTATCTATATTGAAGAATGTAACAGGATCTCTTTCCCTTTTAAATCTGAAGGATATTCCATTGTACATACATATAACTTTTTCTATATCTATTCATCTGTGAATAGACATTTAGGTTGTTTCTTTCTCTTGGCTATCATGAATAAAAGTGCAATGAACACTGATGTACAATATTTCTTCAAATTCTGTTTTCAATTATTTTGGATGCTAGAGTAGAACTACTGGACCCTATGTTAATACCATTTTTAGTTTTTTGAGAAACCACTATGCTGTTTCCATACAGCTATACCATTTACATTCCCACTAATGGTGGACACAGGTTCTAATTTCTCCATATCCTCCCCAACACTCCATATTAAAATTAGTTTTTAAACTCTATCTATGGGAGGACCTGGGTGGCTCAGTGGATTAAGACTCTACCTTTGGCCCAGATCATGATCTAAGGGTCCTAAGATTGAGTCCCACTTCAGCCTCTCTGCTTGGCAGGGAGCCTGCTTCACCCTCTTTCTCCCTGCCTCTCTGCCTCATTATCTCTCTCTCTCTCTCTCTGTCAAAAAAATAAATAAAATCTTTAAAAAAATAAAATAAAATCTATGGAAAGAGCTGTAAATTGTATAAGACTAACGTATTACAGACATGTGCCCCTGAAAAAAAATAGTACATTACATGTTAATTAAAAAATAAATAAATAAAATCAATCCATCTATCTATGTACATAATAGTCATCCTAATGGATGTGAGATGATATATCTCACAGTGGTTTTGATTTGCTTTTCTTTAATTAGTGAGGCTGAGCATCTTTTCATATGCTTATAGGCTGTTTATATGTTTATTTGAAGAAATAGCTACTCACTTCTTTTGCTCATTTCTTAATGGGGTTATATGGTTGTTTTCTTTTTGTTTTGTTTTGTGTTGTGCTGTTTGCCAGTTTCTTATATATTCAACTCTTTTTTTTTTAAGATTTTATTTATTTATTTTTCAGAGAAAGGGAGTGAGCACAGGCAGACAGAGTGGTAGGCAGAGTCAGAGGAAGAAGCAGGCTCCTTGAGGAGCAAGGAGCCTGATGTGGGACTCGATCCCAGGACGCTGGGATCATGACCTGAGCCGAAGGCAGCTGCTTAACCAACTGAGCCACCCAGGCGTCCCATATATTTAACTCTTTATCAGCTATAGTACTTGCAAATATTTTCTCCCAGTCCATAATCATTCTCCCAGTCGATAATCATTTCTTTACCCTCGCAGAGGTTTTTAGTTTTTTGTAGTTCTACTTGTCTATTTTGCTTTTGGTGTCATATCCAAGAAATCATTGCCGAGACTAATATCAAGTCACTTTTCCTAATGTTTTCTCATAGGGGTTTTGCAGTTCCAGATCTTATATTTAAATCTTTCCTTTGGGTTGATTTTTTGTGACACATGTAAGACAAAGATCCAATTTCATTATTCTAAATATGAATTACCAGTTTTCAATGTGTTAAACTGACTATCCTTTCCCCATTGTATATATTTGCCATTTTTGGTGTTTTATTTTTGGGCTCTCTCTTCCATTGATCTGCATGTCTATCTTTATGCTATACCACACTGTCTTGATTCCTGTAGCTTTTTAATGTGGTTCAAAATCAGGGAGTGTGAGACTTCCAACTTTGTTTTCCTTTTTCAAGATTGTTTGGCTATTCAATATCCCTTGTGAATCAATATGAATTTTAGGATGGATTTTTCTTTTTCTTTAAAAATGGCAGTCTAGATTTTTGAATTGCATCGCATCTGTAGATTACTCTGTGTAACAATATCATCTTAACAGTATGAAGGCTTTGAATCCATCAAAAACAGATGTCTTTCCATTTACCTGTGTCTTTTTAAATTCCTTTCAGCAATATTTTGTCATTTTCAGTGTACAAGGCTTTTATCTTATTGGTTTGGTTTATTCCTAAATATTTTATTTTAAAGATTTTATTTATTTATTTGACAGACAGAGATCACAAGTAGATGCAGAGAGGCAGGAAGAGAAAGAGAGAGGAGGAAGCAGGCTCCCCACAGAGCAGAGAGCCCGATGCAGGACTGGATCCCAGAACTCTGGGATTATGACTTGAGCCGAAGGCAGAGGATTTACTCCCACTGAGCCACCCAGGTGCCCCAATATTTTATTATTTTTGATGCTCTTCTTTTATGGACTGAATTAGGCCCCCTGAAAAACATTCCGTATTGGAGTCCTATGCCCTAATGTGACTATACTTCAGGATAGGGCCTGTAAGGAGGTTAAGATTAAATGAGCTCATAAGGATTAGGATCTAAGCCAATAGTAATGGTGATCTTATAAGAAGGAGAGAGATCAGAGAGTTTATACTCGCCCTCTCTCCCTCCTTCCTCTGTCCCCCCACTCCTTTCCCTTGAGACACACCAAGGAAAAGACTACCTGAGGAAATAGTAAAAAGGTGGACTTCTACAAGCAGGAAGAGACCCTTCTTCAGAAACTGAAAAGAGCCAGAACCTGTGTTTGTACTTCCATCCCACAGAACTGTGAAAAATAATTTTCTGTTGTTCAGGCCACCTTGTCTGTGATAATGGCAGCCTGAGCATACATGTTATACATGGAATTATTTACTGATTTCTTTTTTGGATAGCTCACTGTTAGTGCATAGAAATGCAACTGAATTTTCTGTGTTGATTTTGTCCTGAAACTTGGATAAATTAATTTACTGGTTCTAATAGTTTTGTGTGTGTGTACATGTGTAATATAATTTTTTTCTGTGTATAATTTTATGTCATCTGTGAACAGAGATCATTTTGTTTCTTCCTTTCCAATTCACATGTGTTTTATTTCTTTTCTTGCCTAATTGCTCTGCTAAGATTTCAGTATGATAATGAAGAGAAGTGCAGGGTTGGCATCATTCTCTTGTTCTTCATCTTGGAGGAAAAGTTTTCAGTTTCTCACTGGTAACTATGATGTTTGCTAATGGTCTTGTTATATACAGTCTTTTTGAGTGTTTTTATTAGGGAGGATGTTGATTTTTATTTCCATTTTATTTTATGTTATTTCTTTTCAGTGTTCCAAAATTCACTGTTTGTGCACCACATCCAGTGCTCCATGCAATACGTGCCTTCCTTAATACCCACCACCAGGCTCACCCATCTCGCCATCCCCCTTCCCTCCAAAACCCTCAGTTTGTTTCTCAGAGTCCACAGTCTCTCATGGTTCGTCTTCCCCTCCGATTTCTCCTAACTCATTTTTCCTCTCCATCTCCCTATGTCCTCCATGTTATTCCTTATGCTCCACAAGTAAGTGAAACCATAGGATAATTGACTCTCTCTGCTTGACTTATTTCACTCAGCATAATCTCCAGTCCCATCCATGTTGATACAAAAGTTGGGTATTTATCCTTTCTGATGGAAGTGTAATACTCCATTGTATATATGGACCATATCTTTTTTAAGAGGATGCTAAATTTTGTCAAATGCTTTTCTGTAGTATTGAGATGATCGGGTCTTTAATTTTTTTTTTTTAACCCTTTATTCTGGGTATTACATTGAGTGATTTTAATATATTGAAACATTCTTGTATCCTACTTGGTCATGGTGTATAATCCTTTTAATATGCCACTGAATTCTATTTGCATCAATTTTTATCAATTGCAAATTTTTGTTTTGTTTTGTTTTGCTTTTTTATTATGATACCATTGTCTGGCCTTGGTGTTAGAGTCATGCTGGTCTCAAATATTGAGTTTGGGAGCATTTCCTCCCCTTCAATTTTGTTGTTGTTGTTGTTGTTTGTTTGTTTGTTTGTTTGTTTTTGGAAGAGTTTAAGGAATATTGATGTTAATTCTTAAATGTTTGATAGAATTCTCCAATGAAAACCTCTGGTCCTAGACTTGCCCTTTGTTGGGAAATTTTTACTACTGGTTTAATGTGATTTAATGTCCTTACTAATTACAGGTCTGTGCATATTTTCTATTTTCTTCATGACTTAAAATTGTTAGATTGTGTTTCTAGGAATGCATTCATTTCTTGTAGGTTATCCAATTTATTTATATATAAGTCTTCACAGTCTTTTGGAGTCTTTCGTATTTCTGCAGCATGGGTAGTAATGTCCACTCATTTATTGTTCCAGCTATGTGAATCTTATCTCTTTTTTCCTCAGTTAATATACCTAGACTCTTGTAAATTTTATTGATCTTTTTGAAAAAACTATTCTTACGTCCATTGATTTTCTTCTATTTTTTTACTTCTCTATTTCATTTATCTCTCACCGCCCCTGCCTTCGTTCTGTTAGCTTTGAGTTTTGTTTGTTCTTTTTACTCATTTCTTGATATATAAAATTAGGTTTTTCTTAATTTCAAGTTTTTATTTAAATTAAAGTTAGTTAACATATAGTGTAATATTATTTTCAGGCATAGTGTTCAGTGATTCATCATATATATATATATAATACCCAGTGGTCCCACAACAAGTGTACTCCTTAATCACCCATTTAATCCATCTCCCTTCTCACCTCCTCTCCAGCAACCCTCAGTTCATTATCTATAGCTCAGAGTGTATTTTATGGTTTGCATCTCTCTTCCTGCCCCCATGTTAATCTACTTTTTTCTTAAATTCCACATATGAGTGAAATTATATGGTATTTGTCTTTCTTTGACTGACTTAATTTGCTTAGCTTAATGTTCTCTAGCTCCATCCACATCATCAAAAATAGCAAGATTTCATTCTTTTTTTTTTCTTTGCAGCTGAGTAATATTCAATCATTCATTCACACACACACACACACACACACACACACACACACACACACACACATTTTCTTTATCTACTAATCAATGAATGGGTATTTGGGCTCTTTCCATAATGTGGCTATGGTTGATAATGCTACTATAAACATCATTGTGCATGTATCCTTTCAATACATTTTTGTATCCTTTGGGTAAATACCTAATAGTGCAATTGCTGGATCATAAAGTAGTTCTATTTTTAACTTTTTGAAGAACCTCTATACTATATTCCATAGTGACTGCACCAGTTTGCATTTTCACCAACAGTGTACAAGTATTCCCCTTCTCCACATCCCTGCCAACACCTGTTGTTTCCTTTGTTGTTGATTTTAGCCATTCTGACAAGTGTGGGGTGAAAGCTCATTGTACTTTTGATTTGTATTTCTCTGAGGATGAGTAATGTTGAGCACCTTTTCATATGTCTGTTAGCCATCTGCATGTCTTCTTTGGAAAAACGTCTGTTCATGTTTTCTGCCCATTTCTTAACAAATTCTTTCTTTTTGGGTGTTTAGTTTGGTAACTTCTTCTTTTTTTTTTTTTTTTAAAGATTTTATTTATTTATTTGACAGACAGAGATCACAAGTAGGCAGAGAGGCAGGCAAAGAGAGAGGAGGTACCAGGCTCCCCGCTGAGCAGAGAGCCCAATGGGGGGCTCGATCTCAGGGCTCTGGGATCATGACCTGAGCCAAAGGCAGAGGCTTTAACCACTGCGCCTCCCAGGAGCCCCTGGTAACTTCTTTATAAACCTTTTATTAGTTATGTCATTTGCAAATATCTTTTCTCATTCTGAAGATTGTCTTTTAGATTCCTGGCCATGTCCTTTTCTTGTTCTCTCTTTTGAGATGAATTCATTCATGTTGACATTTTGTGTAGGTCTCTGTTTTCTTCTGTGAATTAGGAAAGCCTGTTGTGTTTCCTTTTTCTTAAGAATAATGGCTTTAAGAAGAAGAGGTCATGTACTGTGCAGGGCCTGGTACTTCAGGAAGTGTTTGTGGCATATGCTATATGCAGTCTGCTGCTGTGTTTTGGCTGCTCTTTCCCTCAGGTCAGTCCTCTGCAGAGTTTCTCCTTACCTGAAGTGGGCTCCTCACTGGGCACACAGTTGGCTTCCAAAATTCCAGTCTTTGAGCCCTGCTGGTTACAAAACCTCACAATAATCAGCCCCTTTCATTTTCCCAGCCAATGGCTTTAAAGAAGTGTACTTGTGCATATCCCTGTGTACTCCACCTTCTCTCACCTTTCTTCACAACCAAGGCTCCCTCCCCTCCATAGCACCCATGACCTGTTTCTTTCCTAAACCACAACTCTGCACTTTCTACCCTTCTTAATAGGGTTTCTTCTTTTCCTCTAGTTGTGCAGTTTGTTCTGTCCATCTTCAGGTTGAGTTTTTTGGTGTTTAGAAAGATCTGATATTTATCTAGCTGTGTTTGAGGGACAAGGCAAGTATAGGTTCTTCCTACTACTCCACTGCCTTAGCTCCTTCTCAGGTTGTTGATTTGAGTTTTTTTTGTTGTTGTTTTAAATAAACATTTACAGCTCTCAGTTTCCCTTTTAACAATGCTTTTGCTCGATTCCTTTGGTTTAGGCATGTTATATTTTAATTTTTACTTGTCTCAATATATTTCATATTCTTTTCATTCATTTCATGTTTATTTCAACTTCTCTTTTGATTTCTTCTTTGGCTTATTGACTATTTTAGAATGTACTGTTTAACATTTACATGTCATTGAACTTTCCAATTTTCCATATCCTTTTGATTTCTAAAATACTGTATAATAAAATATACTTTGTATGATTTTAATGAGTGCAATGATTTAAAATTGTTGAAACTTGTTTTGTGGCCAAAAATAAGGTATATCTTGGAGAATATTCTCTTTACGCTTCAGAAAAATGTGTATTCTGGTATTGCTGGCTGTAGTGTTCTCTATTTGTCTCTTTGGTTCAATTGTTCTAAGGTTTTTTTTTTAAGTTTTGATTTCTCATTGATGTTTTGTCAGATTGTTCTATTCATTAATTGGAATTGGATTATTGAAGGTTCCTATTATTATTATTATATTTTTTTATTTCTCTCTTCAATATCATTAATATTTGCTTTATTTTTTAGGAATTCTGATATTTGGTGAATAAATATTTATAATTCTTGTATCGTCCTGGTAAGTTGATTCTTCTATGTTTATATAACTATAATTACATCATGTTCTTTCTCTCTTGTGAGAGTTTAGACTTAGTCTACTTTGTCTGATTAGTATGGTCACCCCTGCCTTCCTCTGATTACCATTTGCATGGAATATCTTTTTTCATCTTTTCACTTTCAGCCTCAGTGTGTCCTTAGAAGTAAAAGTGAGTATCATATAGACAGCATATCACTGGATCCTTCTGTTTTTTTGTTTGTTTGTTTTTGGTACATTCAACCAATATTAGATCTTTGATTAGGACATTTACTCCCTTAATCCCTTTATATTTAAAGTAGTTACTAACAGGGAAGATCTTAGTATTGGCATTTTGTTAATTGCTTTCTGTGTTTCTTGTCAGTTTTTGCAATCTATCCTAAACTGATTACAACTTAGCTTTGATTGCATACAAAAGCTCTACACTTTCACAGTTTCTGCTCCCCTGTATTGTTTTTTATGTCACGAATACAATTCTTTATTATTGTGTTCCCATTAACATAGATTTTATAGGCCTTTTAAAAATGTTTTGTTGTTGTTGTTGTTTTTGGTTTTGGTTTTTATGTAAGCTCCATGCTTAGCTTTGGAACCCAGTGTGGAGCCTGAACTCATGACCCTGAGATTAAAAACTGAAATGAGATCAAGAGTGAGATGCTTAAGTGACTGAGCCACCCAGGTCCCTCTAAAAACACTTTGTCTTTGAAATTCTATACAAGGTCAGAAATTGGGGATTCAAATTGATTTTACACACAAAAATTACTATAATGCAGGATTTGTATTTATCTATATATTTAACTTCACCCCAGAACTTTATATTTTCAAGTAGCTTCATGTTGCTGTCAGGCATCCTTTCACTTCAATTCAAAGGGTTCTCTTTAGCATTTCTTGTAGTGCCAGTCTAATGGTTGTTGTCTAATGGTTGTCTCAGCTGTTTATCTGGGGATGATTTAATTTCTCCTTCATTTTGGTGGATAGTTTTGCTGGTTTTAGGATTCTTGATCAACAGTTTTCTTTTATCACTTTAAATATATCATCCCATTCTTTCCTTGTTTTCATGACTTCTGCTGAGAAAATTCACTTAAAACCTTATAGAAGCGTCAGATGAGGTGCTTTTCTCTTGTTGCTTTCAAGACTCTCTCTTTGTCTTTGACATATGACAGTTCGAGTACTATGTACTTTGGTCTGGATGTCTTTGTTTTTAGCCTTATTGGAGTTCAGTGAGTTTCCTGGATCCATATGTTCATTTCTTTCTCCAAAGTAAAGAAGTTTTTTTTTTTTTTTTTTTTTTTTTTTTTAATTTAAGATTTTTTATTTATTTATTTGACAGACAGAGATCACAAGTAGGCAGAGCGGCAGGCAGAGAGAGAGAGGAGGAAGCAGGCTCCCTGCAGAGCAGAGAGCCCGATGTGGGCCTCGATCCCAGGACCCTGGGATCATGACCTGAGCTGAAGGCAGAGGCTTTAACCCACTGAGCCACCCAGGCGCCCCCAAAGTAAAGAAGTTTTTGACCATTATTTCTTTAAATATGTTCTCTGACCCTTTCTATCACCTTCTTCTAGATTCCCATATTACATATACTGTCCATTAGATGGTTATCCTGTAAATCCTGGGGACTTTTTTTTTTTTTTTCTTTTTACCCACTGACTAAATAATTTCAAGTGACCTATCTTCTAGTTTGCTGATTCTTTCCTCCACTTGGTCAAGTCTGTTGTCAAATCTCTTTAGTGAATCTATTAGTTCAGTTCTTTTATTTTTGTCTCCAGAATTTCTGTACAGATTTTGTTTTGTTTTGTTTTGTTTTTGTTTTTTTGATTTTTTTTTTCTGGTTATTATTTATTATCTCTATTGATATTCTTATTTTTTTTTCATGCATCATTTTACTGATATCAGTCAGTTGTCCATCTGTGTCTTCTTTTAGCTCAGTGAACATCTTTAAAAAACTTGTTTTAAATTCTTTGTCAGGAAACTCAGTAATTTTCATTTCTTGATGGTCAGTTTCTGGATATTTATTTTGTTACTTTGATTGGGTTATGTTTCCCTAATTCTTTGTATGGCTTGTGATTTTTGTTATCTTTGGTGTGATTTGACCATTTAAAACAATAGCCATCTTTTCCAGTCTTTGTGTGCTGGTTTCATGATGGAAATCTCTTTGCCAATATACTCTGCTACAAGTTTTGAAGACCTCTCAAACTTTCAGGGAATGCATCTTTTCTAGACTTGTGTGGGTGCTTTTATTCTAGCACATATGGCTGTTTTCAACTATTTTATTTCCCTAAGTGGTCCGTGCCTGTTTCTTCTTAGGAGTTTTTAGTTTCATTTTCTGTTGTATTCTTTTACCTATAATCTTTACTTTCCTTGGTGATAGGCTGTAGAACTGCAGATACAGTAGTGTTTTTAGAAGCTTCCAATCTCACATTCAAGATATGCCACTGTTCCTGTCAGTACTTGAGACCCATGACCCAGAAACCTATCCCTTGGGCAGCTTCCAAACAAGTCCAAATGCTGGATTCAAGTTCTATTCTTTTCCTCTGTCTTCAGGAAGGAGTTAAAAATTGGGACACACCAATTACATCAAGCTTTGCTGGGTGGGAAAAAGAGTAGGGACAAGCAAAATACCATAAAGTGTTCTAACTAGCATAATTCCTTCTCTTGGTTATGCAGTTACCTGGGTGTTGCAGTCCCTTAAATGGTTTCTAGTATCCTCATCAGAGTATTGTGGTTCATGTAATGCTGTTAACTCTGTCTCCCTTGAGTGATGAAAACCTGGGCTCCTCATCTGCCATTTTGTTGTTATCACTCTTGGTAAGTCATTTCTTGAGTTTATCCTCCCCCATAGTTTCCTAAAGTGATGCTTGTTGATAACATAGAGCTTATTTTAAAAACTATTAGCCTGAAACCTTAATTATTGAAAGTAAGCTTAGCTTCACATTAGACACTTGGGTCTCATTTTTATTTTTTGAGAATATTTCTTTAGGGAACTTGAGGCTACATTCTTGAGGCAAAACAAGCGAAAAACCCATAAAAAGTCCCTATAACCTCACATATCATTATAACCTTGAGTATCTCGTGGTTTTCAACATGGTACTTTGGACAATGATTGCCTTGGCCTTGGCTGTGATTATCACCTCTTACAATATCTGGAAAATGGATCCTGGATATGACAGCATTATTTATAGGATGACAAACAGGCATTAACTTTTTCTACCTTGTAAGTCAATTGACTTTTTTCTCTCTGCCCAATCAATTTTACCCCCAAGTGTATACCTTATAAGTTTATTAAGGAAAGTTTTAATGTTTATCAAAAAGGGCCCATGACATGTAATATGCACTTTCAATACTGACAGTCAAGTTATTTTTTTTAACATCAAAAAACATGCTTTGAACTATGTCTGAATTTGAATTTCTCCAGAAGCAGGCCTTTTGACATGGCCTTGAATACAAGTGATGCCAGAATACAGAGGAAGGAAAGCAAAGAAAGTGAATCTGTGAATTAAGAAAAGGCAGTGAATGTTTGTTAATGAGCAGGTTTCCATTGTCAGCAATTGCAGCTTAGTTCTATGAGAACTCTCAGAAAAACGATAAAAAATGGAGAAATGAGAACAGTCATGTTTATCCACCAGCTCTAGGACTGCATTTCTTGAGGGTTATTCCTGGAGGTGTTAGTTACGCAGAATTTCTAGAACGTCCTGAGGAAGGGTTCAGCAAGTTCCCAAGGAAAGCTCTTGAGCTCTCTTGAAGATAAGTAGAAAGATGAAGGTGATTAATCTAGCAGCAGAAGTGGAGTTATCCACTGTGGTTTCAGATTATTCAGAGATAGGTCAAGGGTATATGTGGTAACATATCAACCATGTCTGTTGCAGTTTACTCTTGTCACTCAAGACTGTTCATGGTCCACAGTGAATTCACTCTGTTACTATACTTCACATTGGCAGCCAACTTCGATTTATGCAAATGAATTTTTAAAACAGAATATAGGAAGCAATCCATAGTTCTACTTTTGTAGCTATCATCATTTTCCTCCTATATCACAAACTATAGATTTGCCTCATTTTGGAGAATTCTTCTGCTAATTTAGCTTGCTTATCCAGCCTAGACATTCTCTCTCTAGGGATTCAAGTGCCTGGTTAATGTGGCCTTACCAAGCTGCTATTATTCTAATTTCCATTTTACTATTTTCACCAATCATGAAACCAGCAGAAGTTACCTGGGATTCACACAAACTTGTCCAGGTCCCAGCATGTAGCAGCAATTTTTGTCTGTCATTATCATCATCAGCATTAAACTATTCTTTGCCCACTTGTCTGCCAAGAGGAACAGGTGTCCATGATAGCTTTAGATTCAGTGCAACACATACTATATACTCTGGGGAAAGCATTCCCCCAAGTCCTCTAATGTGAGTGCCTTTAATTATATTGAGCCTTAAACTGTGCATTGGTTAGTACAAACTCCACACAGGATCCCCAAGGAATGATAGAAAGAGGAGTCAATCTTCTTTATACCCTCTTGGTTTATAAATGAAAGAGACCCATGGGAACCCAAACACATGTAATGCACTTAGGTCCAACATACATACTGCATCCTAAAAGACAGTGCTATGCCCCATAAATTAACATCTTCAATGAGATGTCCTCACTGTGCCTTTAACACATTTCTATATTCCATTGTGACAGTAGTTTCTGGGGGAATGCAGCAGTTTCCATTATCATATATTTATTCTTATTTTCTCCATTACCATAAAATTGAGACCATCATTCAAAGATGATGCTACATGTGATTTTATCCTATTAAAGAAGAGCATCTGTAACTTCTTAAATAGTAAACTGATAGGGGCACTGTGGGCAAGAGAGGTAAATATTACTTACAGATTCATTAGATAATCAGTTCTAAATGAGGACAAAGTGCTGCCTTCCCCATAGTAGAGACCTGATGTAATCAATACATCATACAGTGTATTTTGGTCTCCTCAAGGTGTGGTGCCTTATGTAAAGCTTAACATTGTTCTTGATAATATGTAGAATGTTCAGCAAATGTGGTAGCTAGATCAGCCGTGGTGCAGAAAGTTGTGAGTTGTTGAGTTCACATATAGACAGAGACTGTCTCATTTCCACTATCAATACTCTGTGTAAAAACTGCCCACTGACTTCCGTGCACTGATAATTTCTGGTGTGAGATACAGAGACCCTCACACTTTGTATGAGTGTCATGAAGCTATCCTCATAACTCTTCATAGGACAGTGTTCTCACTGATATTCTAATCTTTTTCCTTTCAGCTTTTCACCAACACGCCACTAATATTGAGTCCCTATATATCTTCACTGTAGACCACTGTGACTTCATACTTGCTGTGTAAATGAATTTAGCACTCAAGCCCCGCACAACAAGAGAATTTCCTCTCATAACTGTCCTTTAAGGTCTTCCATGCTCCAAACCCTCAATAATTAGCATTAGAAGGTCTTTTTTAAAGAATTTCTAGGCTTTCTGGGTCCCCGGTTGACTCAGTCAGTTAAGCACCTGACTCTTGATTTCAGTTCAGGTCATGATCTCAGGGTTGCAAGTCTGAGCTCCGCGTTGGGCTCTATGCTCAATGCGGAGTCTGGTTATCCCTCTCCCTTCCCAATTGTACCTCTCCCCGCTTGTGCCATACATCTCTCTTTCTGTCTAAAATAAATAAAATAAAATAAAAAGAATTTTCAGGCTTCCCTTCATGAGAATGGCTCAGAGTGTGAGAACTCATTCCAAAATGGAAGCAGGCCAAGGATTATATATATACACATATATATATTTATTTTAATTCTGCTGCAATGTGCTTATTATGTGCCCAAAAAACACCACAGCTTACTCCACACATCTGTAGGAGAGTGCAGCCTTGCCTGCATATGCTACAATGAGGTAGAGACTTCACACACAGCTTCAGGAAACCCACAGAGTAGCTGGGATATGCAACAATGCAAAGGCAGCTCAGCAGGAGGTAGGGGGGTTATGACACTGGTTCTTTGGCACACAGCTTCCCAAAGAGGGGAAAGTAGGTTTTTTGTTTTTTGTTTTTTTTTAAAGAAGAAAGAAAAAGTCAAGTTTTCAAATTCCAGTAGCATTTCAGTGACTGCAAATGTTGCTTCATACACTTCTCAAATGAAAGAAATAAGGGAAGGGTACTTGTCCCCTCTGAGAGAAAGGGCTCCTGTGAGCCTTCATCTGCCCCCACCAAAAAGCAGCCCTTTCTTTTTAGCTCAGCTACAAAAGAAGAAAGTCCTGTGACTTTGTGATTAAAAACTTCTATCAACCCTCCCCCCCATGTAAGTGCAACTTAAGAAGGTGCCATAAACATTTTAAAACTATACACAGCAGCTGCTCAAATACCGCTTATCTGGTCCAGTTTAAAATCCGGAAAAAAAATTTATATATATGTTCTTGGTTGCAAATGCCTTGATTTGCAACTGTGAGAAACAGTGACCAGCAGTCCCCCAGACACAGATTTGCTATAATGTTAAACGCTGCCAGGAAAGAAAAAAAAAAAAAGGAAAAAAATATATATATTATTAGGTGGCAGAGAACATCATTCTGCTTGCCAGTTCCTGATATTCTTTGCAAGTCAAATAATGAAATCATTCACTCACCCTTAGGGATATCATGGAATATTAGCTACATCCAAAGATCTCTGCATTTCAAACTGCCGTGGATCCTACGAACTCTGATACCGATCGCTTTCTTTCTCATTGTTTCTAAGGGTGGGTGGCTTCTTTGAAAAGAAAATAGCTTTCTTCCCCTTTTCTTCTTTCTCCTCTGCTTCTCTGAACCAAATGTGCTCCTTGAAGGCCTCTGCAGCCACGACTGCCCATACAAGTTTTCCCTCTCACAGCTGCATACAAGATACAGAGCTTTTATTGGTGAAGTGAGTCTTCTTCTTAAGGAACTGTATGTATATTGACATTTTCTGAAATCTGCAACCTCTGGGCCATGTTCCCACTCTACTTTTTGGAGTTTTGTTTGTTTTTGTTCCATTGTATTTCTTCTTTCATGAATGCTGCCTTATCTCTACTATGTTTGCCTTCATCTTGAGAATAATGACTTTCTCTCCTGTATATTATGTTGCTGGCTGTCTGTGAAATCTACCGTCATAAAAGACAACATCTACTTCAGTGCTACCCTTCCTTGTAGATCCACAAAATCCCAACAGGTTTTGGTAGTCTGTAAGTGTTTTTACAGCCTATGAATTGTAATATCTTCTACTTTTGATGACAATGATATTTCTAGAGTTCTTTTCCTACTACATGCCACCTAACCCCACCCATTCACCTTGTTGCCTTACTGATGTCCTGGAAAAGGATAGGAAGGATACCCTCTCACATTACTCTGCTTGTGTAACAATCTATAAATTAGGACCACTCAAGGAACCTGAACTTCTAAGGTAAATGAGATAATGACTTTTATGCATTAATAATTAACTCAAATAATAGACATGAAGCTTTGTGCTTTATGAATGTTTGTGTGGTCTTATTTAAATATTATAAGCAGTACTATAGGCATTATAATTTTGATATCTTGAATTTATCATGAGGACAATGCAGCTCATAAGAAGTCAGTTGACAAACATTGCCTAATATCAGCTGACACAGCTCAATTTTGAGTCCACACCAAACTGGTTCCAAGTTCATGACTATTTTTTTTTTTTCTCCTGCCTTTTGTTTTTTCCAGTACATGGGGGTAAGGGTAATACATGGAAATACTTGAAACCTCACTAACAAAGAAAGTTGAAGGTTGTTCATACTTCGGAGAAGGCATTCTCATTCTCAGAAAAGCTCTACTTCAGAACAAAGTAACCAAAAATGCATCACACAGGTAATTGGATGATAAGTTAGTATTATGGTTTTTTTCTGATTTATAATTGATTTGAAAGCCCACAGAAATTCCACATGATAGTTTAACTCATAAAGTACAATATACAAAATAGGGGTGAAAATCATTAATATTAGAATAGAACTTGTTTAAAATTTGGGTAATACAGTAATTTTTATACTTCTGGAGCAAGTACAGAAGGAGAAATACTTACCAGTTTACTTTCCACTGGTATAATGTGAAGCTAGCCTAGCTAAAGAGGAAGCACTGTTGAATGTGAAATCTACGTATCAGCATTGTGTGTTTCTCTGAATTTTTTCTTTTCCTTTCTAACATCTGAAATCTTTATTAAGGATGATGTGATTTGCTAAATGTATCTTACTTATAATCATATTTTAGTTGAAATCAGCTTAATATTTAAATTGTTTGTGGGTTTCTTTTAATGTGAAACTTTGCTTTACTCTGGTATATATGCTGTCACTCAAAATAGTACTTTTTTTTTCATTTGCCTTTACGATGTTAAACTTCAAAACTCTTATCTGTCATGTTTTCATCCTTTGTACTTTTCCATTCCTAAGCTATCAGAGTCCATCAGAGATGAAGTGTGAATTAAATTAAAGAACATTTTACTCATTCAATATCCATGATCTATTAATTCCTGTTCTCTCTAATCTCTCTACCTCATTTGGAGGATTACAGAGAGTCGATTTAAGCATGACATCGCCTTTTGATTATTAGCTTGGAAATCAGGCTTACGTTAAAGAGACTCTTTTTTCATTTGTGGAAAGGTTAAACTATAATTGATAATTCAGAACCAGGTACTTGTGACCACATTGGATTAGCAAATAAGTAGATCAAAAAGAAATTGAAACAATATTCACTACATTACTTGGGTGGTACATATGGAAATAGCAAGACAAATGGATAAATACAAAAGATCATCAGAAAGGCCCAAACACAGAAATAGGAAGAAAAGGGCATATGGAAAGGCTGACAGCAAAAGAATGAGGGGGATAGAAACAAAGATGGTAAGACTGTCATTTGACACAGCAGTTTGAGATATCCTTCATTATTCTTTTTTTTTAAAGATTGTATTTATTTATTTGACAGAGAGAGATCACAAGTAGGCAGAGAGGCAGGCAGAGAGAGAGAGAGAGAGAGAGGAGGAAGCAGGCTCCCTGCTGAGCAGAGAGCCCGATGTGAGGCTCCATTCCAGGACCCTGGGATCATGACCTGAGCTGAAGGCAGAGGCTTTAACCCACTGAGCCACCCAGGTGCCCCATCGTTCATTATTCTACTTAAAGATTCCCAAGAGTGGTTTGTCACTTAATTACTTTCTTTACAGTATGCCCAGATCTTCACAACCACCCCCTTCCACCTCCAAGCATCAGTTTTTTTCTCTGCAGCACTGCCTTTCCCACCATCCAGAATCTTTCTCAAACGGAGCATTGAGGCTCATGTTGGTGAGTGCTTCTTCCTCCCCACAGTACTGCCACCTTCCTCTCCTTCTCCAGACCCAGTGAAGGGGCTGCCTCTGTTGGGTCTACAACCTGTTCCTTACATAGAACAAGGCTCCACAGAAGGGCTGGCAATGAAAGAAACTACAATTTTAGAGACAACAACTTGCACTAATTAGGCTGATATTTCTGGCTAAGGAATGGGGCCTTCTATGGAATAAAAAGCAGTCTTTCAGGGGTGCCTGGGTGGCCTAGTGGGTTAAGCCGCTGCCTTCGGCTCAGGTCATGATCTCAGAGTCCTGGGATTGAGTCCCACATCGGGCTCTCTGCTCAGCAGGGTGCCTGCTTCCTCCTCTCTCTCTGCCTGCCTCTCTGCCTACTTGTGATCTCTCTCTATCAAATAAATAAATAAAATCTTTAAAAAAAAAAAAAAAAAGCAGTCTTTCAGAGAAAGGATCAAATACGCCAGAGAAAAGATCAAATAAGCTGGGACCATGGAGATTGGGAGATGTTGGGAGAGAAGCAATGGAAAATTCAAGCAAAGAATCATGGAATATCAAGTTATTACCCATTGGTAAGTTCAAGGAGTGAAATCAGGGCTAAAATTTAGTGTTTAAGTGAATAGAAGGTGCCTAGATATGAGAAGAGAGCTAAGGAAGGGTGGAGTTGGAGAGGACACTCAGAAGTTACAAGGGACCAGGGTGACAGCAGGCTCATTTTAATCAAATTTATGTGTGTTTGCTTAATTAATGCACTCACCAGCCCCTATACCTCCACCTCAGTATCCCTGCTTCAGGTTAGAGAGCTTGGGCAGGGAGAGCCCTATCTGATTTGTTCCTACTGCCATGTTCTGTGAGGTCATTCTCCTGGCAGAAATAGGAAAGCTCAAAGAGCCTATCTGGAAATGTCCAAGGTTTGTTTATTTATTTATTTATTTTTAAGATGGTAAGGCATTTGGTCTCCAGCTATGACTCATACCCCAACTGGGATTCTCTGTCTGCTCCCATAGGGGTAAGACTTTAAAAACAGTTTGATAGCTTGGATGCCTCAGTCTTCTTGACTTATGTACACCAATTTGAGTATGTTGAAAGCAAATTTACAAGGTCTGGAAAGTGGTCAGCATTTCAAGCCTATGAAACTTCTATGGCCAGAGCTCTAGGGAAAGCATAATATTAACCTATCTGTGTAATGCAAGGAGTCATGAATATTTTACAAACCAGTGGTACTGTATAAATAAACGTTCATTCAACTGAATTGAAGCAGTGGTAATAAATGTAAAGGAGAGCATAATGTTTACAGAGTTCTAAACTTGTTCCTATGAATTAAACAAAACCTCTCTCACCTAGCAGTGCAGGGCATCAACAGAATCAGAGTGGAAATGGCTAAATAAGTTATACAGAACACTGGACTTCTCAAGCATTTTTTCTTCTCAGGTGGAATTGAAATCACCTGTGAGAGAGCATTGTTCCTACCCGGCCCTTTCACAAACACCACGCCTTCAGGCAGGAGGTAGTAGGAGTGAGTACACAAGGCCACCCTCAAATGGCTGCTTTCCTCATCCCCACCAACACTGTGGGAAGAATCTAGATAAAGAGCATTTCACAAACAAGCACTGGTAGAAACGGGTCACCGAGACTATCCATACATGGTGACAAGTTGGATCTGGCCATGAGAAGGATGTTCGTCTGATGCAGTTTGGGGTGACACTTGATACTGCCTAAGAATGTTCTGCAAATACCTGTACTTTGAACACCAGATAGTACTTTAACCTATTACAAGAGCTGTTCTGGAGGACCATCCCCAGTATCTCATGGTGAAGGAGTTCAATGAGTGGCAACATTCTCTTTCACACACAAGAAAGTAACAGTGCCTAGGTTCATTCAGGGAGGAGTTAAATCAGCGAATAGAACTGTGGGAGAGACACCTACGTTTCCAACAACATCTCTTATCTGCATGGGCATACTCTTAGTCTCTTAACTCCCATCTTTCTTAACCAGTGATGAGAAGAGATCTCTGGGTTTATATTTATTTTTAGTATTTCCTATGTCTTATAGGTCTAACCTCCAAAAATCTTCAGTTATTGTATTCAGCTGTTTTAGAGAATAGTTTGCAAAATATTTTGGACTCATCTTAGCCTAACTGAATTGATGGGATGTCTGAGATACCTAGAGCCCAGCAGAGACAATAAGGACTTGCTACACTTCTACTGTTCTGTGTCATTGTGTTACGGACACAGCCTATGCAATCAAAGAGACCCGGGTTTGTATCCTTGTTCAATGCCCCTTTTTAGCTATGTGATTTGGGATAGTCTATTTTATCTCGCAGCATCAGTTTACTCACTTGTGAAGTGTATAATCGTTCTTATTAATATTGTTAAAATTTAATATCAGAAGTAAAACATCTAATGAATCTCTTACCTCCTAGATGATGACAATGACTGTAACCACTATCATGACACTTTCCACCTTGTTTTCACTTCCCTTCCTTTGTGACTTCTAATAGATCTCACACAAGACAGATGGACTACAATAAGAACAAATGCATGGCTAAAATGAAAATTATCATGGGCCTAGCTAGCATTGTATAAGAATAAGTACAATGCATAATAATTTAACAAGATGATCCCACACACTGAAAAATCCTAACTTCAACTTTCTTTTACTTCTCTCAGTTTTGTTTCAATATATTCTTTTACTCATTCCTTTTCAAACTTTTCCCATTTCCCAGAGACAAGTATTTTTGAGTGAAGATCCTGTATTTCTACTCAAATTCCCATAACATTCAGCAATACTGTTTTCTAGTTGTATTTTTTATATTTCTATATCTATATATTATTGTACATGTCTAATTGTGTGATGTTTCTATCACTAAAAGGCCAAAAGGTTTATCCCACAGAAATTACCAGAATAATTTACAATCCATCACGGCAGAAAAATTCACATCCTAATTCTCAGAACCTAGGATGATGTCAGGTTGGATGACAAAGAGTATTAAGATTGAATTAAGCTTTCTAATCATCTGACCTTAAGAAAAGGAGATTATCGTTCATTATCTAGGTGAGTCCAGTATGTAATCTCTAGGAATCTTAAAATTAGAAGAGGGCATTAGAAGACAGAGTCAGATACATGGCAGCATGAGAAGAGCTTATCCCATAATGCTGAAGATGGAAGACTGGACCATGAACCAAGGAATCCATACGGCCTCTACATACTCTTCAAACAAAGAAACAATTCTTTATTATATCATCCAGAAACAGGGGCTCCTGGGTGACTTAGTGGGTTAAAACCTCTGATTTTGGCTCAGGTCATGATCCCAGGGTCCTGGGATGGAGTCCCGCCATTGGGCTCTCTGCTCAGCAGGAAGCCTGCCTCCCCTCTCTCTCTGCCTGACCCTCTACCTACTTGTGATATCCATCTGTCAAATAAATAAATGCAATCTTAAAGAAAAAAAAATCATCTGGAAACAAACGTGTCCTTACTACACATGGATCTTTACCTAGACTTGTGATCTACAGAACCATAAGAAAATAAACGTGTGTGGGTTTTGTTTGTTTGTTTGTTTATTTTTATTTTTATTTTTTTTTCTTTTTAGGCCTCTAAGTTTGTGGTAATTTATTACAGCAGCAGTAGAAGACCGATACAACATACAATGTATGGTCAGAAGGTGCAGAAAACTCACAACTACAACGAATTCATGAAATGATATTGCAGACTGAAAAGTCCTAAGCACATTGAAGGAACTATTGATTTTCTTTTTTTGGTGCTAGCCCAAGGGCCAACTAAGGTGACTAAGGGAAAATCTCTATTGATATCATGTCTATTTATTTTTTTGTCAAAATCAGCCTGTTGTCTCTTTCACCACATAATTCCAACATAAAAGAAAGTTTTATATAGTTATGATTGTATGATTTGATTATATATTACATTTCTATGATGATTGAGAAGCTATGAATAGACTTATAACTTACACAAATTCACATATATTTGTTTATAGTTATTTATATTCTATTATAAATGGAATATTTACTATGATTTTAATTATACATAATTACAATATATTCTAATTAATGTTATATGAATATTATACTACGTGGAAGCATAAGAATTATAATATAAATAATTATTGTTATAAAATATATTGTATATACATTCTATATTATTATAAATATATAAATATGTTTATATATGTCTATACAAATATAAACATATATGTAATATTTATTGCATATGTATTATATATGTAAATAATAAATATTTACATACATTTCATTTACATACATGTAGTATACAAATATATAAGTATGATGATTATTTTATACAATAGCCAAAAAGTTTGCATAAACCACATATTCTCAGTCTAAGGGAAGGGGAAAAAAATCAAATAAAAATCAAGTAAGTATCCCATTGTAGAAAAAAGTAAGACTTTTAGGTCTTATTTCTTTCTACCGGATATACTTTCAGAATACTTAAGACTAAAAAAGTAGCCTTCACACTTTAAGATACTTGTAGGGAAGAAGAATAAAGTACTGTAGCTTAGGTAATACTTCATGACAGCACACTGTCATAAATTTAAGACTGTTAGGTAAATTGTTTTATACTTTTCATTTGCAGACTACCGCAAATCTTGATATACCTCACTTTTTAATCTAACGGCTTATATTAAGTAGATAAACCTATGAAAACAGAATACATGAAAAGTTTCAATTTCATGGTGTGATTCTGAGATAATAAGCCTTCCTAGTGTCTTCTAAATGTTCAATGTGAAAAGAAGACTCCAGATGCGTTTCTGGCTCACAAAGTCATAACAAAAATCATTGCCATAAGAGCAAAAGCAGAGAACAAATCCTTGAGGATTGATAACTGTGAATTTAATTATTGGATATATTTTCATGTAGTACAGACAAGTAATCATTTAAATGTTCCAGTAACATTTAAATATGCAAAAAATGCATTTATTTTACTGGATTATTTGATTCATAATTTCTTGAAAATCAAATATATAAAGGCTAAGATACGTAACTTTAAGGAAAAAAAATGTATGGCTTAAAAGTTTTCTGCTTTAACAAATTAGTTATCATTATATGGCTTGAATGCTCAGTGAGGAAGACACCCAAAAAAAAAAAAAAAAAAGGAAATTGTCAAAATTTTGAAATACTGAAAGATAAAGTCAGTATTTTGATGTATATTTCACATTTTTAAAGAGTTCATATGCATCTTACTACATCTTAACTTCGTTAGTCATACTTTCTTTTTGACATTTAAGTTGCTTTACATCTCTTTTTTCTTTTAATTTATTCATTTGACAGAGAGAGAGAGAGAGAGAGAGAGCGAGCACAGGGAGGCAGAGCAGCAGGCAGAGGGAGAGGGAGAAGCAGGCTCCATTCTGAGCAGGAAGCCAAATGCAGGACTCGATCCCAGGACCCCGGGATCATGACCTGAGCTGAAGGCAGATAATTAATCATCACCAAGGCACCCCTAAGGGTGCCCCTAAGGCACCCCTAAGTTGTTTTCTTTAAAAGACAAATGTTATTGGGCGCCTGGGTGGCTCAGTGGGTTAAACCCTCTGCCTTCAGCTCAGGTCATGGTTTAAGTGGGTAGGAGAAGAATAAATGAAACAAGATGGGATTGGGAGGGAGACAAACCACAAGTGACTCTTAATCTCACAAAACAAACTGAGGGTTGCTGGGGGGAGGGGGTTTGGGAGAAAGGGGTGGGATTATGGACATTGGGGAGGGTATGTGCTTTGGTGAGTGCTGTGAAGTGTGTAAACCTGGTGATTCACAGACCTGTACCCCTGGGGATAAAAAAATATGTTTATAAAAAATAAAAAATTAAAAAAAAATAATAATACTATAAAACGCCCCATCTGAATAAATCTGTGTCATCAACATGGGGGTTGCATGGGGCTGGTTTCCAAAAGTGGAATTTTTGAGTCACAGAAAATGTACAGTTTAAAAATATTGGCTGTGAATTTCAAACTCTTTCTGCCATAATTGTTTATATGTGTCCGTATATCTATAAACTTAACAACACTAAAATATTAATTTCTCTTTTATATTGTTTTCTTTTTTGAATTGTTTACTCATATGCCATGTCCATTTTTCCATTGGGATTTTGCATATTTTTGTTTGTGAAATTTTAATGGGTTTGTACATGAATGGATAATATAAGTATTTTTCTAAAATATTAGCTTTACATGAATATTTAGTGTTTTAAAAATACATAATTAAAAAAATAAAAATTAAAATACACAATTTAAATTTCTTATTTACACTTAAGTATATAATAGTGATTTTGGCCTCTTCTATTATTCCTATTCAACATTTGATTAATTAGTGAAAGCTTGTGTTCACATTGTGTGTGTTTTTGAGCACATGTAAGTGTGTGTGTGTGTGCGCCTGTGCAGAATGAGAGACAAAGAGAGAAAGAGGTAGAGAAAGTTGGCACTTTCACACAAAGCGAGGCCTGGTGAATATGATGGGCCCTGACACCCGGGTCCTGAGGTCCCACTAACCGTTATGCTTTATTTCTGGGCTTCTACATCTACTTTGTTTTGGAAGTAATTCAGATATCAGATTTATGCAGTTATAATCTTGTCTTTTGGATCCTCATGCACTGTTTCTCATTGTCAATATTTTTACTACATCGCTCAAATATTTACTCTTCAAGGTGGATTCTGCAATCATTTTGTCGGGAACAAAAAATACGATATTGAGAGTCTTATTGAAAAAGTAACATATAAATATGAATTGAAGGAGCACTGACATGTTTGGAACAGTGATGTTTTCCACCCGGGAACAAAATATTTCTCTCTTAATTCAATTCTGCATTTCGTCCTTTGCCAAGTTCTATAGTCCTTTTGCATTATTTTTAGTACTGTAAACAATTTTCTCTGCACAAAGCAAAACAAATACACTTAGAAGAAGAAAAATATTATTCGAAATGCCTTGTGCTTAATTACCTAAAACTTCTGTCTCCTGCAGGAATCCTGAGAATGTCACAGGTTGGTCCTTATGCTCGGGCTGCTGTACTGGCTTCCTGAGGCTGTGCCTGTAGGTATGGGTCTCTACACCTGTCAATGTCTCTAGGACTTACTTCCATACCTCTGAACTGCATTAGTGACCTGTCTCCTGGTCAGTCTTGTTTGGGCCCTTGGCTTGCCATGCCCTGTGGCCACTGGGCAGCAGCAAAGTTTCCTCCACTTCTTACAGTGGCTCTTTCAGAAGGCTTTCCACAGCAAAGATGATTAAAAAGTCTTTTCTCTGCAACACTGGATCTGGTCAGGGATGGGAGGTGGTACACGTTGTTCAGGAAGCCATAAGTCTGGAGACTGGCCATGCTCCTGCATTCATCATCTGGAAGTCTCTGTCCCATCCAGATCCAGGACTTGGCAATCGGGCTCACAGGGCAGGATAACAGCCTTCACTCCTGCTGATTCACTTTATAGTCCCTGTGTTCCACAGAGCTGACTTGTCTGACTTTAAGGTCTGGTTCTATTTCCTAACCTGGCTAATGGCCTTTGAGTTCCCTACCCCAACAGCAACCACGGTTCGATGGTATTCTTCCAGAAGTATTCTTTGCCACATAGTCTTACATGTGAACATGGATATATGTATATCCACAATGTATATACATTGTGTCAAATCAGATTCTTCTTTCTTTTATTTTTTAAAAGATTTTATTTATTTATTTGACAGACAGAGGTCACAAGTAGGCAGAGAAGTAGGTAGAGAGAGGAGGAAGCAGACTCCCTGCTGAGCAGAGAACCTGATGGGGCTTGATCCCAGGACCCTGGGATCATGACCTGAGCCGAAGGCAGAGGCTTTAACCCACTGAGCCATCCAGGTTCCCCTCTTCTTTCTTTTATAATAGACTACTCACTGTTTCAAATTTTACAGTTTTGCCAAAATAGAGACCTCACAGATAATTACATATGAACACATAGAGAGATTATTTGTTATTGTGTGTTATTCCAATGTATAAATATAACAAACTTATTTAGCAATCCCTTGACAGTGTGTTTTTAAGCTGTTCTGGTTCTTTACTACTAAAACCAGAGGTGTATTTTCAGGGATATGTGATATATATACATTAAAAACCCTATCTGTGGAGTATATATTTATGTAAAGAATTGGTCTTTTGGCCACTCTCCAAAAAAAATCACACTGCTTTCTCTCCAATCACCATCCAGTTACCTGCAAACCAGGCACTTGAAAATTTGTATCTCATTAAAGTTTTAATTTGCTTTTCTCATGTTATGTTTGGTGGTGTTGCTATTTTCATATTTAATATGTCATTTATAAATCCTTTTCTGTAAGCTGTCAGTTTATGCCGATTTCCTATTTTTGTACTGAAATCCTTTTTCATACTGACCTATAACTCATTAGTTGAGAAGAATTGTTACTTTAAGTGTTCAAAATTTTCACGGTTCATTATTTTTATATCAACGTTTGAAAGGTGATTTATAACTGTCGTTTCTGCCAATTGTTGTTGGTTTTCATATAGTAAAATTTATTTGCTTTGGAGTGGTTTGGACATTTATGTCATAATAAGAAAGAAACTCTTCAATTTGACTTAACAAAAAAATTCAGATGGTTCTATCATGTTTTCATTTTTTATATACATGATGCTACACTGGGATTTTACATATTATGCATGTAAGATTCCTTTCTTTTGGCAAGAGTCAAGTATAATCAGTTTTGTGTGAACAACACACACACACATTGTACTCCAAATTAGTGTCATGTTAAATAGAATAAAAATGAGACTTTGCATGTAAATGTGCAGCTGTTTATGAAGATAAGTGTATAATTGTTTCATTTAACATTTCTAAATAAAGATTAGATACTGAATTTACTCAAAATTTATCAGCATTTAAGATGATCCCTTTTTTCTGTTTGAATATTCTGTAATAAATCATTTTATTACTCTTCTTTATTACAAGGTACAACTGTCATGTATTCTTGGGAAATTACTCTTCTGTTACACTGTGTATTTATGTCTACCAATATTTTACTTGAATTTTAAAAATTAAGATGTTTGGTTCCCAGGGCACCTGACTGGCTCAGTCAGTGGAACGTGCAACTCTTGATCTTGTGGTTATAAGTTCAAGCCCCAGGTTGAGCGTAGAGATTACTTAAAAATAAAATCTTTTAAAACTTTAAAATGTTTGATCTTTACTTTTTTCAGTTTAAGGTTCACAGAAAAATTAAGAAGAAGTTACAGCAATTTGTTTTCTGCCTCTTGCCTCCACATATACATAGCCTCTTCCATTATGGACATTCCCCAGCAGAGTTGGTGCCTTTGTTACAACTGATGTACAATATTGACACATCATAATCACCGAAGTCTATGGTTTACCCTAAGGTTGACCATAGTCCATAGTTTATGTCTCATCTTAGGGGTTCAGACAAACGTATAATGACACATATCCCTCACTATAATATTGCATAGAGTAGTTTCCCTGCCCTAAAAATTGTCTATGCTCCATCCATTCATCTCTCCCCCTCTGTCCAAACCTTAGCAACCACTGATCGTTGTATTGCCCCCACAGTTTTGCCTTTTCCAGAATGTCATAGAGTTAGAGTCATACAGTATGTAGCCTCTGATCATTGCTTTTTTTCCCTTAGTAATATGCATTTAAAGTTCCTCCATTTTTATTTAATGGCTTCATAGCTCTTTTTGTTTTTTTCACTGAATAATATTCCATTGTTTGCATGTCCCACAGTTCATTTATCCATGCACCTACTGAGGGACATCTTGGTAGTGTCCAAGTTTTGTTAATTATAAATAAAGCTGCTATAAATATTTGGGTGCAAGTGTTTTTGTGGATCTAACTTTCAACTCCTTTGGGTAAGTACCAAAGAGCATGATTTCTGGTCTGAATATGTGTAGTGTTTGTTGTTGTTGTTTAAGATTTTATTTATTTATTTGTCAGAGAAAGGGAAAGAGAGTGAGCAAGGACAGGCAGACAGAGTGGCAGGCAGAGGCAGAGGGAGAAGCAGGCTCCCTGCCGAGCAAGGAGCCAAATGTGGGACTCGATCCCAGGACACTGGGATCATGATCTGAGCCGAAGGCAGCCGCTGAACCAACTGAGCCACCCAGGCGTCCCTGAATATGTGTAGGTTTAAGAAAAACCGCTTAATTGTCTTCCGTAGTTACTGTACTATTTTGTACTCCCACCAGCAGTGGGTGAGAACTCCTGTTTCTCCACATTCTCACCCAGACATTGACATTGCTAGTGTTTTGAATCTCAGCATTCTAATAGGTGTGTAATGGTATCTCCTTGTTCTAATTTGCATTTCCCTGATGACAAGTGATGTGGAAAATCTTTTCATATGCTTATTTGTCATCTGTGTATCTTCTTTGGTGAATTGTCTGTTAAGGTCCTTGGTCTTTATTTGGAAATTTTTTTTTTTTTTTCTCAGTATCATACTATATTTATTAATCAACATTTCAGGGAAAAATGTAAGGTCAGAGCAATATTTTTAAATATTTTATGTAAAATATTTTTAAACTTTAAAATATTAAATACTAAAATGTTTTAATATTTTTACTATCCTTATATAAAAGTACTTTGCCTATTTCATTAGGATATAATTGTGGGTCTACAAATTTTAATCTGTGGTCATAATTAAAATTTTACAATGTTCTTATAGGTTTACATGCTTATGTAATTTTTCATATAAAAATCATATTTCTTCAGGAGAATAATTTACAGCAAGAACTTGGACATTGTTTTTCCATGTTCTAGAGCAACTTAGAAAACACTAGAGCGATATGGCTTTAGTCCATCTGTGAAATACTGTGGCTCTCTTGATTTTTTTTCCCCTGACAATATTCTCTATTTCTTTTATGATCAATGTTGCTATTTTGGAGTTTACTTTTGACCATTTTCACTTTGCTAGGAAACTCAACTCTTCAACCAGGTTTCAAAATATTTTTGTAAATACATTCCCAATTCCAAACCACTCAATCCTTATCTTGTAAATTCTCACTGTTTTTTTTGTTTCTTTTTACTTGTACTTTTCTATATTTTTCTCACTGGCTTACCTAAGAGTTTGTTTTAGTGTAATTTTCAAAGAGCAGTTCATATAATTATTAGTTTCTGTTTTCAAAAATGGGATCATTAAATTCTTCCAGAGCATACAGGCTCTGAATTCATTGACCCCCAATCTCAGGCCAAATTTTAGAATATGGAATGTTCTCTTTCTCTCTTTCTGACTCTCTCTGCCTCTCTGCTTTTCTCTGTGCCTCTCTGTGTTTCTTCACCCTTTCTTCTCTTATTGCCCTTCCTTTATGGTATGTTCTCTCCACTTTTTCATTTAAAAATTTGTTTGTTTATTTAAAAGAGAGCAAGTGCACAAGCAGGAGGGACAGAGAAAGAGGAAGAAAGAATCTCACACAGACTCCCTACTGAGCACAATGCCCAATGCAGAGCTTCATCTCACAACCGTGACATCACAACCCAAGTGGGAAAAAAGAGTTGGAGGCTTAACTGCCTGCACCACCCAGGCACCCTGGTCAGTTTCTCTTCTTGCCAAGATATTTCACACAACTGAAATGAATTATCTCTTTCACAAGTGACACAGGGGTCACTGTCTATTCTGCTTTCAGTCTGAAAACTTTCCTGAAAACAACAACAACAACAACAAAAACAAAAGATTCAACTACTTTACAGAAGGAGAGTATCCAAATATCTCAGTGGAAGAAAAACTAATGTGTCAATAAGATAACCTCCCACGCTAACTTTGAACTACCATGTAGGAAATTATTCACAATTGTTTTGTTCTCTAGAACAATTTACATACCCCTTGAAATTAGTAGGTTCCTACAGATTAAAAGCATCATTTGTATAAAACTATCTGTATCATCTGCTCTTTAAAGAGAATTAATAAAAATGTATAATCATCATTTTCTATACTTAATGACTTCATTATTGTGAAAGTTCATCTTGGTAAATCTTTGGTAATTCATATTTTTCCTAGAAAAATCTCCCATTTTTTTATTCATAGTATTTTCTGATTCAATAAACACACACACACACACACACACACACACACACACATTTGTTTTCACTCCTTCTCTTTAAGATAATAATAATTCTATTATAAAAGTTATAACCCCTAAGAGCAAATATAATTGATTAGGTCCTTCTAGGGCTGAAATATTTCCACAATATTCTAAAGGGCAGATAGCAGTAGAGAGGCAAAGGGTTTAGTAAAACTGGACATAGTACCTCAGGTTAAAGGGTTGTATAACAGAGGGCATGCTTACAAATGAGAAAGGGGGCAAGTAGCTTGAAGAGACAGGGACAGGGACTTGGAGATGTTATAAATGTATTCAAGAATGAGGCATCAGACTATGAGTAGGGAGGTAGTGGAAGTTTGATTCTGTGCATGGATGGGTCAACCCTGGCCCTGATCCCTCCATAGTCCAAGCAGAATGGATTATGGGCAGGAATGTTACTGCTTAGGTAGAATATTGAAAGATGCTTCTCTAAAGAAACTGAATCTACTCTTTGGGGGGGTTCTAGGACAGGTACTGAGACATTAGTACTCCTAATCAAAGAGCTCCACTGTCCACGATAACAGAACCCAAATACCAGTGAAACGTAATAAAGAGAGATTTTACTATTGCAAAAGAGCAAGAACCCAGTGTAACACGAGGCCAACTCTGACAAAACAAAAGGCAGGGGAGTTTTTAAATGCTGGGTGTGTTAAAAAAGAAGAAGAAGCAGCAGCAGCAGCAGAAGAAGGTTTTGAGGGTTTTGGTGGAGGGTTTGATTCATATGACTATGACTAAGCCACTAGGGTTTATTATATAATATATAATATACACACACATACACACACACACATAATATATTTGCCTGCATGTTGTGTATATGTATGTCTATATATGTCTATATATATGCTATATATATGTGTGTGTGTGTGTTACTTTAATTCAATAGAATTGAAGAAATCTCACAAAAAAAGTAAAACAAAAGACAAAGAGATAAAACTACGAATACATATAAAGAGAGCGTTTCCAAAGGAGACACCAACACTGTCAAGACCAGTAGGCTGCAGGTCATGTGAACGCAGCAAATGTCCTACACAGTGAGCCTGCCCCAACTAATTCTGTAAGTGTGAAGTTTTAGTACCTCATCAGAGTTTCCAGAAGGAGAATAAAACACCTGAGAAGGAGCATGACCGTTCTAACATCTGGCTCCTCACTGACACACAGTTCAGCAGAGGGTGACTGGAGAAGGCCTCTAAATATTATAGAAAAGATTCCCAAACTTAAGACTAAAGTACTCTCTCAAAATAGAAATGAAGTGTGAAGACAGAAAGAACAGATTTTTAATTTCTACACGAATTCCAATTACCACACGCTTACGGAGAGGGCCAGAGAGAATGTCTCTTGGGAATGAGGGAAATCGAATGTTTCAAGTAATTCAACTTTTAATAAACCCAGATGATATTACAAAATGATACAGTGGGCTGGAGGAAAGGTCATTCAAGTTGAATCCAAGAACAGCATCGTCTGAATGTCACAGGGTTCAATAACTTGGGGCCTAGATAAAAGGTGATCAGAGGATGCTGCTTGCTTATGTAATAAACCACATGAAGCCGTGGTAATTATGTCCCTATTGTTTATTTTGAGAATCAATCTATAAAGTTAAATATGGTTATGGTAAGTAGTATGAATTGTGCTAAAAAGAGGGTTCAGAGTGTGCTAAGAAGAGTTGGCGGGAAGAATAAGACATTCTAGAAAGGAATAGGAATTAACACGACTTTTCTTAAGAGTTGGTGGCATAACTTCATTTGGAAAGAAAGTGATAGTACAGAGGAGGCTGATAGACAAGGTGGGCAGGCAGAGTGCTCACATCACTGTCCTGGGATAGAAAAATTGCTGTTCTGTGCATTGGCCATAGTTTTAGGAGCTGAAACCCAGCCATGCTGGGTGCAGAATGGGTAGTTCATTTTCCATTCCGCTCCATCTGCTTAAGAGTAAAGATGGGGCCAATGTTCAGCTCGCAGGATGACTGGTGAGCTATTTTTTAGCGTTTTGTTTTCCAAATTTCTCCTTTGTGTGGCCTGTTTTATTTGGAATTTGGAAGAGTTTTATGAAAGGCTGCTAGCCAGCTGCCATTTTGTACTAGAACGTTCTGGATGGCTCTGAATTAGTTGAAAGTGCTGGCTTTTTCAAAGACGTTTTTTGGTGTGAAAGAATTAAGCCCAAGACATAGTCTTCCCTACTGGTATCCAGGCACAATGGCAAGCCAGCAGACAGATCTTCATGCATAGCCCCTGCAATTTTTCATGTGTTGTTTTTTTTGTGGGTTTTTTTTTTTTAAACTACTCATTTGATGTGTTTTTGTTTTGTCTTTGCAATTGTGGAAGTATTCAAGAATAAAAATGTGCTACTCAGAAAAGCCCTAATGCATTTTTTATTTTTATTTTTTTACTGGAGCAAAATACACAAACTAAATTTACCCTTTTGAAGTGTACAGTTTGGTAGTACTAAATACATTCATAAAATGTGATCCTCACCACCATCCGTCTTTAGAACTCTTTTCATCTTGTATAACAGCAACTTAGTACCCACAAAACAGTAATTCCTTGGATCCCTTTCCCCTCAGCCTCTGTCAGGAATCATTCTACTTCCTGTCTCTTATTTGGACTGCCTTGGGTACCTCATACAAGTGGCATCAAACAGCCATACTGTTTTCCACAGCTCTGTACCCTTTTACATTCCTATCGATAGTGCACAAGAGTCCCAATTTCTCCATTTCCTCACCAAAATGTGTTTTCTGTCACTTTCCAATAGTGGCCATCATATATATATATCTATAGATATATATATATAATGAGGATATACTTTATTTTATGCTCTCATGGCCTTAAAACCCTTAAATAAATTTCCAAGACAAAATTGATACAGGATTTAGTATTTTCTGAAATATACAGCTTTATTTAACACATATTCATTTAACTTTTATATTCTAAGTGTTCTTGAATCTCGTTAAGTCTCTAGTCAAATGCCAACTCCTCAGAAAGACTTCCCCTCACCACCCGACATCAATCAGTACCCCCCATTCTCTACTTAGACATTTTGGTCATAATACCTTATTTTAATCTCCCCATAGCACTTAACATTGCCTAATTTTACCTGATTCACAAGTGGAATCATATGGCTTATGATAGGATGTGAGCCTCCAGGAGAAGGAACTTTGGGTGATGTAACATCCCCAAGGGTAGAGGAACAGTTGGAGCATAAGTGATAAATAAATGTTAAATAAAACTGCATTTTAGAAAATAAGTTCAGTATTGTTTCTGTTTGGGGAATTTATTTATTTTAAGGCCATGAGAATATAAAGTATATACCATATAGGTGCATATGCATAGATTATACATATTAATATCTTTAATAAATTTAAAATGTGATAAATCCTCAGTAATATTTTTATAGATTGATAAGGAATGATTAAATTTTCTAATATGGTATTCCCATCATTTATTCCTTCTTTTCTATTAATTTTACTTACATAGATAAATTGAGAGATATGTTGATATACTTACTCTCCCTCAATAAAAGTTCAAAATTTGAAAAAAAAAATGTTCAAATTTTGTTTTGTTTTGTTTTTGTCTTTACCTTACATTATACTTCAGTACTTATTGAAGTATACTTGTATATATAGTATACTCATGTCTCTCTTTTGGTATAGTTGTCTTTATTTGGAAATAATTTGCATCTCTCATCACCATTTTGAGACCCTAAGAAAAAAAATCTTATGTTGCTTAACTGAGTTGAATTTTGTCATTTGACACATTCAAAATAGAGGGCTTTTTTTTTTTTTTTTTTTTTTTTTGGGTCCATCTAGTGGAAAAATTTATTTTGATTCCTGTGATAAGTGATATGTTTACATCTTCCTTTATATTTCTAGTTTTTTTTCTTGTCATGTTAATTTATTTATCTTGTAACCATTCTCTGTATTACTGAATGTATTAATCCTGCTTTAATTGTATTATTTTATACCTTGTTAATTTTTAATTGAATAATTGCAGTTGAAACTTTAAGATTTTATTTATTTGTCAGAGAGAGAGAGCAAGACCAAGAGAGAGAGAGAAAGAACAAGCAGGGGAAGCAGCAGGCAGAGGGAGAAGCAGGCTCCCCGCTGAGCAAGGAGCCAAATGCAGGACTTGATCCCAGGACCCCGGCATCTGACCAGAACCAAAGGCAAACATTTAACTGCCTGAGCCACTCAGGCGTCCCTGCAATTGGAACTTTAATTCTGAAATTATTAACATCAATTAGAGAAGAATGTCTAACCCAATCTCCATTTTTAATTTCAGTAATTTATTAAGGAGTTGAGCAAATTTCATTAAGAAAATTCAGATGAAATTGTTCACATGTATTCTATGGCCAAAAACAAATCTAAAAGTCAGTAGACCAGAATTTTTCTTTTTGTGTATATATGTCCAGAGATTTTACAAATAGGGTGTTTAAATGGAGGTTTCATCCTCACATATTTTGGACATAAATAGTTAGTACTTTGGGTTTTCACTGGACAGAAATGTTGTAAGGCCTTACTTCTGGTTTCTTTGGCCTCACACACATCCTTCAGCTTATGAGGAAAGACTGAAATATTCTTTTCAACATATATTTATCAAAATATGATGATTATAATTTATTTTAGCTTCTATTTAAAAAGAAGTTATTGTACAATACATGGTTTATTTTGAAAATCTAACCCCATCTCATGTAATTTACAATTTGATTTCTCTTAATATGGTATTAAACAGTCAAATATTATTCTATTGTTTGTTTGTAGTACAGAAATATTTAAATGTTAAAATGATAAAATTAATATAAATATAATATATAAAATGTAAAATTATAGAATATATGACTTTTGTCACTATTTTTCATATTTATTCATTTTTCATATGCACATTTTTGCAAATCTTAGGGAGACAGCTAATTGTTCCTCCCGTTTTTTTAGAGGGGGAGAGGTGCAGCAGAGGGAGAAGGAGAGAGAACTTTAAGCAGACTCCATCTCAGTGTGGGACCTGATCATGGCCTGAGCTCAAGTCAGGAGTTGGACGCTTAACCAGCTGAGCCACCAACTGCACCCCTCCCTTTTGTTTGCTGATGTCCTTTGCTCTGTTGTGTATTCAGGTAATGTTCTTGTAATTTTCTAACAAGCACTTTGTATATTATCCCTAATTAATATTTCAATAAAGCTTGCTATAGCAGTTTTTCATTGAAGTATAATTGGTATGCAACATTATATTGCTTTCAGGTGTATATCATAATGATTCCACATTTGTATACATTGTAAAATAATGACCTAGTAAGTCTAATTAATATCCATCACCACACATAGTTACAGAATTTTTTTTCTTGTGATGAGGATTTTTAAGATCTATTCATTTAGTAACTTTCAAATATGCAATATGATATTAACTATTATTGTCATGATGTAAATTATATCCCATGACTTATTTCTCTTATAACTGAAAGTTTGAATCTTTTTTAACCAACTTCATTCAATTTATCCATCCCTCACCCCCACCTTTGGCAATTACCAATCTGATTTTGGTATCTATGAACTTGTTTTTTGTTGGTTTGCTTGTTTGTTTGTTTTTTGTTTTGTTTTGTTTTGTTTTTGATTCCACATATATGTGAGATCATATGGAATTTCTCTTTTTCTGTGTGACTTCTTTCACTTAGCTTAATGCCCTTGCAGTCCATCCATGTTGTCAGAAATGGCAAGATTTCATTTGTTTTTGTGGCTGAATAATAATCCTTTATGCATAAGTGTGATATATATCAGATTTTCTCTATCTGTTAATCCATCAGTGGGCAATTAGATTGTTTCCATACCTTGGCTTCTCTGAATAATGCTGGAATGAACATGGGAGTTCACGTATCTTTTCTAGTTAGTATTTTCAATTTCTTCAGATAAATACCCAGAAATGGGATTTTAGGATCTCATCTTTTTTTTTAGGGACCCCTGTACTGTTTTCCACAGTGGCTGTTGCACCAAATATATTCCCACAGACAGTGCAGAAGGGCTTCTTTTTCTCCACATCCTTGCCAACATTTGCTTGTTCTTATATTTTTGATAATAGCCATTCTAATGGGTATGAATTGATATCTCATTGTAGTTTTGATTTGCATTTCCCAGATGATGAGTAATGTTGAACATCTTTTCGTGTGTGTCTGTTCATTATCTGTATGCATTCTTTATAAAAATGTCTGTTCAGACCCTCTTCTCTTATTTTAATTGGATTTTTTTTTTCTAGTGGGTTGTATGGGTTCTTTATAGATTTTGGATGTTACCTCCTTATCAGATTTATGATTTTCAAATATTGTCTCTTTTTAGGTAGGTTGTCTTTTCATTTTGTTGATTATTTCCTTTGCTATGAAGAAGCTTTTTTAGCTTGACGCAATCCCAGAATTTTCCTCTTAAAGCAATAGAAAATGTAAAGTAGGATTCATAGGGACAAATCTTTATTAGAGATTAGAATGGAAATTTCACTCATCATAAGATCTACATAGATAATGTCAAAGGCTTAACTAAGTTTTGCATGCAAAGGTTTTTGTCCTTGAATGTAGTAGTGATATTCTAAGGCAGAAGATAATCCCACTTCAATAGATAATTGCCCTTAGGGAGTAACAATTGGCAAATATTGATTGTTTTTTCCCATTGTTGCCTGTAGCTTCTTAATTGGAAAAGAAAAACAAAAAGTTTATACTTTCCTATTTCCCTTGGTCCAATTCACCTAATAACGGCCACAAATTGATTATTTTGACACAATGGGTGTGCTCAATCTTAAAACATATAACCACCTTGAAAATAAGTTGCAGATGAAATAGCCACCAAATGCAATGGTAAAACTCATGGAAGGAAATGAGTTGTATGATGTTCAGGGGGCAGTCAGAATTATAGTGGGCAGAGAACATCTGTTTTTATTCATTAGGCACCTGGAATGTAATGTAAAAAAGATATTGCAGGCTCTAACTTATAGAAGCGATGCTTAGGTCAAACAAGTGATACTTGAGTTGTCAGTAGCTAGAGATCCTCTTCTATCTTGCTATGAGTCACCCAAAGCCAGCAGAAGTCTCTGACCCTAGGACCCACTGGTCCAGAGAATGGGCCTGAAGATAGAGCTCACAGTGTGCTGCACTTATGTGAACACATTTTCTTTTTCCAGGCACAATGTTATCATTTCCTTTTATGTCACTTCTGAAAATCTCAGACATCCTTCTTTTTTTTTTTTTTTTTTTTTAGTTTGCATTTTTCTTTTTTTTTTTTTTTTAATATAATTTTTTATTTTTTATAAACATATATTTTTATCCCCAGGGGTACAGGTCTGTGAATCACCAGGTTTACACACTTCACAGCACTCACCAAAACACATACCCTCCCCAATGTCCATAATACCACCCCCTTCTCCCAAACCCCCTCCCCCCATCAACCCTCAGTTTGTAATATGAGGAAGTGGTGATGCAACATGGGGGCTTAAGTGGGTACGAGAAGAATAAATGAAAGAAGATGGGATTGGGAGGGAGACAAACCATAAGTGACTCTTAATCTCTCAGACATCCTTCTATAGCTAGCTTCCTATATCATCCATACTGAGGCAAGGGTCAGCATTGTCATAGCTGGCATTCTAAACAACTTCACTATTGACAACTTTTCATGGTGAACACACATTTATTAATAGATGTAAGTATTTTCTCTCAATATGCTTGATAAGTAATTTAGCAGCATAATGCAATATAAAATAAATAGATATTTATATCAGACTGTATCAGTGTTGTCCATTGACAGAATTGTTATTATTGTTACTAGGTGTTTCATGCCGGTTTCCTTATAATTTTAAAGTAAATACCAATAGGCTACGATACAGGCAACAAAATTGAATACATGTATCAAGTTTTTCAAAAACTGACTTGGAGCAGCATATACCATTTATGTATTGAATGACAACCAGATTAAAAGAGTTTAATATTAAGGCCCAGGGAAGAGTAGAGGAAGCAATCCCTTGGCTCACAGAAGATCACTGCTAGGGTATTAGGCAGGTTTTAGTGATGGAATAAATGTCACCACCAAAGAGGAGTGGTTCATCCAAATAAAATCATGTGACTAATATAAAGCTCGCTTTGGCATTGATATTTTTATCACAAGAGGCAATTGCCTAAAAACTTTCATCACTTTTCACCAGCAACTCTCAATGTTGTCTACACAGTGGAACTACTTTGGGATTTTTTTTTTTTTTTTAAATTTTAAGAAGCAGTCTAATTAGGTAGCAGCGATTTTATGAAAGCTTTCCCAGCAATCTCAATGTGAAGTACAGGCTAAGAGTAACACATTTTTATGACAGAGAGACAAAAATATCCATCAGTGTTCAAGGCCATCTCCCAGACCTGTGGGTCCTCCTCTCACTCCAGTTTGGTCCTGTCCCTGGAACCTTGGAGTTGTTACTGTTTCTCCAACTGTCAAAACTTGTTTTTCCCTAAAAGACACAGAATTGCTTATCATAAACCAGAACACTGGCTTTTAGTTTTTCTCTGCTTGTGTAGAAACTTTCACCCACATTTACTCTGCCCTTCTGTAATTCAACCCTTGTCACTATCAGTTTGAAGGAGCAAGAGCAGATGCATATGGCCCAAGAGTTTGTCTGTTAGGAGGTTCAAGGGGAGCCTCAGCCCAGCAGTTGTTCATAATGTTCAAAGACCTCACTCAGTACTGCTGTGTGGTATCATCACTGATGACCACACTTCAAATGAGAATTGGCAATCAGAGATAAAATCTCTGTCCAAACACATGTCACTCGGATGAAATTCCCTGACTGGCTTTGGGATTTTTTTTTTTTTTTTTTAAAGTTCATTTGGTTTGTTTTTGGTTTTTTTGTGTGTGCTTTTTTGTTTTCCTGGTTTTGTTTATTTGTTTTTGTTTTTGCTTTTTAGTTTGTGTAGGAGGATGCCTTACTGGAAGACCATGACTCCAAATGATTTCTGGATAATTGTTCACACGTCTGTTCAATTGCAGATTGTAGTTGCTTTTCGGTTCACAGGGAAATAAAAAGTGTCAGGTCAGTCACTTGCTGGACTGCAGGCAGACATAAGCACATGGGACTGGGTACCGTCATGGCGGTTTGGAAAGGAATCCTGCTGCCCAGGTAACTAAGGATTTAGAGAATTATCTATGTGTGTAAAATGTTCTTGTTCTTTTTCTTAAAGGCATGTCCTCATCAGTGCTAGGTGCTGTTTTTCAGGTCACAGAAGTCCAATTTCCAAGTTGTAGGACAGAATTAATATGATTCTTCATACATTAAAAATGGCAACTGGTTATATTTTATTTGCATTTCTATGTCATTTTTGGAAACATGTTTTGCGGACTTTAGTCCTCTTTTATCCTAAATTCTTGATATTCTTGTGTTAGCTACCACTTTTCCTTACATTTCAGTAGCCCCTATCCCCCTCAAATCCCAATTATGATAAAAATATAATCAATCAGAGTAACTCTTTTTACCCAGGATATACATGTGTGGGGTATGTGTTCTAAGACATCCAGTCTGGCAAGGATAAGTGACTCAGGAATTGAATTTACCATAGTAGCAATTATGCCATATTTGCAGCAGTATTTCATCCACTTAGGATCTGTGTCTGACCAGATTTAACATTTCACAGGAATGACATTAAACCTTCCTTTGGACTTTGGATTATATTTATTAACAGGTGTACTGGTGTTTATTTCATTGTAAGATCTTGACTTTATTCCCTACAATGTAATTTGCTTTCATGTACCTTCCAGCAAAGGGTACCATCTACAGTTACAACTCTTGGAATCAGATAATAAAAATGACCCACAGGTCAGTGCAGTAAAGACATTGTGACATTGACTGATACGTTAATAGCCTGTGAAGACTTCCTGTAAATAGAATCACTTGGAAGCCTTGTTTCCTCTAGCACTTTCTATTCTCCTTTTTATTTGGAGAGGCTGAGTTCATGGGGGTTTCTCCATTGTTTAAGAGTGAGCCTTCCTTTCCAGTTAAATGGTGTTTTAAGATACTTTACCTTAGCAGATATTGTATCAACCATCAGTAAAATAGCCAAAGTCCTTGGCAAAAATTTTTCCCTAACTTTTGGGCTTATTAAAAAAAAAAAAAATCCTGAAGTTGTAAACCATATTGAACCTAGTGATTTCCTTCTTCAATGTGAAGATAACTTACTCCTCCTTTAAAACTTATTTTTTTATGCTAAAGTGCATGTGAAACATTTTATAAAGTTTTTCCCTCTCTCTAGAAGAGCTACCCCTCTCCCTAGAAGAGCTACCCTGCCTTTTATGCTTCTCTGCACATTCGCAGCTGCCCAGTCTCTTGGATTATGTATAGATTGGATATCATTCTTTGATTTTCCCCCATTACAGCATAATAACTAGCACTCATTGAGTGTTCCATCAATGCTTACCAAGTCCCAGGGGGCCTGGGTAGCTCAGTCAATTAAGTGTCTGACTCTTGATTTCAGCTCAGATCATAATCTCAGGGTCACGAGATAGAGCCCTATGTTGGGCTCCGGGCTCAGTGTGGAGTCTGCTTGTCCCTCTTCCTCAGCAACTTCCCCTATTGTAAATTCTCTCTATCTCTCCAATAAATAAATGTTTAAAAAAAATTTAAAAAATAAAAAAAATACCAAGTCCCTATCTCCAGCAACCTATAGGTTTCATTTTTAAAAAAGACTTATTTATTTGAGAGACAGAGAGAGAGAAAGAACAAGTGGGGAGTGGCAGAGGGAGAGAGAGAATCTCGAGGAGATTCCGCGCTGAGCCTGGAACCCGTCGTGGACCTCCATCTCACCACCTTGAGGTTATGACCTGAGCCAAAACCAAGTCAGATTCTTGACCAATTGTGCCACCCAAAGCCTCACCCTACAATTTTCATTTTAATCTGGATCATAGTATGTCCTGGTATTGAACTATTTGTCATCTAAATTTAAAAACAGTAAAATCACTTCTATTCTGAGTTGAGCATTTATAAATGTGTATTATTAAAACATTTTTGATAATAAATGAAAAATATACATTAATAAAAGCTGCATTCATTATATATTTTTTTAGGTCAGCATGTTTTCCATGTAAACATGAAAAGATTTACATTATTTTTGTAAATTTAGTAGATTTGAATTGAGGAATATACATAACAATCTTTACTAACTAGCCTTTACCCACCATTTGCTTCACATAAATTTATCTCCCCACAATTTGCTTCCTTTGGAAGCATTAAACTGATTTCCTTTGTCCTGTCATCTCTGTACAAATGCACTGCTTTTTATTGAAGTTACTGTATAAGCCTGAATTCCAAGCTACCTCTTTGAGTTATTCATTTTTCCCTGGGAATCTCCCACATACATGTGAGATATGCATGTCAATGAACTCTTGTGTTTTTCTCGTATGAATACATTTTTTTGTTACAGAATTCCCAGCTAAAAGTATAAAAGGGTAGGAGGATATATGTCGTTTCCTTCTCTATATATTTTAATTTTCTAAGATATTAGTCCTGCTAACCTAACTTTTCAGAGGGCCAACTGGCCAAGAGAATCCATGTAATCTTTAAAAAAAAAAAAATGTTTACATTCAAATCATAGTATTTTATTGAACTTATTTGGGACACCTAATTTTATTGGCTCTAACCGATTATTCAACCTGTAATTTGAGTTCCATAATGTCTTGTTCTTCTAAGTGTGTTCATATTTTTTCTTAATCCCCTTATCTGTCATCATATCTGTCTCTCTACTCCCCGACTATTAGACTCTCCCTAGATCTTCTCTTTTTCTACAATCAAATCTTTGGAAAGAAACCATAACTACATACTTGCAACTGTCATAATTCTTAAGGCTACATATCTAACTACTAGTACTTTTATCATCTGAACCATCATTCATTGACACATACATGCATATTCTTATGCTCTAAACCAGGAACAAATTTCAGAACCTCTCAATAGTTGCCATGTAAAAAATTAACTTATGACTCTCGTTGCTTAACTTTGGTATGTTGTGAGGTTCTCTTTTAATTTCCCAATAGTTCATTTTATGATTCTTTAGCATAATAAAGAATCTGGTATCTTACCATGGTCTTATGTGGAAGAATAACATATTGTTTCTTTGTTTGTTTGTATTGTTTGTTTTGTTTTTCTTTCTTAAGAGAGGAAGTATATTTTTGAAGATTCTAAGCATTGGAAGAAAAAGCCTGGATTCTGACAAAAATTTCTCAGGTGATTTTTTTTTTTAATTTCCTAAATATATTCAGAAATACCATAGTGAAAAAAATGAATATTCGACAGCCAAATTTCCCTGCAGCATTGTGAGTGGAGGAGCACGGCTGTGAATATGCTCAAACAATTGAAAAGATCTTGAAATTTGCTGCAGATTATTGGTACAAGACAAAACATCCTTTAGTTCTCATCTTATGTTCTTGGCTGGAGCTCTGTAACAAAGGACAGATAAGAAGGGAAAATAAAGAGAAATGTATTGACATGAATACTTCAGGTATACATGAGAAAAACTCAGGGATGAATAACTCTAAGAGGTGGCTTAGAATTCAGATCTACAGAGTATATTCAGCAAAGAACAATACATTTTTAGGGAAGTGGCAAAACAAAGGAAAAAGACCTTGAGTTTCTATAGGCAGCAAATTGTGAGAAGGTAAATATATGGAAAACTACTTGTAGATAAAGTCTAGTTGTAACGTTTGTTATGTAGATTCCTCTGGTATAGGCTAATAAGAGCCTAAACTTGTCTCAGATGATTAACTTTTGTCTTTCCTGGTGGAGAGAGGAGGGGTAGTTCTGTAAATGTATGTACAGACAAACAGAGAGAAAGCAGAGATTTTTCCTTGCATTTCCTGTTTCTTGATTGTCCTCAGTTCAAAATAATTTTTCTTTCAAAGAGATATATTTTGGGAAGACATATACTGATTCCTTTAAATAGTTATATGGATGAAAGGGATGCTTTCTGGACTAGTGATTTGAGTAATTGTGTGTGTCTGTGCGTCTGTGTTTCTGTGTGTCTCTCTGTGTGTATATGTGCATATTTGTGCAAAAATCAGAGATAAAATATTTCTGTGAAGACCAGACTGCTCCTGGTGTCCCTGGGATCAATTCTTTAATTTGAGAGGACCCACTCAGCAGCCGTCACATCTCTCCTTACTCTCAATGTCATCTAGATCCCTAGGTCACCTATGTATTTGGCTCCACAAATAGGTTCATTTGTCCTCTTTCACACTTTTCCCAAAACCTTCACCTTTAATAACTCATAATTATTCCTTACCCAGCACATCTTCATGGAGTGTCATTCTATTATTTTTCTAATCCAACTTTTCTCAAGTCATAACAAGGAAATAAAATATTTTAATAATTGTCATTAACAAAACCAAGAAAATTACTAGATTTTATTGCAACTTTAGGATGTCATTGTCACTACCCTTCTAAGATACCCCCGGGAAAGCCTGAAAGATACAGGATCAGGGCTTATATATATTTAGAGTTTATATAAATAACCACACAGTTCAAAAATATCTCCAAATAGACTCTTCCAATTAAGTCATGTCTTTTGACAAGCTCATCCTTTGAAATTAACATCTTCCTAGGAATAATTTAATCAGGTAATCAGTTGCCAAAAATCTAATTGAATTCTATAATATTTGGAAGGAGTCTGAGGCAGTTCCAGTGCATAGAAAAGTTCAAGAATAGTCTCAGGCAGGCTTGCACAAGGTTGCTCAAAGGTTGCTAAAGTGAGCTAGAAATCAGTTTCCAGCTCTTCCACTAAACTGAGTCACCACCTGGTAGCATGGGGTAGCAGGGGGTGGTGTGTGTGGCTGATTAAAGGTATGGACTTCCAGACCTTGCCATAGATTCCCAGTTGCATCCTTCCTTCTTGACCCAAATTCCCCTTCTGAGTTGCTGCCACATGGGGTTGTTTCATTGAACTTAGGAGCACAATGTAGGCCTGGCTGTAATACATCTTAAAAGTTACATAGTGAGCAATATCAAATGCATTTATTTAAAAAATAATGATCGTATTGGATTTTAACACAAAGAATAAAATAAATACCATGAGTCTATATGGATATCCATGAATGAATGAATAAGTCAGGGAATTAATAAATAAGTGACCTATCTTCCTTACAGAAGAATTCCAAATATTAAATGTAGGGGAAGGAGGGAAATAAAATGTCCCTGTTAGAATAGGAAGATAAAAGAGCCCCAGAGTATCCCCATCACAAGATTTATTATTTACTTTCCTGGTTTTAAGATATGTTCCCAAGTTCCATGTTATTCCTCCATTCAGGAGCTGGAGCCTTATTCTCCCCTCTTTGATTTTGAACTATACTTAGTCACTCAGTTCTTTTTTCTATTTTTTAATAAAAAATGTATTTGAGTTGGCATACAATGTTACATTACTTTCAGGTGTATAATATATTGGTTCAACTTCTCTGTATTTTATGCTATGCTCATAAGAATTGCTCCCATCTGTCACCATACAGCACTATTACAATGCCATTCATTATATTTCCTATGCTGTGCCTTTCATTCCTGTGACATTCATTCCACAAATGGAAACCTGTACCTGACCCTCCCCTCTGGCAACCATTAGTTGGTTCTCTATATTTATATAGACTTACATGTAGGTCTGATTCTGCTTTTTGTTTGTTTATTCATTTTTTTAATTTCACATATAAACAAAATCATATGATATTTATCTTTCCAGTCTGATTTATTTCACTTAGTATAATAACCTCTAGGTCCATCTATGCTGTGGCAAATGGCAAAATCGCATCCTTTTTATGGCTGTGTAATATTCCTGTGTGTGTGTGTGTGTGTGTGTGTGTGTGTGTGTGTGTGTCTGTGTGTACCACAGTTTTCTTATCCATTCATCTATTGAATCTGCCACCTTTGGTGACTCACCTATAAACATAAGATATGAAAAAGGAAAAATATTAACTTTATAGTGGAGAAAGCAGGCACATACTACCAAGTGACCAAAGTTAACATCAGCAGAAATAAACCATTTTGATACAATGTATTCTAGGATATTATTTGATGAAAAGGACACATTATATTTGTAGTATTTTTCAAAAATATTCATAATACCAATCAAATCATGAGCAAATATCAGATAAAACCAAAATGAAGGATATTCTACAAATACATGACCAACACTTTACAAGCATCAAGGTCACAGAAACCAAGAGAAAACTGAGAAACTATGACAAACAGGAGACTGCAGAGAGGTGACAATTAAATGCAAAGCAATATCCTGGGTTAGTTAAATCTTGGATAACAGCAAAATGACATGGATGGTATGCTAGGTAACATGGACCTCTTTTACTATCTTTGCAACACTTCGGTAAATTTAAAATTAGTTCAAATAAGAAATTTAAAAAATCTTCTATAGTAAACATTACTTCTGCTGGTCATTGTACCATCAACAGATATGTGGTCTCTGATCCCCTTGATCCTAATTCATCAAATTAAAATAGAAAATAAGAATTAAAGCCTTTGCTGTCCAAAAAGTAAACCTTAGAGGGGTGCCTGGGTGGCTCAGTGGGTTAAAGCCTCTGCCTTCGGCTCAGGTCATGATGCTGGGGTTCTGGGATCGAGCCCCCGCATGGGGCTCTCTGCTCAGTGGGGAGCCTGCTTCCTCCTCTCTCTCTCTCTCTGACTGCCTCTCTGCCTACTTGTGATCTGTCTGTCAAATAAATAAATAAAAATCTTAAAAAAAAAAAAAAGCAAACCTTAGAGAAATGATTCAGAATCTCCTATGCTTTGCTTCTTTTGGAGGAACTGTGGTTAAGAACTAGGGAAAGTGAGGTGAAGTGGGTCACATGGTGGAGAGAGTTGCTTTTGGTTTGCATTGTATTAGGACACAACAGGCGGAAACACAAGACACAAGCCCTTGGAGCCACCCTACTGAATCTTCGGAGAGTGAGATGGTGGCTAAGGCTTAGGACAGAAGACAGGTGTCTGGTTTTCTGTCCCTACTGTGCTATGACCTGACCCTACTATGCACACAGTCCTAGCTACCTAATCTTAGTAGTCTGGAAGAGGTGGCATGGGACATGTCATAAAGTAATATTGGAGAGCCTAAGTTCTGTAGATCATGCTTTTGGAACTTAACTGTGCCATACCTATAGAAATGTAACTTTGATCTCATTGTTATCATTTGTAAAATGAGCATAATAATGAAGACCACACTGCCGTTAGACCTTTGGGAAAACCCAAATCACCTTTACTTTCTGAGATAAAGACGTTAGAGAAAGAGGGCAGTTTTCATATTCACATGCAGAAGTAATTCTGACCTCATTACAGTATGAAGACAAATACAACATGTACAAAAGCCACATCAGCTAAAGTGTTTATCACTCTTTATAGGTTGCCATTCGGGAACACTGTGATGTTTCACCCCTGTTTTTTTTTTTTTTTTTTTTATTCTTACAGCTGGGTCCATTTGTTCTTTATTAAGAAGGTTTTGTGTGTGTTTTTTCTTCTTCTCCCAAAATGTATTTATTTGAGAGAGAAATGAGAGAGAGAGAGAGAGAGAGAGGGAGAGAATGAGTGTGTGTGAGTAGGGGAAGGGGCAGAGGGAGAGAGAAAGCAGACCCCCCACTGAGCACAGAGTAGCTGAGGGGCTCCACCTCCGAACCCTGAAACAATGACCTGAGACACAACCAGGAGCCTGATGTTCAACCAACTCAGCCACCCAGGTGCCCCTACTAAGGAAGTTTTATTCAGAAAGTTCTATTCAAGTATTTATTCCAACTCTAGTTTCTTCTGTTCATAGATGCTTTATGGAATCATGTATTTTCAATGGAAAAAAGTTTATCAGCATATCAGAAGAATTGGGGAGTCTGGGTGGCTCAGTGGGTTAAGCCTCTGCCTTCGGCTCAGGTCATGATCCCAGGGTCCTGGGGTTGAGCTTGCATCGGGCTCTCTGCTCAGTGGGGAACCTGCTTCCCCCTCCCTCTCTGCCTGCCTCTCTGCCTACTTGTGATCTCTGTCTGTCAAATAAATAAATAAAATCTTAAAAAAAGAAGAAGAAGAAGAAGAATGCCTACTGTACCAAATGTTGCTCAGATGACCCACAAATTCTTATTCCTAACCTTTCATTGCCCTGGATCTAAATTATAAATTGACTATTCAGAATGGTAGAGCTGCTATATCCCTTTTTTTTCCCCTTTCTTTCTTTTTTTTTAATCCTTTCCCTTTATGCTTCTTTCTTTTTTTTTTTCATTTTCTTTCTCTTTCTTTCTTTCTCTTCTTCTTTCTTTCTCTTTTCCCCCCTCTTCTGTGAGATCCTCCATTGTTATTCTTATAATTATTGCACATGGGAAAAAAAACAAAGGTTGCCAATGACATGGAATTCTGGCTAGGACAATTCCCCAGTAGTGCTCTGGGATTCAACCACTCTTTCACCATTTACTATGTGTATGCCCGGGACTGAGAATGGTACATTTCTGAAAGTGAGCTAGAAGTCAAAGATACAGTTATTAGATTGAATCAGTTCAAGGTTTCCTTTCTTGGTGGCCCATTTTATCTAAACATTTGTAAGAGAGTAGATGGAACTTATCAGAATGAATAAGTGGGAGCAAGTTATGATTTAAAAAAAATATAAGATACTCAGAGTAATTCTCTCTTGTGTAATAATCACAACGGTCATAAATAAAAACCTTAGAGGTTGACAATATCTGTCAACAGTCTCTTCTGGCTGAAGGTAAAATTCATCTATATTCTTGGTCCTCTGCTTCAATGTATCCTCAGTAATTCCTATTAATAGACACTAAATGAGCATATTAGTTGTTTCATTAGTCCCCATTTACCAGAGCAGTGATTGGGATTTATGAAAAATAGTCATTGATTAGGAGAGAAGAACTGGAATTTGGAAGAAAGCCTGAAAAGGAGAGCAGATAAATGGCCCAGATAGATGAAAGCAAGGCGAGGCTTACTGTGAGAGCCCCAGGAATGTGGGCAACTGAGGGCAGAGAGTAAATCATCACTCTGTTTCACAAATGCTCTGCTGTCCTTCAGACCAGCCATTTGCCAGTCTCTGTCCCTGTCTGATACTTACTGTGCTGTTTTCTCTACCGGCAGTCAGTGTGTTCACCAAGACTCCAAGGGAATTAGGAAAACATGCACTGATGTCTCCTTCATTTGGAATGCTCCAGAGTTTCTGGGGGATACAGAGCACCCCTCGGGAGCACTGCATTCACTGTTCTACTGAGCCATCACTACCTCTACACCTACCTCCTCAGGGGAGTTCAAGACAGCTTGGAATTCTCTGATAAAGACAGATGAGAAGTTGAGGTGAAATGTTGAGTGTGGACAGAGAACCAGCGGGTGAGAACTCACTTACATCACAGGTCACTTCTCTATCCTGGCTCCTTCCTCTTCAAAATTCTGCGGCAATGCTTTTATCAGTGAAGGGAAGCCATGCTTGCTCCCTGAAACGTGAGCCCCAGAACCTCTACCCACTGTCCTTGCATATTCATACCATGCTGTCCTCCTCCTGGTACCCTGCACTGTCCTGTCTTCGTAGCTCTGCTCTGTGTTCTCTGGCATCCCCATTTCTACCTGGATTCAAACATTTGACATGCACTACTCTACACTAAATCAATAGATCAATAAATCAATCCGTGCATTGTCACTATCCTTCTCTTCCTTGTAGTGGCTTGTTTTACATAATTGCAGGCTCATAGCCCATCCGACCTCTACTGTTGTGAATTCTTTATTCATGTATTCTAAGTTCTTAAAGGAAGAGACCACGGGTTACTCATCGGCACACACTCCAGAGTATTTATCACAATCCTGGGCACCTGGGTGTTCCCTAAATATTCATCACAGAAGTCACCACGATGACACTGGTATTACACCTTTAAAGTTTGTTTCCTCCCATCTGGACTCAAACAATATGTTTTCCTTGTTCACCGTGTGGAGGAAACAGACACAGCCAATGCGCGCCGGCATGAGAGGATTCTCTGATGAAAAATGGACACAGGCATCATATTAGCCCTTCAAAAGCTTGCTAAGAATCTGAGCTGAAACAAACAGATGGCTTGCTCTGTAGCACAAGCACGAGGATACAGATGTGCCCTCAGGGCTCTGGAGAACACAGGAAGTGTGACTGGTTCTACTGGAGGAGGAGAGGTAGGGTGATCAAAAGTATCTTAGAGGTGAAGTTATGGGTCCAGTTATGGTACAGTGGAGAAGGAGGAAGGAAAATCCAGGGAAAGTTCTCTGCAAGGCTCAGAAATAATTGGGGAAATGATACTTAGACAAAGAATAGAAGGAAATTTCATGAATGGTGGTCACCCTACTTCTATTCTCAAGCACTGTCTGATGGCCAGATGGATTCACAAACAAAATAACATGGGATAAGAAATCCTAAGAAGGACTTCTCTTTTTTTATCATTTAAATTCAAATAGCTAACATATAAGGCATCATTAGTTTCAGATGTAAAGTTCAGTAATTCTTCAGTTGCATATAACACCCAGTGCTCATCACATCACGTGCCCTCCTTAATGCTCGTCGCCAAGTTACCTCACCACCCCACCCACCTCTCCTCCAGCAACCCTTGTCCTTTCCCAGACTTAAGAATCTCTCATGGTTTGTTTCCCTCTCTGATTAGAAGGACCTCTTGCCTCTGACTCAAGTAGACAGTGGCACTTTCTTGGAGAAAGTGGGCTTCTAGTTCAGTCTATGATGGTGAATATAATTTAAGAAGGTAAGAGAATAAAGAAGGGCCTTGTAAGATGGGACTGTATTTTGATTCAGAATAATGTACGGTGGAATGTGGATGAACGGTGGATATGGAATAGTATAAAAATGCTTGTTAGAACAGAAGTTCTGGTGAGTGACATCAGGAGATAAGTTCTGCAAGAAATTTAAAGTTTTTTCAAAAATAGTCCCATGATACTGGATTTTATTCTGACAAAAGTGTCAAAGGTTTTTTTTGTGTTTTTTTTGAACAAGACATTTAGGTGTAAACAAGGGAGTTATGTTTTAGGAGTCAGATAAACAGGTTGTGGCCCATTCATGCAATGGAATGTCATTCAGCCTTAGAAGGAAGGGGATTGTGACACCTGTTACAGGTAGATGAACCAAGAGGACAGTATGTCGAGGGATATAAACCAGGCGCAAAGGGACAAATACTGTCTGATTTCAGCTATTTGAGGGCTTTGGAGGAGTCAGACTTATCCATGGAAAGTAGAATGGTGGGTGGCAGCGTCTGGGGGCCGGGCATGCGGGGTCAGTGTTTAAACGGGACAGAGTTTCTGTTTGGGAGATGACACAACAATGTGAATGCTCCTGATGCTGTACCTAAAAATGGTAAACTTTGATGCCATGTGCATTTTACACTACAAAAAAGTATTTGTGCTAGTGAAACAGTGCCCGTAAGTGATGGAGGGCTGTGACGTGGGCACGCCCTTCAGCACCCTGTGCCTTCTCCTTATGTCTTTCTCACATTGTCGTGAACCTGAAATGATACATATATCTGCTCCTATTATTTAAAAAAGGAGACGTATTGAACAAAATTGATCCTGAAGTAACAGGCCTTGTTCATACATTCAATTTAAGAAATGTTGGGTACTGGGTGTGGTGCATAAACAAAGAGTTTTGGAACACTGGGAAAAATAAAATAAAATGATTTAAAAAAAGAAGAAGAAAGTAATGTTGGTGTGATCGCTGTGGGATAGAAATTTCGCCCCCTTGCCAGGTAGAGGTCAAAGAGCACATAGGTGAACACCTTAAGTGTGCTGACATTGGGGCACCTGGGTGGCTCAGTGGTTAATCAACTGCCTTTGGTTCAGGTCATGATCCTGGGGTCCCGGAATCGAGCCCCGCATCAGACTCCCTGCTCAGTGGGAAGCCTGCTTCGCCCCCTTCCCCCCTGCTTGTGTTCCCTCTCTCACTGTGTCTCTCTGCCAAATAAATAAATAAATAAAATCTTAAAAAAAAAAGGTGCTAATACCCCTTTTTGGGAGGTGGGGCATTAACAATGGATAAATACATGCCTGGGGTGGAAGAAACACTAATTTTTCTTCTGGCATTTCGTCTGACCATTTCTGAGGGACCACCAAGCCCCCAGGGAGATCACCCCCACTTATACACTCACATGAGGACCCTGTCCCTTATCTAACGTGTGACACAAACATGTACCCTTTCCTGCCAGGCTGGCTCTCTCTTCCCTGTGTTGTGCTGAAGAGAATCATCCTCTTCCAGGCACCTGCCACTACAGGATGCTGCAGGACCCTGAACGGGGGTCCCCGGCATGGCTTCCTTCTTCTGTTTGGGCTCTGTCAAGGGCCATAATAGAAAAGTGCTGAGCCAGGCTATAACAAGCAATTGAGGAACGGAGTGTGATTGGTCAGAGGCTTGAGTGAGAGATGCGTGATCACTGCATGGGAGCAATGTGACCATATATAGTTAGATAGGCACTCACGAGGAAGCTGCATGCACAGTGTGGTGATTGGCTAGGTGGGCTAAGCTGCCGGTATATATATGCTTGAATGTACTTGTAAAAAAAGGAGATTAAAAGAAGCCATTAAAGAAGCTTGCCTCCACGCGTGTCTCCGTGTCGTTCTTGCTGGCAAGAGCGACATTTGGTGCTGAGACCCGGGAACTCGTGCAGAAGAGGCACGCGGAGTTAGGCAACGATCATTTCTGTCTAGTGAGCGACAGGGAAAGTTCCTAGGATAAGGACAAGAGTAAAGCTTTCCGAGATGGGAAACGAGATGGCTGCATATAAAATGTTGGGGCCGCTAACTGACATTCTTAAAGCAAATGGGACCCCTTTGAAAAATAAGAAGGCTCGCTTATTTCTAAAAGAAGTGGGTCAAACTGCTCCGTGGTTCTTAGAGGAGGGATTGCTTAATATTCCCCAATGGGAATATCTAGGGGAGGACTTCAGGCGCGACCCGCGCACTACGCCGTGAACTCTTGCTGTTTGGCCCTTAGTGAAGGTCTGCTTACATTCCTCCCGCGAACCCATACACAAGGCGGTTCTACAGGGAGGAGAGATCTTAGAACAGGTAAAAGAGGAGTCTTGCAAAGGATCCTCGAGAGATTCCAGTTCTGAAAGTGAGAGCTCAGAAGAAAGCTCGGACGAGGAAAACGCCCGTCCCATCCGGGTGATAAGAGAAAAGTGACAGGAGGGGGTCCCTCCAATGATCAGAGAGTGGAAGAAATGAAAAGAGAGCTTGCAAAAACGGAGGAGGAACTTAAAAAGGCCATGGCGCAGCTAAAAGTGAATGAGGAAGTTATGGCGCAGTTAAAATCAAAAGCGGAAGAAGAAGCTATGGCGCACTTGAAATTAAATGCAGAAGTAGCCATGGGGAATATGCGCCAGTGCCAACTGCGCCACCTTATGAAGGGCCTCCTCCTTATAAGTCATGCTGCTCAAAAACCTGTTATTGTGCGACATTGGGTGGGAACAGGATTTTCATTTAGTCCAAAACTTGCAACCTTTTCTAATTCTACCTTTCCCGGTTTAAATTATACATACCAAAACCCTGCCCAAGGAGCTTCTGTCCACCTCTTGGACAAGTGGCTACTCTGTAACACTGCACAAGCATGTACCGGTCTAGAAGGCCTACACCTCCTTAATGGGTCTATATGGCACAACTGTACATATGTTAACAATGACAAAATTGAGACAAACGTTACCTGCAATTGCACCACAGCTAAATCAATATCCTATTCACCCACACCTGTCTGCCTCAAGTCCCCTTTTTTTCTTTATAGTATTCAATGCCTCCGCCACTAACTATGCTTTTAGTCTTTCTTGTGAGTCACAGAAATGTCTACTTTCTGAATGCTGGAACACCACAGTTGGAGATTCTGCAATCATCACCAAGATCCCGACATATATCCCGATGCCAGTACAGGTGAACCCCGACAACCTGCCGGTGCTGCTTCAACATAAACGAGACATTGGAATAACAGCAGCCATTATTGCAGCTATCGCAGCATCCACCGCCGCTGCTACTGCTGCCGCGGTAGCGTTGACAACCTCGGTACAGACAGCCGCCACACTCAATAACGTCACAGGAATGGTGGCTGAGGCTTTGGCCATGCAAGAACAAATCAATGGACATCTACACGCGGGAATCTTGATTGTAAACCAAAGGGTTGATCTTGTACAGGAACAACTTGATATCCTAGAGTCAATTGTGTCGATAGGATGTATACATAATTTGGCTGGGCTCTGTGTCACCCCTGTAGCTTATAACAACTTATCCTTAGCAGCTAACCTCTCTAGACAGTTAGGAAATATGCTTAATGGCACCTGGACCCGTCAGTTCCAAAACCTGACCAGACAATTACGAGCACAAATCATATCTATTAATGCCACAAAAGTGCCTATCGTATCGGTTAGTGAATGGCTAAAAATGGTACAACAGTCAGTCTCCTTCCTCAAGCAGTGGGCTGGCCTCGGCTCTTTGGCCATTCTTCTGGTGCTGGCTAATGTGCTTATGGTACACTGGATATGTAGCCTCAGCCGTCGCCAACGGCGACAACAGCAGCTCATGGCGCAAGCCATGATGGCCCTCGAGGCTGGTACCTCCCCCCAAATATGGCTAAGCATGCTAGATCGGTAGTCAAAGACCGGTAAGACTGATCCCGCACCTTAGCAACCTAAGACAGGGGCTCCTTGACCAGGGGGAGTACCCGATGACGGGTAAGCATGTGTGTCGAGGATCGGCAACCTAAGACAGGCACGATCTCAGCCATCATGTATAATAAAATAAAAAAGGGGGAGCTGTCGAGGGCCATAATAGAAAAGTGCTGAGCCAGGCTATAACAAGCAATTGAGGAACAGAGTGTGATTGGTCAGAGGCGTGAACACTGCATGGGCTCTACGTGACCATATATAGTTAGATAGGCGCTCACGAGGAAGCTGCATGCACAGTGCGGTGATTGGCTAGGTGGGCTAAGCTGCCGGTGTATAAATACATGAGTGTACTGAAAGAAAGAAGAAGAAAAAAAGAAGCCATTAAAGAAGCTTGCCTCCACGCGTGTCTCTGTGTTGTTCTTGCTGGCAAGAGCGACAGGGCTCCCAGAGCTCTGTTTATGCTACTGCAAATATTTGCTGGTGCTACAGCCTCGGCTTACTGACGGTGCTCTTCCCTGAATTCTTACACTGTGCCAAACTACACATCCCTCCCACCAGTGTGCGGGGACCTCGATTCAGCAAATTCTCATGCATCTGACAGAGAAGTGGAGGAAATCCCATTTCCCAACAGCTTTGTCCCACGCACACCTTCTCGAGTAAGATAACATCTCATGCTGAACTTTGTGAAAAGTAATCTGACATTTCTCTCAAGGAGTCTTTCCCTCGGACCCAGGGAAATGTTCACAGGGGACGGGGTGCGTGGCCCATCCGACTGAGACAGTACTGACCTCACTTTGATTTTAGAGTCAATGCCCTCAGGGGACTCCTACTTCCCTTAAGAAGAGTTCTAGAAAAGGAGGCCCTAGACACGTGTTAATCCCAAAATGATCACATTTGAGAGTCAAGCCAGGACAATCCCTAGTGCTGGCTAAAAGAGTAAATACTGTGGAGGACCCAGAAGGATAACGTTGCTTACATGCCCAGTGGAGAACCACGTAAAACCACACTTCCACGGACACAATAAGCAGAATTGCCTCAATGGCAATAAAGTAATTTTAAAATATTTATTAAATGTTCAAATTTAAAAAGCAAAGAGTTTAAAGATTAAAGTCAAAAGAAAATAGGAGGCAACATTACAGGGATAATGAAATAATCAGTGGAACTAGATCTCATTAGACCCATCATGACTTACTAGACCCATAACAGGGCAGTGAGCTTCCTGTGCTTGTATCCGGGCACTTCCAAGTGGTTCATCTTTTGTTAGTAAAAATGCAAATTAATCCAAAATTCAATTTAGAAGTAATGTAATACGGGCCAAAGTAATAACCTTGAAGTTGGTCATATTACAAATTCTTATTTTTAGAGTTGTTAAGTGCTACTGCATATGTGACCGGTGATTGTGTACAGACATTCTCCAGTCCCTATTGGAGGAGCCTCCTTTGTGGGACAGGGACTCTAGGGCTGTTTTCCTCACCACCCCGCAGGCGCGCTGAGGAGCCTTTCCAGGGCTGCCCAAGGCAAATGGGAGGATGGGCACAAGGACCGCGATGCTTTCCCTTGCACTTCAGCTCAAATCCCTCTCCTTTTATTTTCCATATATTTCAATTCTGCCTAAGCTTTGGTCTCATACAAAAAAAAAAAGCCATTGAAGACAACCACTCTGGTGCAACTGTTTGCGTCCAAGTAAATGAAGCAAAAACAAAGAACAAAAACAAAAACAAAAAACAAAAACACATAACAAAACAAAACACACACACACAGGCCTGTGAAAATGGATATTTGAATAATGCATTACAGAGAGAATGAAAGACCTGCAAGCATCATATGGATAAAATCAGCAGCCTGGGAGTCGCAGCAGTGCTAAGTGTACAAATGGAGGGGGAGTGTGTAGAGTGCCACAATCCCGGTGTTAACCCGGATGGCCATTTATCAGCCCTCACATTAAGGATGACAACTTTTTTTTTCTTCTAATTAATCCACGAAGCACAATTTTTATGTCAGAAGGCATCCACTTAGTCTATTATTAATGATTTCACTCCATCACTTAAAAAAAAAACCTTTTTGATTAAAATTCAATATTTTTTTCCTGCAAATTATGCTCTCCTCTCTGCTATAGGGATAAAAATAAACTCCTAGGTAACCAAAGGCCTATGTCCTGTGTAGTTACATAGCCTTACCTGGTATTCTCTCTGCTCTCCCTTCTTCCTCTTCTTTCAGTAAAAGATAATTTAGCCTTTATATGTATTTGATTTATTGGGGCTTCTGTTGACAGCAATGGTCACATAGGCTATAAAATGCTGAGTATATTACTCATCCTATAGACCAACTGATGGCAGAGTTCTTTCTTTCTCTCATTATTTACTCGCCATATTAGATTCACTGTTTTCACACAAGGCAATAAATAATTGCGAGCTCCGTGTTCTGAGCATTGATTGTTAGGTGGACTCATTGAAGGAAAGATGTGTGGTTCTGTGTCCGTTTTTCTTGCCTACAACCCGGCCCTGGCTCATCCCGCCCTCTAGGAGGCTGGACTAACTACTGAAACTCCATGGCTCTCACTTTCTGGGCTTTCGGGTAGGAGTCTGCCATGGGGGATCCTCCAGAGGGAGACTCAGGAGGAGCAAGAGGGGAGAAGGTACATCTTTCTGCTATTTTGATTCCTGACCATGAGGTTTTAAATGCAGTAGTCCCATTCCTGGTTTTTTGTGTTTTATTTTGTTTTTGTTTGTTTTTGTTTTTGTGTTTTAATCCTTCGAGTAGCCGAGGCAAAATGTGGTCTCCTTAAATGTGCAGTATTGCTTTAAATGTGCAGTACTGCCTCCTCTTGGTTCAGCTTTTCAAAACCTATATCGCTTTCCCCTATATTAAATACCCTGTATCAGAAATATGTAATATCATGCATTCCCACTTTCCTGGCTCAATCTGGACAGACATGGCCTTTAATCTTGGGAGAATGCATTCATAAAAATTCAATGGTCTCCAATCTCACATACAACAATCTGATCTTAGAATTCCAAGCCTGGAATGAGCTTCATATATCAATAATTGTATGAATTTTTCTATTTATACATAAGCGTTGTCTTGTTTCAAAGTTTAGGTGGCATACAAAAATCATTCAGCTCCTGAATAGTATAAAAACTAAAATTCCGTTTTCTGTCAATACTTTGATTTGAATTTAATTTTTACATTGAAAATGCCCCGAGCATGATCAAAAAAAGCAGCTGCCTTAAAATAAAGTTACTGTCACTGAGAAAGGCATTGGAAGTCTCATACAGAGAAAAAGTAACTAGTTTTTTCGAATTCCTCATTCCCCTCATTCTGCACATAGCAATGAGCCTTCCAAGTCAATTCTCTTTTCAACATGGCACACAGGCCTTCTTAGTAATGAGATCCCATCGACACAGTCTCCAGAATGCCACAGATGGGAGGGCAGAACGGAAGAGATCAAACTGAGTTCGGAAGCGTCCATTTCTCACATTGAACTTCTGACAAAGTGTTTCCTTTTCTCATCAGTTAGACCTCCTGACCTGGGCATTTTTCATGCTCAACAAAGGTTCCTTAAATTCCTTGCTCATTAAGTACACCTAATCACCCCAATGTCTTCAATAGACAATTCACATGAACAGATTGTGCGCAAGTTTTTGATGTGCAAGCCCCACTGAACATATGCTTAATGTCTCAATACTTCAAGCCAATTAGTGATAAGTAACTTTTCATGGTAAAGTTTATATTTTTGACAGATATATTGAATCTTTCTTCTCTGTAGGTTCTCCTAATATTTTTGACCTTGAATACTAATAGCAAAATTATCTTGAATACCCATATTATAATTTTTTAACAAAGCACATTTGCTCAGATGGAAAAAAACGGACTCACTTAATAAATTTATTTGAGAGTCTTTATTGCTGAACTGAAAGCAAAATAAATAAATGCTCTGCATTTCCTAAGAAAAAGAGCTCCTCTAATTGTTTATGGATATTGCAGGACTTTTGGCATAACTATATTCATTTATGTCCAGAAAGGTAAGAAATCATTTTTATTTGACCTTACTTTTCACTTAAAAGGGATAGAACTATCGCATCCTAAATTCATTCCAATAATTTAGTGAGACTGAAGTTTTAGTTTTGCTTTTGTTGTTTCGTGTTATAGATATGAGATGCTAGATCAGCTTCAAAACAGATTTCAGATACTTGAAATTTCAACTGAAATCACTGGAAGATTTCCAGGGGAGAGAAACCATCACTAGTTTCTATCTTATTAAAACAATAATTACCAGGCAAGAGGAAGAAAGCAACAAGTGACCGGAGTCTGAAAGTGCTTGTCAGTGGACAGTCATTAAGGCTTGGCCAGAAACAATGCAGATTACAGTAACTTATTAGGTGACCACTTCCCCCAGCCCTCAAAGAATGCAGGATTGCTTGGATAAGTCATTCCATCCCATCTCTTCCATTTTGGTCTCCAAGGACCAGTCTTCCATTGGAGGCATGGAATTTATAACATCTCATTTTTCCCTTATAACAGTTCTGTCCCTTCGCTGTATGGGAGTCGTTGGTGCTCTGATTTTTAATGCAGTCACGAGGAGCTGCTTGAAAGGCAATGTCACTCAGTTTAGTGATCCAGACCCTGACTGAACCCAGGTGGCCTGCCCTCTGTCCCTTAGCCCACACATGTGTAAAAGGAGGAAAACACTAGTGATTCTCTAATGAGGATGTGGCTAAGATTCAATGAGTCAATTTACATTAAAAACTTAGAATAGTACCTGGTTCCCTGTTTCTCTACAAAAGACTAAACGGATTCTGAATATTAGCATTGCTGCTAATTTTCTTAAATTTTTAATCTTGAGCAAGATTGCCAATAGATTTATTTATACATTTTTAAATCTGCATTTAAATTATATTTATATATATCATATATATTATATATGACATATATTTATATTTATATTTAAAGATTTATTTATTTATAAATTTTCCATCCTGGAAAACAAATACCTAAATTTCCCAAGAGAATTTTTGGATATATTGGGGGATAAATCTTTTGGAAATATATATTTTTAAAACAAGCATTAAATTACATTTTCTATCCTCAGAGTGAATTATTCAATATGTAAGGAGTCAAATTCATATTTGTGGACCCTGGAAATTCTCACTCTGTGTTCATAACATTTAATTATTTTAGGGAATATCAACTGTTATTTTGCAAAACAGCACTATGATTCTAATTGTTTAACTGTATTTCATTTTATTTCTTAAGAAGGAGAGAGTGACAGAGGGAGAGGTAGTAGGAGAATCCCAAGCAGATTCCATACCCCATGCAGAGTCTGACATAGGGCTGGATCTCACAACTCTGGGATCATGACCTGATTCAAATTCAAGAGTTGGATGTTTAACCAGCTGAGCCACCCAGGTGCCCCTGATTCTGTTTTGTATGATGCCATTGGTCTCTTTTAAAACTGGGGTTGTGTCTTAAAAATACGTTCAAAATATTAAGTTTAATATGTTACAAAATTAAAAGGTCTTAGTAGAAAGAGGCAGATTCACAAGGACACACCCTCGTTGCTTACAAGGGTGGCATTAAGGTGGTGGGAAATGGGTAACGTGCTTCTTTCCACAGACACCACAGTCTCTATACATACCGCTCCATCAGTGAGATAAGATAAAGCTGACCACCCTTCTGATGGGGAGAAGCAGCCCATGTGCCCTTCACTGTGCCTGCTCCATCCCACTCAAAGGTCACCGTTCTGCCTGGACTCTAATGCTCATTAAATAATAAAATTCTACTAAGTCCACGTTAAAGATCTCACTGGAAATATTCAGTGATTCATGAATCCAACAGCATTCAATCTAGCAGATAGGAATTCCAAAGACCTATATGAGGCTCGAGATTTTTATAAGATCAGAGTGAGCAGGAACAAGAAAGTTCTCTTGGGCACTGGCTGATTGGTTAAAGCAGGGTTACTGTCCTTATATGGAGCAAAGGGAAGTCCTAGAGCAGGTCAGGGAATGGGGCAGGCAGATAAGACCCTATGGGTTGACCTGGGTCTTCCTTTCCTAGGATCACCCAGCGCAGACATTCAGTTAGGGTTGATTTCTGACGTGGCCCTTCAAAGAAACGGCTCCACATTGGTCCAATCTGATTACTTTAACATCCCCAGACAGGTTCAGAATTAAAGTTTGGAGATTACTGATCTGGAAGACAAGTGCAAAAACAGTACAGCACAAATATTTGTTGCCAGATTACTGCGTGCCAAGGTTTGGACCAGCCTCTTCTCAACTAAGACAAAGATCTACTCCCAGTTCCTGCTGCCTGTCTGACTCTCTCCTCCCTTAAAACAAATTCTCTGCAAGAAGTGTCATAGCTTCACACTCCACTGGACTTCAAAACCAGCATATCAAGTATACCCAAGCACGTATTACTTCCGCTGTGTGTGTCCTTTATAACGCAGGTTGAAACCTTGCCACATTTGCATGCCGATGCTGCCTGCTAAGCATCCCTTGTGTAATAAGTGAGATTAGTGCAATGGACAGGATGACTTGTGCAGAAGAAACTGACTGTTACTTCTTTGGCTTCCTATGTGGTACAGGGTGCGGGCAGGTGGCACAACGCACACATCTGGAAACTCGCCCCAGACAAATGGAGGCATATGGGGTTTCTGTCCGCTTACAGAGACGTGAGGGTGAGGAGAGAGTATAAAAGTTTCCTATTTCAAAGCTACAGACCTTCCTTCTTTGCTGCCCAAACGTGAGGCCCGGATCCCATTGTCCTTTCTTTGTTTCAGCAGAAGCTTTAAAGAGTCTTTTGATATACAAAGGCAGATCCAATACAAGTACGAAATGAAAAGCTCAATTTCTCTGCATAATAAAGTAGAAAGACTTGAAGGCCACCTGAAATAAAGCAAAAGTGATATTAAGAGGGTAGCTGAATCAGGAATGGAGGAGGCAGAAATGACCATGGAGCAAGGAAGACCCAGAGGAATTGGGTAATAGAGCCAATTTGATTTAAATTGCAAAAAAAGCAAGGTGACCTTAGCCAACATTCAGGTTATGTAATTCACCTCTCTTAACATGACATACAGACTGAACAAAACTTTCTCTCCATAGAATAAACATTGAGAACTGAGTCAATTTATCCTACTGCTTATAGAAATAGATTCGCAGAAAGGTGGCAAGATAATCATCTCTTTCTTATTACATGTTCACATATGTGGGCAAGACTAATCAAAATTAGCATATTAATGAAAATTAGCATAGTATATAATTCAATAGAGATTCTGGGGCTTTCTTAATACAATTCCACTTTTGTAAAAATTTACTTTTCTAATTAGGGTTTAAAAATATTTTCTAGCTATAAAACAACACACTTTAGAAATATTTTTAAATCAACCATAATTTCTTCTTCCTGGAGAAAAATCAATCCTTACATATTTTAGCTTGGGGGCTATTTTTAGTTGCTTTGCTACTGATATTATAACTTTAAATAATACATTTAAATTCTAACTTCTTAATTAGCCACTCTTTTTTAAAAATAGTCCTTTGAATTTGTTCTCTAAGGAGAAAAACAAAACAAAACAAAACTGAAGTTCTGGACACTTGTGCTAACTATAAGTTTTGTAAGTTATGCTTGCTGCTGTCTTGACATTTACCTAGATTTAAAAACAGGTACAGGAGCTCAGTACGTTAAGCGGCTGCCTTTGGCTCAGGTCATGATCCCAAGGTTCAAGCTCCCTGCTTCTCCTTCTCCCTCTCGCCTATCACTCCTGTTGTTTGCATGCTATCTCCCTCTGTCAAATAAGTAAATAAAATCATTAAAAAAAAAATAAAAACAGATATGGGGTGCCTGGGTGGCTTCAATAGGTAAGTGTCTGGGATTGAATCCTGAGTTGGGCTCCCTGCTGAGCGGGGAGCCTGCTTCTCCTTCTCCTTTGCCTCCCCCTACCCTTGTTTGTGTGCCCTCTCTCTCTCTCTCTCTGTCAAATAAATAAATAAAATCTTTAAAAAAATAAAATAAAATCATAAATTCTTCTTTAGTCAGAACACAGCCGTTTTCTCTTGTATGTGAATATGATTATTTAGCGTAACAAACCAGTACATGTAGTGTTGTGATTGGGTCAACAGTAAATATCACTGCAGAGCCAATGCTGGAATTAAAACAGCTAGATTATAATATAAACCGACACTGTCAAGTCCTGACACTAGAAGAAAAACAGAATAAAATTAAAGGTTCAAATAGCTTTGGATTTCTAAAAATGTCTTTATTTCTAGTTCATATCTTGTGAAATAATGTTTTTCCATATTTCCTCCCAAATTTGATGGATATGTACACACATATGTACTAACTGTTAACACAACTTCCAGGACATTCTTAGAGATGGTAAGAAAGACCTTATTTAGGGGGTCTAGCTGGACAGGGATGGGGCCACTACAGTGGAATCTGCAGTGGGACAGAGACTGGGCCTTTCACAAATGCAGTGTGGAGAAGTGGGAGTCTCTAGTGGAGGAACAGGGTGTGGTCAGTGGATGGGAAACAGAAGAGGAAACACCCAGGGCTCCTGCTAAACCAACTTAACAAGGTACTTGCCAAAGGCTGCAGGGGTGTGGAGACATCACCTGGGGTAGAGGATAAGGAATCCCAACAGATACTGAGAGCAAGTAGGCATGAAGGATGAGGGGTTCTGGCTCAGCTGACGGAGCAGTATTATTGCTAAAATTGGACAATGCAGAGACAAACATGCAAACCCAATGTCAGGGCCTTGTTGAGAAGAGAGCTTAGTCCATTTGGGTTGCTACAACAAAATACAACAGACTGGGTGGTTTTTAAACAATACACTTTTTTTTTTTTTCTTCTTCATGGATCTAAAGGCGGAGAAGTCAAGGATCAAGCCCCTTTCACCCCCTTAGGTTCACCTTAGGTTCAGTGTCTGGTGAGGACTTCCTGGCTCATAGATGGCCATCTTCACTATGTGCTCATGTGGTGAAGAGGGCTGACACAACACACTCATATCTGAGACACTTCCCACCCCCCCGTCTCCTGATACCATCATCTCTGGGAAGGAGGATTTCAGCATATGCAGTTTTTAGGGGGTGGGGACCCAAATATTTAGACCATACCGTGAGTTCAGGGAAGCTAGAGTGGTTCAGGAGAGAAGCTTTGTCGATACACGTATGTAATAAAAAATATTCTAAGAGACTAGATGTAAAAAAATGCATATATTTACCCTCATTTATCCTTATTTGCTAATTTGAGTTAATATCTTAGAAATCATTTTCCCTCAGAATTTTGAAGAAATTGTTCTACTGATTTCTTCTGTCCAGTGCTACTGTCAAGAAATCATTGATCACCATATAAACCATGGATCGCTTAGTGATCTCTCACTATTTATGTAGCCAGCTTAATGTCTCTGGAGTGTTTAGGACTTTCGATAGTGTTTGAGGTTGGCCTGATGTTCCATCATTCTCCTGCCTTGTTGGGTGGGTTGCTCTAATCTGGGTCATCCTGTACCCTCTCACACCTTTATTTATTTCTCTGCAGGCCATCAAGTTTCTTTTTATGAATTTCCATATTCCTTACCAACTCATCTATTTCTTTCTTTCTTTATTTATTTTGGGAACTAGTTCTTTAGCTTGATCTTGCAAATCATCAGTCTGTTGAGTGCTATTATCCTATTATAACCTATTCACTTTCGCTTTTAAGTTGGCAAATATTTTTTTTTTCTTTTTCCCAGAAAATATTTTATGGTGTTTGTTTGGTCCCTTTTGGGAGCAATACATCTATAGTTTGTGATTTAACAACTCTTGAATCATTCTAATTCTTGATAAACTCCTCTGCTCGTGACACACTGATTTCTCATTAAGGTCATTGGCTGCCTGGAAGTTTGAGGGCTGGCTTTGAAAACAGGAAGGTATACACTGAACTACCCCATCTTCTGGCCTAAAGACATGAATAAGCCCAACCCCTACCTTTCACCCCAGGTCAGTTGCTTTTGCCTAGCCTCATCATTTTATTTATTTATTTATTTATTTATTTATTTATTTATTTATTTATTTTGCTGTGGATATATAGGAGGATGTTTTTAGGGAATAACAGACATTGTTCCTGATAAATCTGTTTCTGAGGTGTGTACAAAGTTTCTATCAGGATGGACCCTTTAAATAAACGTTACCTTTGGCCAGTGATCCAGAATTTATGAAGTCAGTCTTGGGTTGTGCGGTCTGTCTCCTCTAGTTCTGAATGAGTTTTTCTCTACACCTCTAAGTACTGAGAATCACAGGGGGTTGAGACTGTGATGGGTGAAAGCTGACAATTGGTCAGACTCTGAAATATAAGACAAATAAACAATGTATTCTTCAAACACTTACCATACAATTTTGGGTTTTCTCAGTCCAAAAGTAAGTCAATAGCTTCTTTGCACTGGACCCCTGCCTCTTACACAAATTTATACCATAATTCAAATTCCAGTGACTATCCTTCTAAAGAGCTTAAATACACCAAGGAAAACTTAACATTACAGTGCTAGTTTGGCCAACTTTTGATAAGAATAAAATTATTCATGAGAGGCTCTTTAGAACAGAATGGAAGTAAAATTCCTTTTATTGGCCTGTTTTTTTTTTTAATTGGAATGAGAAAGTTTCCAAATGAAATTCAAATACACAAATTGCTTCCTTATAAAATTCTTTAGCCAAGGCAATCAAAATGTTTAAAACTATTTCACTTTAAATCACCACAAGTGACAATTTGAACTTAGCGGCTTCAGTCTACTCTTCTTTTCCTCCATCTTATGCGTCTCAATTTCCTTGACCTCTCCCTCTTTCTGACCCTCCTGTTCCCTCAACTCAGTCAGGAACCCACAAAAATCAATGAATTCTAATATTCAAATCCCCTTTATAACAGACCAACTCCCTCAAGGTGTTTTCAGCCTTGGTCTCACTCTGACCTGAGAGTTGGTCAAAGACTTTCAAAACCCTAAACAAGATAAACAAATATTTACAGAGGGGATTTGGAGTGGCCCTAGGAACATATAATCTAAGGCTATCAGTTCTCTACCAGTGGTTTCAGATGTTAATAGAAACCTCAGATTTGAAAGAAAAAGAAAAGAAAAGAAAGACAGAAGGACCACAGAGAATAGAAAGATACTGTAAAATTACAGAAAAATTCAGAGAGATATGGAAAAGCCTACGAATACTGGATACCACATTCTGGAGACTCTTTTAAAAATCTTTTCTTTTCTTTCTTTCTTTCTTTCTTTCTTTCTTTCTTTCTTTCTTTCTTTCTTTCTTTTTTTGCACAAATAGATTGGGCACTAGTCCATTTCCAAAGCCTCCAGCAATTTTAGGGATGGGTTCTTTACCACCTTTAGACAGCAAGATGCAAGAGTAGATCCTGGAGAAAATGTGTCCTCAGATCTTTCCTTGCTTTCTGTGAATGACACTAAACCAGAAATAAGGGATTGAACACAAAAGCAAGTCCCTAAGTGTAAAGCTCTGTTGTCAATCTCCTCACAGAACATCTTGACAGAATTTTAGAACAGGAGCAAAGACAAAACAAAACAGAACAGAAACCCTAACAATATACTGACGGCCTTACAGTTAGAGCAACTAGACATTGCCACCTGAGTCATAAAGCACCAGAGGAGGAACACATGTTATAAAAATACCTTTAAGTAATATAAACAAAAGGAAATTGGAAAAACAACTGCCCCACACTAGTTAAAAAACTGAAAGAGGAAAAAGTGGAGTAGGTCATTAATGAGGTTTATTCTCTGAGGAAGAATCACAGTTCGATTTCCTTAAACTCACAAGGAGACATTTCTTTAAATATTAAAGACAGCCTTGCAAAACTGTTAATGATCAAGCAAGACAGTCTCCACCATGAATTCTACTGCTGTCACACAAGCTGGCTTCAGCGGAGTCCTCAGACATCCCCGTGGCTGTCCGCAACAGACCCTTCCCCGCAGATTCCTTGCTTCTGTGACACTTCTTCTGCAAGCTCCATAGTGTGCGGCCCACTAAGCAAACGGAATATCCAAAAGAAATCCTTGTTTATCCTTGACTACTCTCCTGTTCATAATCTCCTTACTGCTAATGTGAATATTGAACTTTCAATATATTTGTGTTCAAATTGAGTACAACTTAAAGATCTTCACAAAGCATGAGACATGATATGGGCAAAAATAAGTCTACTATGTTGTGTTGAGTCCCATCCAAGACTGTATGGTTTATTACTATTGATCTTGTTTTGCTTTCTTCATGTTGCTTTAGATCAACATGTAATTACCTGTTTAGGTCAAACAGGTAATTATTATCTCTTTGACTTTCCCTATGAAGTTCAACAGTCTGCCATGACAGTGATGTCCCAGGGATTTACCGAGGCATACTATCCCCTTTTACCACAGGTTGTTAACTAACACTATGAGCACCTTAGTCTTCTGTGTGATTCTCCCTTCAAGTAACATGCAGGGGAAATTTTGCTATACCCTAAAGATAAAGCAAACACTAAGATTCTCTCATTTAGTTCAACATATAGAGATGCCAAAAATAATGTACAATTTTATCAGAAGAAATATGTTCTATGGGTCATGATTAAGCCATGCTTAATGGTCTGAACACATGGTCTGAACATGTAGATCTTCCCCAAAATTCATATGGCGAAATCCTAATCCCCAAGGTTGATGGTACTGGCAGATAGGGCCTTTGGGAGGTGATTAGGTCATAAAGGCATATCCTTATGAATGGGATTATTGCTCTTACAAGAGAGACCCCAAGGAGTCCTCTTCCCCCTTTCACCACATGAGGACACAATAAGAAGTCTGCAACCCAGAAGAGACCCCTCACCAGACCATACCAGCAGCCTGATTTTGGATTCCGGCTCTCAGAACTATAAGAAATAAATTTATGTTGATAATAAGGCACTAAATGTGTGATATTTTGTTATCGTAGGACAATCCTAAAGAGTTAAATGTCTCCATCCTGATAGATTATAAATCACTCATACTTTTTTTAAAAAAAAGATTTTATTTATTTATTTGACAGAGAGAGAGACACACAGTGAGAGAGGGAACACAAACAGGGGGAGTGGGACAGGAAGCCTGCTGTGGGACTCTTTCCCAGAATCCTGGGATCATGACCCAAGCCAAAGGCAGACTCTCAATGACTGAGCCACCCAGTTACCCCATTTTTAAAAAATCACTCAAAAATTTTTCTAAGCTATTAAGAGACAAGAAGTTTGCCAGGGTGTTACTAGCCATTGTAGGCAATTGGGGTCTCCATTTTCTGGAGTCACTACATATGAGCGACATTATAAATCCTTGGTAATTTAATCTAAATATGAATGGTATTTTGTAATTTAAAATCGGGTTTTCAATGTCTCTCCATTCTGTCCTTCTTAAGTATCATAAAACTTTACACATTTATTTGTACATGATCAATCTGGATAAACCCTTGACATTCTGACCTAACTGCAAAGGAAGCTTGATATACCAATTTCTTACATCCGCTTTTCTTAAATCTAGGGGAAAATCCTACTCACTTTGTATAAGGCGTGCAGTAGCAGTGACCAAATAGGTGAAGGCTTCTGCTCACAAATTTAGGGTGTCTCCTCAATAATATGGCCTCTGATGCTACCTATATAGTCCTTGCTGCTTACTGAAAATTCGCCACATTTTTCAGTATGCAGGCTTAGTTCTTACAGATTTTTATTATTTTATCTTCCATTCATTTCTGTCTGTTGTGATGACACTTTAAATCCTGTTGTTCTTCTTCCTTTAACCTTTAACTAGATCCATGACAATCTAGTCTCTAAGAACTGACTAAGCCTTGAACAGATATATTGGTGCCTAAAAACTCCAGATTTAACCTTGTTTGTTGTCAGGTCATATCTGAAGACTGACATAGGAAACACTCAGACAGGATATGCCTTAACAGATTTCAGTTTATCCCTAGAATATGAGCCCCCGCCAAAGTAGAATTTGTTCAGACGGCAGAACCTATCATAGTCACCACAGATTGCCAATGGAGAAGAGAGTTGCTGTATGCACAGATAACAAGTACGCTTTTGGAGTAGTCTATAATTTTGAAATTCCGTGGAAACAAGAGTTTAAGCCTCAGCAAGAAATAAAATAAAAATGGTCAATGTATTCAACAGCTGTATCTCTTCTTAAAAACTCATTTGATTCTTTTTACATAATTGGGCAGTGGGTTAAGTTCAACAATTAGCTAGTGACTAATAACTCGCGGCTAGTGAGTAATCAGTTCAGAAGAGCTAAACTTCCAATTGGCTTATTGTAAAACACCATAAAATCTTACTGGATGTTTTCTCTTTTTAATTGTTTTCTCTTTTTAATTTAATTTTTCTCTTTTGAATTTTCTCAGGATAGTCCCTGATACCTCTTTGTACGTTTTGGTCAAAAATTTCTCCCATTTAGCACAAGAAATCATGGAAAAATTGATTCAAAAGAAAGAAAAACTGAGCCTTGATTTTCATCCATAAATTTCACCTTTCCAAGTGATGACATTTTAAATGACATTCTGTTGTCTTCAAGCTACTTGCTAGTGCACATTAAAAAAGTCACAGCAAATAGGACAAGTTCTAGATGGTAGCAGAGCTATAAATATCCTCAAGGATGTAGAAATCTCAATTGAAGAATTCACTGGTTCAAAATAGGGGTTTTAGAGATAGTTTCAAGGTGATACTTGGGTATAACGTGAATCAGGGGGGCACCTGGGTGACTCAGTTGTTTAATAACAAATTATTGTAATCCTCTTATATGTATTTCTATGAGTCTTTTGAATTGAGGATGAAGCTGAGAATTAGAATCTACTTTTATTTGTTTGTTCACTTCTTTAACTGGGAAACTTCTGGCTCCTAAATTGGAAACGGATTGCAACTCTGATCAAAAGCTTATTCCTCATGTTTGTTGATGTTCTATCCACATGTGTGATATCCGGACTTAAATGCACAGTCACTAATCAGTAAAATAAATGAAGAAATGATTACTCAGCACACAATAGCAGCAAAAGTAAGCCTAATGTTTACAGTAGTTTAAATGACTACCATTGGAAAGTGGAGGTACCATGACTTGGCTTTTCAAACAACAGTTTTGTATTAGTCAGCTAGGCAGGGCTTTGAAACAAAATGCCACTGACTGGGTGGTTTAAAGAACAGAAGTTCCTTTTCTCCCAATCCACTCCTTTTAAAGTCTCTAAGACAATGGATTATGCATTTCATCTTTGTTTAATTTTGGTAATTTATGAGTTTTGAAGAATTGGTCCAATTTACTAAGTTGTCAATATATGAGTGTAAAGTTGTTCACAGTATTTCTTTCCCATCCTTTTATTGGATGCAAGATTGAGTGGTAGCCTCTCTTTTGTTCCTGGAAATGGTTGTTTGTGTCTTCATTTAATCTGTTTCCATCTTTCTAGAAGTTTATCCATTTTATTGATTTAAAAAAATACTTTTTCAGTCCATTGATTTTCTCTCTTATCTTCCCATTTTAACTTTACTTCTTTCAGCTTTCTATTATTTCCATTTCCATGTTGCTTGACATTGATTTTTCTCTACTTTTTATACTTTCTTGCGATAGAAACTTAGCTATTAATTTGAGACTCCTTTTTTTCTAATATAAGCATATAGTGCTATAAATTTTCCTGATAACACTGCTTTATCTGTGATACACATATTTTAATGTGTTGACATTTGATTTCATTCAATTCCACGTATTTGTTTGGCCTAAAGTAACTTTTGCTTTGCTTGATAAGCCATTGACACGTGAAAGTCTAAATAATGGTACCAGGCTATGATTAGGTGACCACAAAAAGCTACAGAAAGTATTCAGGTATCTCCTAATAATCCTTGCTAATAATTGCATTATTTTCAGTTTACAAGGTGTTATCTTTTATTTTTTTATCCTAATAAGAACATCTCTGTAACATCTTCAAGTAGAAATGTAATAAAGTTCAAGATCAAATACTTTAACAGAGACCAAATTAGCTATGTTTAAGATAAAAATTATTTCTCATATAACAGTCTGCAGAGGGGTAACTGAGGAAAGTCCATATTTCAACCATGGAAAAGAAAAAGAGGAATATGAACTATAATCTTCCTTGTATGGGCTTAAGTGAGAAGGGTCACAAGTGACCTGTTCATGTCCCTTTGGCCAGAGCTCAGACATGTGGCCATATCTAGGTGCAAAAGAGGTTAGAAACTAAATCTTTAACTGCAGGATTGGTTATATATATATATATATATATATATATATATATATATATAACCAATATATATAATATATATAATATATATATTATATCAATATATATATTTAAATATTAAAATATATCTAATAAATAAATATTATATATATTTATTTATTTATTTATTTATTTTGAGAATGAGAACGTGTGTGCTATGGGAGGGGCAAAAGGAAAGACATAGAGAGAAAACTCAAGCAGACTCCCTGTTGAGCATGAAGCACCACTGGGGGCTCAATTCATGACCCTGAAATCATGACCAGAGCTGAAATCAAGAGTCAGACACTTAATGGCCTGTGCCACTCAGATCCCCCTAGAAAACGTATGGTCAGTTCTATATATTTTTAAAATGTTTTTCTAACTCTCTCTTTAACTAAGGGATGCTTTAAATACATTTTGATTAATTTCCAAGTGTTTGATTTCTCTTGTGTCTTTTATAATTAATTTCTGGTTTGATTTCGTCTTTTGTTTTTTTCTTTTAGATTTTATTTATTCATTTGAGAGAGACAGAAGAGAGAAAACATGAGCAGGGGACGGAGGCGGAGGCAGATAGAGAAGCAAACTCCCTGCTGAGCTGGGAGCCCAACGTAGGGCTGCATCCCAGGACACTGAGATCACAACCCAAGCCGAAGGCAGCCACTTAACCATCTGAGCCACCCAGACACCTCTCCAGTTTCATTGTGATTTCACAATGGTCAAAAGAACACTCTGTATGTGATTCATTTAAAAAAATATATATATATTGAGTTGAAAGGCAATTGATGAATGCATATACTATTGTCTGAATCATGAACAAAATGTTCTATATTTGGAAATTATGACTGAGCCAGAAACTAATGTATAGGATATAAAAGTTTCAAAATATTCTTTAAAGTGTATGCTTCCCTCCCAAAATATCACCAGATAATCGGTGAGCAAAACAGAAAGGGCTGACACCACACTGAGAGCTACGGCTCAGAAAGTCAGGGCCTTTGGTGTCTAGGCTTAAGTGTTTCAAGGTAAGAAATTCAACCTGGTGAATTAACTGGGATTGCAACAATTTCATGATATAACAGTTTAGGGTTTAATTGAACTGGTGTCCATGCAAGAAAAAATATACCAGTTAGTTAAAACTTTCCCGAATAGAAATCTCCAGGCCCAAACTTGACTGACATCAAGTGTTAAGTCCTCTGAAGGGGTAAAGCTATTTTAGAAAGACTGTTTAACCAGATTGCAGCATTTCTTAGGCTTCCTTAATTGTCAGTGGTACCCACAGCCATCCCTGACTATTGGAGAATGTAGGAAGTAAAACATTTTTATCTGAGCATTATATCACTATTCAAAAAAAGAAATTGTTTTTAGGGTCTCCTGGGTGGCTCAGTTGGTTAAGTGTCCCACTCTTGATTTTGGTTCAGGTCATGATCTCAGATCCATGAGATTGAGCCCCATGTCAGGCGCTGCACAGGGCATGGAGCCTGGTTAAGATCCTCTACCCCTCTCCCACTGCCCCTCTCCCCTCTTAAATAATCATTTTCACTTAAGGAATAAGGTGAACATCTATTCCACAATTCTCATTAGAAACCCTAAATTTTCTCAGTCAATCCCATAAATTATCTATAAATAAAATCCATCAAAGTGAAATTAATTTTTAAAAATCCAGAGCGCATGAAAGAAACCAATAGCATTCTAACTACAGTGTTCACTGATTGCATACTACCAATTCATAAGAGGTTTAGTGACATAAAATACATCTTAATTCACCTGATAAATTTACACCAATTTGTATAACTAGGCCTTTATTTATAATCAACTCAATGAAAATTTAGAGGAAAGGTTGATAGTGAAGTTTAATAAACAAAACACTTATTTAGCTTGATAAGTTAGACACTTAAAATCTACTTTACAGGGACGCCTGGGTGGCTCAGTTGGTTAAGCAGCTGCCTTTGGCTCGGGTCATGATCCCAGCATCCTGGGATCGAGTCCCACATCGGGCTCCTTGCTCGGCAGGGAGCCTGCTTCTCCCTCTGCCTCTGCCTGCCTCTTTGTCTGCCTGTGCTCACTTGCTCTCTCTCCCTCTGTCTCTTACAAATAAATAAATAAAATCTTTTAAAAAAAAATCTACTTTACAAAGAACTCCCTTCTATAAAATTTAGAAAAGATTTTAACTAAGTGAAATACTAGTAAATATTCTTTCAACGATAGGAAAATAAACAAACAAACAAAAAAATGATTCATTTAGAAGTTGGGCAAAAAGAAGCATGAAGAAACATTTCACAGAGAGGATACCCAGATGGAAAATGAGTACATGGAATGTGCTTATTAGATATTAGGAATTCCCAATTAAAACCACAATAAGATGTCACAACATGCCTGGTTACAATGGCATACTTATAAAATATTTTGTTCAAAGCACCAAAATGCTCTTGAAAATGCCAAGAAAACCACTCATGTTGTAGTGTGAATGTGAAATGTTGCAGCCGTTCTGAAAAAGTGTAAGGCAGTTTCTTATACAAAGTAAATGCGTAACCCCAAAATTAGCCATTTGGACATTTATCCTAGTGAAGTGAAAATGTATACTCACACCAAAACATGAACGCAATGTTCATAACACCTTTATGTGAAACAACTCCAAATAGAAAACTCACAAATCCTATGACAGTTAAGTTGTTAAACCGTCAGTGGTACATCTGTACCATAGAAACTTCCTCAGGACTTAAAGGAAGGAACAATGGATAGAAGCAGAAACTTAGATATACCATAAAGGAGTTTCACAGAGTGAAAAAAAATCCTCCTCGAAAACGTTACATAGATGATTTCATATATGCAACGTTTAATACACACAGAAATACAGGCAGGAAGAATTCCTTAGATTTTACTCGTTGCCAGGAGGTGGGGAAAGAAAGGGAGTAAGATGGTGGCAGCTCTAAGAGAGTACCAGAAGAGATCTTTCTGGTGATAGACATGTTCTAGGGGCATCTGGGTGGCTCAGTGGGTTAGGCCTCTGCCTTCGGCTCAGGTCATGATCTCAGGGTCCTGGGATTGAGCCTCGCATGGGGCTCTCTGCTCAGTGGGGAGCCTAATTCCCCCTCCCTCTCTTCCTGTTTCTCTGCCTACTTGTGATTTCTGTCTGTGAAATGAATAAATAAAATCTTTAAAAAAAAAGGAGAAAGAAATATTCTGTATTTGTGATGATGGTCAAATAAATCTACACTTTTGATGAAGCTGCACACACATCAGTGCTCGTAAAATCTGAATAAGGTGGTTGTAGTGAATCACTGTCAGTTTCCTGGCTGGAGTATGGTAATATAGTCCACAAGACAGCACCATTAGGGGAATCTGAGTGAGGGCTATGTGGAATCTTTCTGTATTATTTCGTATAGAACTACCTGTGGCTCTATCTTGATTTTGGAGAAAAAAAAATTAAAGTAAAAATCTATTGAGAAAAATTCTAAGCAATGCATTTTCTGACTCAACTGTGAATTAGGATGTCCTGGACTGGGGAAGCACTTTTATAAAAGAGTAGAGCTGGAGCCTTTGGACGTATATTACCTGGTTCTCAGCTTCATAATATTCAAGGTACCAGTTTGTTTGTTTGTTTTATGTTTAACTCATTCTTCCAGCTCATTCATTTAATTAATGAGTTCATTACAAACTAGAATTCTACAACCAAAATGAAGATATTTGAAGTTCAGTGAACATTTATACTGTGAAAAGACTGAAGAACTTAATTTACTGCCCCATTATATATCTATCCATCTCTCTGAAAATCTTATCCCCTGCCAATTGGTTTTGTCAAGAGCTACCTTGAAGATTTACTAATAGATATAAAATAAAACCTCTTAAGAACTTAAGATATACAAGGCACGCAGTAAACACTTGATAAGTGGTGGTATTATTGTCTTATTTGTTCTATATCTGTATTGCCTTCCTTAAAACTGTGTACATTTCTTATTCTGCTTACCTTTAGGATACAGAATACTGGTCTACAGGTCCATGATAGATGAAAGGTAGATAAGTAGATGATTGATAATAGATGATGATGATGATGATGATAGATGATAAATACATAGATAGATTCATGTAAAGTGCCAAACTTTTCTTCATTTTTCAGTGACTAAAATCATATTTGAAATGAATGAAATCTACATTAAGTAAATTTCTTAATCCTCAGTTTCCTCATTTCTAAATTTGACATATAACAGTAGCAATCACCTCCTAAGTAGTTTGTGATCATTCAAGGTGATGTTGACTATAATTAGCATAATCTCAGCATAAGGCAAAATAAAATTAGCAATTTTATTATCATTAGAATTAACACACAAAAGTAATTTGCTAACAATTATAACTATTGTTTTGTTCAAGATCCAGTTTTTTATGTACCTATTTTTTCTATTTGAGATTTTGCAAAAACATTCCTATAGATTCTGTACACTTGAATTTTGTGGTTTGGATTTCCAGATTGGATGGCATTCACAACATCTCCTTCAAAAATATGGAAGCCAGAGCCAACCTAGCTTAAAAGTTTTAATGAACTACATAGAAGATTCTGGGCAATTTTGAGAGTCACTTATTGATTAAATAATTCATAAATATTATATCTTCTGGCTCATAATAACCTAGAAACCAGAGATTAAAAATTATATCAAAGAAAAAAATGACTGTTTCCTTGGATTAAAAGTAAGTATAATAAAGATTTACAAAAACTGAACATCTGTATTTAAAAATCACTCACTGATTTTATCCTAGTATTTGCCTCTTTCTTTCATTGCCCAGATACAATAACTAGACATTAAGAATGAATTATCCTTTATTTATTTTTAAAAAATCTACATCCATAAGCAGATAATGTAAAGAATAATGAAGAGCCATAATCCTCCAACTTTACTGAGTAAGCACTGAGTGCCTACTGAGTGCTTCTAAGCACTTAGACAGCTTTCAAAATTCCTCAGGCTTTTTCATATCCCAGACGAATTAAACTTGATTCCTTAGGATGGGAACAGGCATGGACAATTTTCAAAACTGTGAGGTGGTTGTAAAATGTGCAGTAATGCTTGAGAACCTCTGATATAAAGAACATTGTTTTCACAACTGATTTCAGCTCCAAAGTAGGCAGAAATAAGCTTCTTACTCAAATTAATGAAAAAAGAAAAGCAGATGCCAATTTTCCCTCATTTAAAAACAAGGCAGTGATATCACACTAGGAATTCAAGAGAGGAGTCCTGGCCAGGAGTGACCAGTAATTGAAAAATTCAATAAAGCATTAAATGTAATTAATTTCAGAGTTGAAGATCTTAAAACTCTAGATTGGAAAGTGATATGTATGCCAGAGGCTGATATAATTCAATGTTAGTGCCTTTGGGCTTCTGAACTTGCAAGAAGCAGGTTTGCCCAGAGTACTTTTATAGAAATAAAAGACTATTTTAATTATTACAAACTTGTTCATTCGTTGCCTTCTTATTGCTGCTACAGAGTGCAGTGAAAGGATCTGTGAATTTAGGTACTTTTTACTTGACGTATTTATAGAGGAAAAGGGAAAAAAATAATTGTTCTGCTGAAGGATAAGACCAATACAGTTTTCTCAGGTGCTGATAACAACAACAACAAAACAAAACAAAACAAAAGACGTCCCCAAGATTTATTTTATCAAGTTTAAATATCGTTCTGTTGTTTTCTTGACTTTTATGACTGAATTTTCCCCTACATGTGTGTTTGTTAAAATATCTAGTTTATTATGACGTATAGTCCATGGTTTGTTTGTTTGTTTGTTTTTTAAGACTTTATTTATTTGACAGACAGAGATCACAGGTATGCATACAGGCAGGCAGAGAGAGAGGGGGAAGCAGGCTCCCCGCTGAGCAGAGAGCCCAATGCGGGGCTCGATCTCAGGACCCTGAGACCATGACCTGAGCTGAAGGCAGAGGCTTTAACCCACTGAGCCACCCAGGTGACTCTAGTCCATGATTTTTGTTGTTGTTGTTGTTGTTGTTATTGTTGTTTTTAAGTTCACATATATTTGATTAAGAGAAAAAACAGCTACTTAGTTTGAGAAACAGATTATGATCAGCCTCTTCATTAACTACTTATTACATTCTGCTATCACGTCCCCTTTCCATCTTCCCAGTAACTGTTACTTTCTTGAAATCTGTGATAACCATTTCCCTGATTTTCTTATAGAGGACTTTGGTACCTCTAACTGTATTGGTCAGTTTTTTTCCTGCTTTAAAACTTTTCTTAAAACAAAAACAAAAACAAAAACAAACCAACCTTTTCTTCAATGAAAATGTAATTCATGAATCATTCTGTGACCAATATGTCCTGCTCAGGGTTGTGTTTATGACATTTACCATTTCAGTGGTAGTTCAGCAATTTGTTCTCTTGTGTAGTATTTCACTGTACAAGCACAACTACATTGATTATTTAATTTTAACATTAATAACCATATTCCCATTGCTTTTGCCTTTATGAAAAATTGTATTTTACACCATACACAAAAAGGAAAATAGAGATGGATCATAAACCTAAAAGTAAAAGGCAAAAATAGAATTCTTCCAGAAGAACATGGGGGTGGTATCTTCATGGTCTGAAGGTAAGGAAATATATATTGAACAGAACATAAGAGCCATGAACCATAAGGTGTATTAAAAATAACAGTAAAAAAATGAAAGTTAATCACTAGAAACTACAATAAAACAATTGATAAATTAGACTACATTAAAATTAAAAATTTTCATTCGTCAAAGGACAAGAATTGACCTTACTTTCTGTTTAAAAAATCAAAAACAAAAGCAAAGCTAGGCAAAATATTCTGTATTTTAGTCTAGATGGATATATAGAGTTAGAGAAATGTATACACATGTGAAAAAAAGCTAAGTTTTATCCATTTTTGCTTCATGTAAATAACTAAGCCCTAACTAACTTCATATAAATAAACTAAATTCTTGTAATAACTATAAAGTCATTATGTAAATACTAAATATAAATAACTAAACATTAACTTCATGTAAATAAACTAAACTAAATCCATGTAATAACCATAAAGTTATTAACTTTATACTTTTGCTGTAGTATTTAAATGAAACCTATCTCCTCTACTCACACTTCTGACACCAAGCATGTGAAGGGGGTTCTAACACCAGGCAATTCTCCAATTCTCTGAACACCAATCGGGTGTCCAACAATTCAGTCTGGCACTACAACTCAGTGCATTTCCTCCAGGTGAAAGTCCAGTTCCACAAGACTTGCCCCCCACTTCCAGCTCCAATCACAAGTAGTGGATCTGCAGGGTCCCCACATTTCTGTCCAACTTGGCTACAGATCAGAGGTTACTATGATCTCCTCCTCACATTCAGTAATTTACTATAATGACTTACAGAACTCACAGTGACACACTCACCAGTTTATTATAAAGAATATAATAAAAGATACAGATGAACTGATAGACAAAGAGGTACAAGGACAAAGTCTGAAAGGGTTCCACACACAGGAGATCTTATCTCCCTGGAGTTGGGGTGCACCACCCTCCCGGTCTATAAATGCACTCAGAAGACAGGAGGCTCTTCAAATATGATTATTTTGGGTTTCTATGGAGGTTTCATCATATAGACATGATTGATTATTAACTCAGTCTCCAGCCCCACTATTCTCCCTAGAGGATGGAGGGTCTGGTTGAATGTTACAGACTTCTAACCATAGCTTGGTCTTTCCGGGGACCGGCCCCCATGCTAAAATTCTTCAGGAACAAAAAATCACCTCATTAGAACAAAAGCTGCTCCTATCACTCAGGAAATTTCAAGGAATTGAGGAGATTTGTGTCAGGAAACAGGGTCAAAGACCAGCTATTGGACAAGAAGATGCTCACAGCTTCCCCAAATCAGGAAATTACTGGGGTTTTAAGAGCTGTTTGTTAGGAACAAAGGACAGAAAACAATTATAGATTTCTTATTATTTCAGAGTATTCTTTGTTCAGGTAGATACTCTTAATGAAATTTTAAAAGTTGTCTCTTTCCTAGTTGGCTAAGATGTTGTCATTATAGGATGTTGCAGTTCCCTAAATGTTTCCTCTGCCTTAGCCATATTACCAAACCAGCTAATGTGATAAATCCTATCAATTGTTTTCAAACATTTAACTCATCTTGTAATCCTGGGATAAGTCTAATTTTGTCATGAGGTATTATATTTTTTATGTGAAATTTGGCTGACAATACTTTATTCAGAATTTTCTCTTCCATGTAATCTCTTCCATGTAATTCATGTAATCACATTGTTATTTTCTTTTTTATGCCTGTGAATTTTGATATCAAGGTTATACTAGCTTCACAAAATGTGTGAGAAAGCACTTCCCCTTTTTCTCAAACCTGAAAAAAACTATATGTTAGGAGTTTTAAATTACTTGTGATTTTTTAGAGGGGGTTGGGGTAGAGGGTGAGGGAGAGAAAGAATTTTAAGCAGGCTCCATACCTAGTGTGGAGCCAGAAGTGGGGCTCGATCTCATAACCCTGAGATCATGACTGAAGCCCAGTTCAAGATTGAGATGCTTGACCAACTGAGCCATATACAATTAGTTGTATATTAAATTATGAAATTATTGGTATCTTGAACATGGACATTGGTGCCAGATTGACAAGGCACTACTTATTGAAAGCCAGCAGCCATGGAGAAGTTAATTTCACTTCTGGCCCCCGTTCCTTCATTAATTAAATGAGAATAACAACATTTATTGCAAGTATAATGCACATTTTCCCGTCTTTTCAGTACAGATATGCAAAAAGTCTCACATTAACCATAATAGCTCCCTAAATTTTATAAACTACCATCACTTAATTTTAAAATATAGAATTACTAAAACAGACCTTGAATTCTTATTATGTCATTTCTCAGAATGTACAGAGGTATCTCATATGAGCCACTAACCATCTCAAATTTTTCTCTTCTTGCCTTCCCTTTGGCATTGTTTGTCTTTAAGGTAGACAAAGTGGCATTACACTTCCAGGTAGCACCTGATATGTCATCTCTAAGGTTTGCAACAAAGGTTGATTTATTAGTGTTCCTGAGGAGATGAGAAACCTCCCAGGAGATGAACAGGGTGCTATGTTTCTTGAAATTCTCTTTGTGCTGAAGTCATATCAGTTTCCTCATAGAAATGAGAAAAAATCCCAATAGTTCATTTTTTCCCTTGCTTCCCTTGCCTTTTGCGTTGTTCCTAGGAAGATGTTGCTGCAGCAGAGGTCGAAGAGGTTGCTGCCCGTGTACTCCTCAAGTATTGTGATGGATTCCTTTCGCACATTGAGGTCCTTCATCCATTTTGAATCTATTTTTGTGTGTGGTGTAATGTTGAAAATAGAACTGCCCTATGACCCAGCAATTGCACTATTGGGTATTTACCCTAAAGATACAAATGTAGTGATCCAAAGGGGCACATGCACCCGAATGTTTATAGCAGCAATGTCCACAATAGCCAAACTATGGAAAGAACCTAGATGTCCATCAACAGATGAATGGATCAAGAAGATGTGGCATATATACACAATGGAATACTATGCAGCCATCAAAAGAAATGAAATCTTGCCATTTGTGACAACATGGATGGAACTAGAGCGTATCATGCTTAGCGAAATAAGTCAAGCAGAGAAAGACAACTATCATATGATCTCCCTGATATGAGGAAGTGGTGATGCAACATGGAGGCTTAAGTGGGTAGGAGAAGAATAAATGAAACAAGATGGGATTGGGAGGGAGACAAACCATAAGTGACTCTTAATCTCACAAAACAAACTGAGGGTTGCTGGGGGGAGGGGGTTTGGGAGAAGGGGGTGGGATTATGGACATTGGGGAGGGTATGTGCTTTGGTGAGTGCTGTGAAGTGTGTAAACCTGGTGATTCACAGACCTGTACCCCTGGGGATAAAAATATATGTTTATAAAAAATAAAAAAAAAAAATTAAAAAAAAAATAAATTAAAAAAAAAAAAAAAAGAAATGAGAAAAAAAATTGTCTTTTTTCTTTACATCAATGACACCATAAAAGATCTGAGTCCTCCAGGAGCTTCGTATAAACACATTATTACTTTTCCCTGAAAATCCTCTCCTGATCCTGAGGAGAAAGCTCACATTGCTTCCTTACTCCACTCTTTAGCTATCTCTGTTAAGATGATAATTGACCCAAAACCCAACAGTGCAAAATCAAATATTCTACAGTTAATAATATTTGTCAAAATGAATTTCTAACTTGAACCATTAGAAGTCTAAATTCTACTTTAGGCTCCAAAATTCACTTTCCTGCTTAATAGAGAACTTGTGCATAAAGACCATCATTAGGTGACTGGTCCAATGAGGGAACTCAATCAACCTTTGCTATCATTAATGTCATAAATATTACTAAGGACTTTGGGGAAAGAAATTCAAAATGTGGAAGTCAATATTTTTTTTCCTATTTAGGAATTATAGTTGGAATGGTTTAGGAGTCTAAAAGACTGATCAGATTTCAAGTAGCTTTGTCTAAACAAACCATCGCAGAAGCAGTCACCTCCATCCTTCAGAGCATCATTTAATCTATTTTAATCTTCATTGCTCACTCTGTATTTACATAGATTCAATCACCACAGGCCCATTGTAGAGCAGCCATTTTGTCAAAATTTTAGTCAGATTGAGAGAGTATGGAACGATGAGATATTAGTGGTAAGATGGGTTTGTTGGAATGTAATTCTGCTGGGGCCAGTTCAGGAAGTGTCATCCCCATAAGAACTCATTAGCTTCACACAGAAAGGGCCCTGGTCTCAAGGTGCAGACTGGAACATAGGCCTCAGCCAGCCTTCTGAGACAAGTCTGCCACCAGGCACTTGACCAGGTCACCACAGATCAGTCCATTCCCAACCACCACAGGAAAAGTGATTTGCTGTAGCTGGTTTACTGCTGGCAATGGAGGTTGCCATTATATATATAATATATAAATATTAAATATAATTACATCATTACTATATTATAAAGTAATACTTATTATATAATAATAATTATATGCAATTATATAATTATCATATATAGTATATATCATATATATAACATGTATTATGGTATATATATCAGCATAATAAAGATTACTATATGTTATATATAACAACTATTTATATCAGTATATTAATATATATGTATTGAAACATTAGAATTTATAGGTTCCTATCCTTTATTTATAGAGAGAAACCTTTGTAAATGAATTAGTTTGTCTTTATAAATAGTGAGGTTTGCTGATTTTGAATAGTATTAAAAGTCACATTTTGGAGTTGAATCATTTGCTTCTAATATAGAAATATCTATCCTGATTATTAGAATCACCGACAATTAGGCTGTTGGAACAGGTCAGTTAAAGTTAAAAAAGCAAAAATGGAGATTGGTATTGATGTAAAAGGGAAATATAAAGACCTCCAAATAAACAGTGGTGCCCTTGCAGTTTTGACACATTTATCTTACATCCCCATCACTTTTCCTCCAAAGACAGGGACACAGCTCCATGTACTTCCACACCCTCGGCAGTGCCTTAGGGAATCCTTTGTTTCAACTCTTATTTGTGGCCAGTGTCTGAAATTTGAAGGGACCGGCCAAGATCCCCATGCAGAGCATGTGTGGGATGTGAACTATACAAGGGCACTTGTCCAAATATACGGATATTCAACTAGAGTTAGAGGCATATTGTCAATGCTGGGTTTGCAATCTGCCAGTCCATGGACTCACTTCTATCTTGTACACTGATCAGTATCTCCTGAGCAAGGCTCTGAGGGGAGTTTCTGGAAAATTCTCTGCTCCAGCTTCTCCAGCCGGTGGTTTCCCCCAAAGGCTAAGCATTTGTTTCCTTTGGGTTTCAGTGTCCCTAATTTCTTAAAGCTCAGTCAGCTGCCTGCTAATCTTAATATTCACATTAGCTTGATATCTTCATGCAGATTAAAGGTAGGTAATAGGTCATGGTGATCTAAGCTCCTTGTCCTTATCCTACTTGATTATCATGAATCATAACCTGAAACTGTATGATGCATCTGTTTGCTTGCTCACTTTCTCTCCCGTAAGCTCCCTAAGAATGAGGGCTTGGCTTGTTAATGCATCTGTTCAACTCCTGGAACACTGCCTAGCATACATTAGGCATTCAATAAATTTGTGCTGAAAGACTAAATGAGTTGCAAAAGTGACCAATTTTCCAGCTTTGACATTTTCATTCAAATATCTTCCTTATACTGAACTCCGGGAGGTTCTCAGATCTTCCATCTCTGGAGGTTCCTTACAAAGGCCGGCCCTAGTGAGTAAGTCTGATGCAGAAATGAACATATATATTCTTCTTATAGGCTTTAGTAATCTGTTAAAATCTGTGGAAAACATTCTAATCACTACATGAGTTTTATAATACTGCTGTAATTTATACCATTAAAGTAATAATCTGGATTAACAACTTAATGAGGATAGTGAATTCATAAGTATGAAAACCAAGGAATGAAAAGTACATATGGTTGCTCATCCCGTTGCTTATAAGTGGGTTTCTTTTTTTTTTTTAATTGTCAAATTCATTGACAAGAAGTTTTTTCTTTAATTTCCTCATTTTTATTGAGAATAGTTATTATTTTGGAGTAATTTTAAATTTACAAAAATGTTGCAGAGACAATATAGAGAGTTTCTATGCCCTCCTCATCTAGTGTCCCCCATGACCCCCTTACCTTATACCTTCTAAAATTACCGTGATGTATTTGTGAAGATGATGAAACAAATAGTGTTATATGACTACTAGTAGAGACATTATGTGGATTTCCCTAGGCTTCTAATTCAGAGGACAGCAGTGCCTTTAGTTGGATTCAGTCTAAATCAGTCTGTGAATGTTCTACGGTCTTCCCTTGATTTTCATGACCTTATATGCCTGAAGAGAATTTGCTAGGTGTCCTGTCCAGTGTCACTCAATCTGGAGTTGCCCATTGTTTTTTCATGACCGGAATGGTGTTTAGGGTTTTGAGAAAGCATACAGCAGAGCTGAAGTATGCTTCTCACCGTATGATATCAGAGAGTACATGATACTCACATGACATAGGGGGATGTTAACCGTTGTCAGTTGATTTAGTTAGTGCTTGAAGACTCCACAGAATTTATCCCACTGTTCCCCTTTCTATAGTACTCTTTTGAAGTGAGTGGCTAAGTCTAGCCTAGCCTGGCCTCAAGAGGGAGGCTATAGTGAACAGGCATTATTTATTTATTTATTTATTTATTTGTGTGTGTGTGTGTGTGTGTGTGTATGAGAGAGAGCGTGTGAGCAAAGTTAAGGGGCAGAGAGAGAGAGGATCTCAAGCAGGCTCCACACTCAGTGCAGAGCCCAATGTGGAACTTAATCTCATGACCTTGAGTTCATGACCTATGCCAAAAACCTAGAGCGCACTGCTTAACCAACTGAGCCACCCAGGAGCTCCTGCAAATAGGCTAATATTTAATTGCTACTCTTTTGTTATGGACTGACAAAAGAAACAATACTATGGGAAATGGGACCTGCGTACTCACTAGAAATCTTCTTCTTCTTCTTCTTCTTCTTCTTCTTCTTCTTCTTCTTCTTCTTCTTCTTCTTCTTCTCCTTCTCCTTCTCCTTCTTCTACTTCTTCTTCTTCTTTCTTCTTTCTTCTTCTTCTTTTGGCTGTAAATAAATAAAATACAAGTTGAACTAGCCAAAGCTAAGTAAGTGCTTATGAAGAGGTGTGTTGCTCTGAAAGGGCAAGGTTGCATCCGGGTTGCAGGGCCCAGTGAAAAAGGACTGGAATGTCTCCAGGACTGTCATCCTTTCCCTTCCTGCAGATTCTCACAGCAAATAATCTTTACTCTCTAACATGGGCCCCCCACCCCATGGGGCTGGGAACGTGAGGAACACGTCCAGTGTGCTTCATGTTTAATCATTTCTCTAATTGACAGAAATGAAGAGAGACAGGTTTTCGCTGACCTCACAATTCAAGCCACAGGGTAGAGATCTGATTTTCATAGCTGGAATCAGGCGGTCTTATTGAAAGAGCTTTAATCAGTTGTTAGAAAATGGGGCAATTTACAGAATCTACTGAGCAAAATCTCAAAGAAGACAGTAGGTATCATGGACAGAGTGGCCAAATGTATATTTTATTGGACAGGGTTTAGGAGAGAGTGAGGTTACCAGAGGAAGGGGTGGGTGACCAAAGCTCACAGGGATGACAAGTAAATAGATCTGTACCCCATGATGATGTCTTCCCCCAAGTAGAAGCTGTGGGGTGGGGGCACTGTCTGATGTGCAGGTTAGCAGCAAGTGCTTCACAGAGCCCAAGGGTTGACCTCATTCCAAATGGGTGTCTCACAGTAATATCAAGAACTATATCATCAGTACAGAAATATTTGCCACATTAGTGGTCAGAAATAAAATTTCTTTTTATTAATGGTAAAAAGCATGATAAATTGGGGGGGGTGAGGAATTAGATAATCAGTTTTGTGACTCATTAAAAATACTTGGTAATACAGAGTGCAGCAATGGAAAAGAGAAAATATGAATTCATAAACACATGAGGGGTGCCTGGTGGCCCAGTCAGTTAAGGATCTAATTCTTGATTTTTGGATCAGGTCCTGATCTCTGGATCATGAAATAGAGCCTTGCATTGGCAAGTTAGCATATGACAATTTACCATTATCACTATGCATAATAGAACATAGATTTCAAATTCTTAAGTAGGTATGATTACTAAATACTTGGCAATGTTCGAGAAGCAGTATATAATTTTTCCTGAGGTGAATATGAGTTGTTATGAAAATTGATATTTAATGAGCTAAAATGAAAATTTTATAAGGGATATGACTAAAATTATGAAAACATCCCAAGTGTCCATTGACTGGTAAACGGACAAAGAAAGCATAGTATGTCTCTCTCTCTCTAGACACACACACACACACACACACACACACACACACACATATATCATGGGCTAATACTCAGTCTTTAAAAAGATGACATTTTATCATTTACAATGATGTGGTAAGTGCTAAAGTATACTATTCTAAGCAAAATAGTCAGTCAGAAAAAGATAATACCACAGGCTTCACTTATACATGGAATTTAAGAAACAAAACTGCTGAGCAAAGAGGGAAAAATAAGAGAGAGAGAGAGGCAAACCAAGAAACAGACTCTTAAATATGGAGAACACACTGATGGTGACCAGAGGGAGGTGGCTGGGAAGATGGGGGAACAGGTGATGGGGATTTAGGACTGCATTTGTGATGAACACCAGGTGACATATGGAAGTGTTGAATCATTGTATTATACACCTAAAATTAATTTTGCACTATATGTTAACGAGGTGACTTTAAAAATTAAAAAAAAAAGTGATATGGCTAAAACTGCATGCTAAAAAATAATTAATTATAATAACTACCAGTTATTAACAATTACTCAGCAATTATATTATGCAATTGACAATTAAATTAAAAGCATTTAAATATAATATTAAACATTAAATAATCCTCATTCATAATTGTTAACTAGTCATCAATTCACATTTAATGATAAGAAATTTTTATCCCATCTCATAGCTAAAATATCCATTCAAGTAACCATTTGAAGCAGGGAACCAACACCATGTTAATAAACATTATAGTAGTAGCACATTAGAAACTAGTATTAATGGCTTCACTACCTATCAATCTCTGTAGAATAAAACCTAAACAATTTTGAGAAACAGTAAAAGACTTAAGTATTTTCCTAAGAAAGCAAAACAAATACCTCACTACTTGTAAACAAAGGAACTACATATTCTGATAAAGTTTTAGTTGAAAGATGTGACACAAGAAATAAAGTAGAAAAATGGACACAGTGAAATTTATAAACTGAAACTGAGATCTCTAAAAATATTATCAAATACATAAGACATTTTAAATATAATAAAAGTAGTAGTCATAAAGAAATAGAATAACAAATATTAAAATACTCCTTAAGAAGCTAAAATATGAAGCAAATTGAACATTAAAAATTCACCTCAAAAATGGCTATTTATGTAGGAAGATACTGAAAAACTTAAATCTACAAATACATTTTATGTTGTGAGTGGGATGGGTGCAGCAGGATGCTGGGAATGCGGGGTTCTGGGTGAATGATGTAGACATTCCTTCCATGCAGGGCGGATGGGCTGGGGAGACAGGAGGAAAGGTGCATTCGCAGCCTGTGCGCTTAACACACAGAGAAGTAGAGTGGGTTAGGACACAATCCAGCTCCCATCAGCGTCTTGGCACTGGTTTTCAATGTCTGCGGGGGTTGGTTTTAGGTATACAGTGCCCAGTACATTCTACAGAATTGTGTGGAACTTGATACAGAATTGAGATAGTCAGGAATCTAATTTATAATGAATTGCAATTAATTAGCTCCTTTCAATTCAGCTGCACTGAGATTGTCAGTTTTCCATGCTTACGATTTATTGGAAAACCCTACATTTTTATCAGATTGTGTGAAGTAAGACTTTTCTTTCCTTTTATTTCACCCTAAGACACATCCTATATACCATATCCTTCATGCCTCTTCTCTGGATACCCACTATGTTTTTCATTCGAAAAATATCCCTGAAACAAATAATAATAAAACACAACATTGTTATGAAACATGGTCTGGGTACCCATCTAACCCAGAAGATTCAAGGAGTCAGAAAATTCTTCATGAAATCTTGCAAGCATGAAAATCCATAATTGTCTGAATGTAATTTTATAGAATACATGAAGATGTGATGACTCTTTCCAAGTTAAGTTATAGATTTTAGTGCATTTCCAATTAAAAGCCTAATGAAATACTGTATGAAACCTGACAGGAAGATTCCAAAATTCATTAATAAAATAAGGAAAGATGACTATTTAATATATTCTGAAATAAAAAAAATAGCAATGAAGGAGTAAAGATCTCATCAGATATTAGAACCTGATATATATCAAGTATAAATAAACTTACACTGAAGGAACATAGAACTTAGGAGAAAAAAAATAAAAGAAATAAGGAAAATATAAACCAAGTTTGATATGTTTAAAAAATATTGAATGGATCTTAAAAGGAAACAATATCCATAACTATGTAGCAATATGGTAAAATACAGAAATACAATACAGAATGTACAAATTATAGGCTCATAACCCCTTTCTACAACTATAGAGCTTTTTTTTTATGCTTTAAGTCAAACATCCAGGGCGACGTAGGTCTTTCCATGTTTCAGAAAACTGAGTAACTACCATTACTGAATGTAACTTTCATGTTCTTGCTCTTTGTGTCTTTGTCTTATACTATCCCTGTGTAATTTCAGTGTAATTTATGTCACGACTCACATAAATTGTGTGTGAGTCATAAATAGAATGATCTCAAGGGCATACTGGAAGTACAGTGCCTGTTGAGTACTTGGAAGAAAAAATGGCCTTTAAGAAAGAATGAAAACATTCAGGGCGGGGTAAGGCAGAAAGACTGTTAATCTCTTGCAGAGGGATTTGTTTTGGCAGCTTGGAAACTGAAAACTGTTTGGGTAATAGTGCACATGAGGAAAGGGAAGATGGAAGGCCTGCCCATTAAATTGCCAGCTACTGGTTGGAGAAAAATATAGGTGGGCATGTTAATTAAAGCCAGAGGAAGGTAATCAGCAACATCCAGACTAAAAGAAATGCTACTGTAGTGTTTCCTACTAGAGGAAAGGTCCAGCCGAGTTCTGTGTGCTTGGTCTTAATTTTTGTTCATTAATATATGTATTTTAGTCACTCATATATAAAAATATATATATCATTTGAAACATATGTATGTATATCAAATGATTGAAAGTGGTTTCTAAATTCTTCTTATCTTCTGTTGTCTATTTTTGAAATTTTATGTAATGCAAGTTTAAAAATACTCCACAGGGGTAAGGGAGCAGTATTTTAAATTTACGCAAAATTCAAATTATTCAGAACCATCAAAACCCAAATGAATTCATATATTAGAAAGTACCAAGAAATGTTTTAAAACAATATATAATATTTACATTATTTCCAAAAGCAATAATATTTATATATTAGTTTACATATATGCTAATTGCATTAAAATACCTTTTAAAGTATATAAAATTTTCAACTGGCATTTTTCCATACCAAATGTATATATTTTTATAATACCCCTACCATTTTGTTGAAAGGGATATATAAACTTTAAATAAGGAGATTTCCATGAAATTATGCAGATGCTTCTATGATACGTAATTTTAGTTCTTTATTTTTGGTCTATTAAGAAATGCCTTGAGGGGCGCCTGGATGGTTCAGTGGGTTAAAGCCTCTGCCTTCGGCTCAGGTCATGATCTCGGGGACCTGAGATCGAGCCCCGAATCGGGCTCTCTGCTGAGCGGGGAGCCTGCTTCCTCCTCTTTCTCTCTGTCTACTTGAGATCTCTGCCTATCAAATAAATAAATAAAATCTTTAAAAAAAATACCTTGAGATAAAGTCCTGTAAGTAGGATTACCAGGAAAAAGTGAATGACTTTTTTTCTTTTTAAACTTTGTAAATTTTGTTTTTATATTTTTCTCTGAGAGAATGAGGGCATGTTATGACACAAACTACTCATGCACCTAGAGCTTGGCCAACAATAGACTTTACAACACTTAAAAAAAATTAACCAATGAAAGATTTGAATTCAGGGAACATTTATTTTGAATCTTTATGTATAAAGAAAAAAGGTAGAAACTGACAATGCGTCTGCCCCACACGTGCATGGTTCTCCTGTTTGGTCTGTGCATTCTCTACCAGATCTTGACATTTTGAAATTTTCAGCTCTTTCACGGTCTCTCACTTCTCTGAGCACATAGATATAATCTCCCCCAGTGCCAGCTTAACCCATGCAAAGGGATTTGTTGGCATATGTACCGTCACACCCAAGTCTCACTATTCGCAGTGATTATGTTCTATAATGTTGTCATGAATACTGAGTTAGTGAACCCTGAACCATTGTTCCCTGGCGGAGACACAAGGTTGTTTCTCCCAGCCTCTCATTACAATATTTCATCAACTCAAAAATATAAGAAAAACTTTGGGGCGCCTGTGTGGTTCATTCCTTAAGTGTCTGCCTTCAGCTCAGGTTACGATCCCATGGTCCTGGGTTCAAGCACTGCATCCTGCTTCCGACTCAGCAGAGACCCTGCTTTTCCCCTTTCCCACTCTCCCTGCTTGTGTTCTCTCTCTCACCATGTCTCTCTCTGTCAAATAAATAAATAAAAATCTAAATAAATAAATAAAAATCTAAATATATATATATGTATATGAAAAACTTTAAAAAAATCATGAAAAAGTTGTTTCCATTTAAAGACACTTTCTTGAATGTCTACTGTTGATTTACTGCCATTGAACTCACATCAACAGCATAACTCATGCATGGACAAGCTTATGCAACACGTTTCTTCTCTGGTAAAGCCCATCACAGTCTTCTTGAACGCTAGACAGGACCTCAGCACTACACATGGAGGCCATTTTAAATAACAAAATGACATCAAAGAAGCACAAATATGTGAAAATGTGCAACCACGTAAACATAAAGAAGGACACTTATTTAACGGTTAAGAGCTGAAACAAGAAGTTGCCTTGTTTGACTTCAGCTGAGAGAGTGACCTTTAGGTAACACAAAATTTTTGCCACTTTTGTCATGTCTGTGAATCACTATGAAAGCACTTCCAAATGTTGATTTAGGGTTTGCAAGTAAATTTTAGCAAATAGATAGATTTACAACTATGGATCCATGAATAATGATGATAGACTGTGAGTGTGTTTAATATATAAATATATAGTACATATATAATGTATAATGTTATATCATATATATAAGCTCAATCCCCAATTCATCTCATTTACTGGGTATCCAATGGGCATATAACACTCAGTTGTTTAAAACTGATACCACCCTTCCACTCTAAGTGAGTAACAACATCGTGCATTTCACGTGGCAAGCAGGGAACTTGGCGATTATTCTTGATACCCCACACAATGCCCCTCACATATCCAGTCACTCCCCTGGGCCACTGGATAATACCTCCTCGATACACTATCTACTGTTTTATCACCACTGATGACACTAAATTTTACACCAAGAAGGTCTCACCTGGCTACCAGCAAGAGCCAATATTGACACCTCCATTTGTTACCTACACTGACAACTAATTTTTAAGACTAATATTAGATATATGTGCTACTTCAAATCCTTTGAAAGCTTCCCATTCATTTTTTTTTAAAGATTTTAGGTTTTAGAGCAGTTTTAGGTTTACAAGAAAATGCAATGGGAGGTACAAAGATTTCTCATGTACCCCCCCACCCTCATGCAGACACAGCCTCCCCATCATCAACATCACTCACCAGAATGCTGCATTTCTAATGAAGGAATGAACCTCTATGGGTGCATCATAGCACCCAAAGTCTGTGGTTGACCTTGCAGTTCACTCTTGGAGTTGACCATTCTATGGGTTAGGACAAGTGTATAATGAAATATCCATCATTATAATATTATATAGAGCATTTTCAGTATTTTAAAAACCCACGCTCTGAAACAAGATGGGATTGGGAGGGAGACAAACCATAAGTGACTCTTAATCTCACAGAACAAACTGAGGGTTGCTGGGGGGAGGGGGTTGGAAGAAGGGGGGTGGGGTTATGGACATTGGGGAGGGTATGTGCTTTGGTGAGTGCTGTGAAGTGTGTAAACCTGGTGATTCACAGACCTGTACCCCTGGGGATAAAAATATATGTTTATAAAAAATAAAAAATTAAAAAAAAAGAAAAAATGCAAATGGTTATAGAAGTACAATTAAAAAAGAAATAAATGGTTACATATTCTCAAAAAAAAAAAAAAAACAAAAACCCACGCTCTGCCTATTCATCTCCCCTCCCCACCCTGGCAACCACTGAACTTTCTATTGTTTCCATAGGTTTGCCTTTACCAGAATGCCATATATTTGGAATCATACGGTGCATAGCCTTTTCAGATTGACTCCTTTCACTTACTACAGTGATTTAAGGTATCGGCATGTCTTTTCATGGCTTTATTGTATTTATTTTTATCACAGATAATACTGCATTGTCAGGATGTACCACAGTTTATTTATCCCTTCACCTACCGAAGGACATCTTGGTTTTTCCCAAGTTCTGTCAAGTATGAATAAAGATACCATAAATTTTTTTATGTGAGTATGTGTGGACATATATTTTCAGCTCCTTTGGGTAAATACCAAGGACAGTGACTTCTGGATTGTATGGCAAGAGTATGCATATTTTTCTGAGAAACCGCTGGACTGTGTCTCAAAGTAGATATATCATTTTTGCATTCCTTCCAGCAACAAATGGAAGCCCCATTGCTCCACATCCTTGCTAACATTTGATGTCAGTGTCACAACTTTTGGCCATTCTAAGTGTAGTGGTATCATGTTACTGTTGAATTAGCACTTCCCTGATGACAGATGACATGGAACATCTTTTCATATACTTATTTGCCATCTGTGTATATCTTCTTCAGTAAACTATCAATTAAGATCTTTGGCCAATCTTTTATTGAGGTTGCCTGTTTTCTTATTTTGAGTTTCAAGAGTTTGTTGTAGATTAGGGTAATTGTCTTTCATCAGATGTACCTGTGGCAAATATTTTGCCCAGTCTGTGGCTTGTCTTTTCATTCTCTTCACATTTTCTTTAGCAGAGCTGAAGAATTTAACTTTAATAAAGTCCAGATCACAGTTATTTCTTTCATGGATTGTGCCTTTGGTTTTGTATTTAAAAAGGCCAATACCCAAGGACGTGTAGGTTTTCTACTCTGTATTTTCTAGTTTTCTAGTTTTGCATTTTACATTTGATCTATTTTTAAATTTTTGTACTGTGTCTCATGCCCTTTATTTGTATAGAAATGTCCACTTGTTCCATTGGTTAAAAAAAAAAAAATCTTTGCTGCATTGCATTGCCTTTGATCCTTAATCAAAGACCAGTTAACTGTATCTATAACAATCTATTTCTGGTCTTTCCATCCGGCCTTGTTGTTCTGTTTGTCTATTCTATCAGATATATCATGTTTTCTTGATTAGTGTAGCTTTATATTCAGTCTTGAAGTCAGGTAGTATCAATTCTCCAAGTTTATTCTTTTTCCTCAATATTATGTTGTTTATTCTGTATTTTTTCTTTCCATACTATAGACCTTAGAATCAGATTTTCAATATCAATAAAATAACTTGCTGGGATTTGGACTACAATTGCATTAAATCTATAGATTAAATTGGGAAGAACTTACATCTTGATAATACTGAGTCTTCCTATCCATGACCATGGGCTATCACTGCATTCCTTGATTTCTTTCACCAAAGTGTTGTGGTTTTTCACATAAGTCTTGTACATATTTTGTTAGATTTATGCATAGCATTTCCGTTTTGAGGATTTTAATATAAATTGTATTGTGTTTTTAATTTCAAATTCCACTCATACCTTGTTGATATATAGAAAAGTAATTAACTTCTCCATATTAACCTTGTGTTCTGAAGCCTTACTATATTTGCTTAGTAATTTCAGCAGTTTTTGTGTTAATTTTTAAATTTTCTTTATAGACTATCATGTCAGCTGCAAATAAAGACAACTTTATGTCTTCATTTCTTTAAGTAAATCTAAGCTTCTGACCCATATTATTTTCCTCTTTTCCATAGAACTCCTTTTAACATTTCTTACAAGGCAATACATCCTTTTACTTTCTACTTGTAATAAATTTCTAAATGGTAATAAATTAATTTACTTTCTACTTGTCTGAGAAACTATTTGTCCTTCACAATTGAAGGATAAATTCATAGGGTACAAGATTCCATTGGGGCTTTCTTTCCCTCAACATTCTAAGTATCTCACCCCACTGTCTTCATTTTGCATGATTTCTGAGAAGTTGGATATAATCTTTATATTTGTTTCTGTACAAGTAAGACTCCCCCACCCCACCCTGCCCTGAACTTCATCCAGGATTCTTTTTTCTGTAATTTGAAATTAATATACCTTAGTGCAGTTTGTTTTGGGGGTTGGGAAAGGAATTGACCTTACTGATATTCTCTGACCTTCCTGAATCTGTAATTTGGTATCTAATACTATTTTGAAGACATTTTTAGCCTTTTTTGATTCAAAAATCTCTGATGTTCTTGTCTTTCTCTTTTTTCCCTTTTGGTATTCCAAGTAAAAGTATACAATATTTTTGTAAAAGTTTATTATAATTTTTATAATTGTCTCACAATCCCTACTTTGTGGGGTTTTTTCATTTTTTTCTTTTCTCAGTGTTCTCTTTACTTTTTGATTTTCAAAGATTCTATTGATATATTCTCTATCTCAGAGATTCTTTGCTCAACCATGGCCAATCTACTAATGATCTCATAAAAGGAGTTCTTCGTTACAGTTATACTTTTTTTTTTTTTAATCTCTAACATTTCTTTTTGCTTCTTTCTTGGGGTTTCCATCTCTTTGTTTACATTGCCCATCTGATCTTGCATGATGACTACTTTATCTAGAGGAGCTCTTTGCATGTTAATCATGGTTTTAAATTCTCACTTGGATAATTTCAACATTCCTTTCACATCTGAATCTGATACTTGTTTTGTCTCTTCAAACTGTGTTTTTTGCTTTTGGTGTGTATTCTGATTTTTTTCTTGATAGACAGACATGCTGTACTGAGCAGAAGTAACTATTGTAAAGAGCCCTTGAGTAAGATGTTTGTGAGGTGTGAAGGAAGGGAAAGTTTCTACATCTATAACTAGGTTTCAGTTTTTCAGTGAGCTCTGCCTGTATTCTGTGAACTTCCCAAGCGCTTGTCAGTCCCCCACCACCTTTAGAGAGGATTTTCCAGAGTGCTGCAGTTGGTATTTTCCTTTCCCACATCAAGATCTCATAAAACCACAGCAGGGTAGGCTCTACTTACCCAGTTTCTTTTGATGACAGTCCTTTTTAAGAAGAATAGAGTGGTCTGTTTCAAGATGATTCCTTTTCCCTTCCTGCTGAAAACCTGAGAGAATTTTTCTCTGATATTTACTATAGAGAACCTGGTCAAGCTCCTAGAAATAAATCTTGTAATATTGTAGGGCTCCTCTATGACTAGTCTCCCTGGAGATTTTAACTCTCAGATTTGTCTGGCCTGAGCCTCCAGCAATTCGTCAATTATAGTTCTTATTTTCCTACCCCAGCACTTGTACCCAACTTTGTTTCTGCTCCTGAGTTTCTGCTGTGAGAAGCCATGATGGCCTGCATTCACCTGTCTCTCCAATCTAAGGGGCAGTAGCTTGCCCTTTCCCCTCCCCTCTTTTATTGAAGAAGAATTGCAATTTTTAAATCAGTTTAGCTTATTACTTGCTGTTAAGATAAATGGCAACTTCCAAACTCTTTACATGCAGAATTGTAAACCTTTTGCATTGGTTTTTACCCTGAAAATTTATGGCAATTTTGAAATTACATGTATTCTAGAAAACATTCAAGCGCTTTAGATATTATTGGGTGAGGATGAGATGTCTGGAGCTACTATAACTATTGTGCAAAAATGAAAGAAAAATTTAAAAGTTAAGCCTAAACTAGGAGTTTGGCAAACCATAAAGGCAGATAGTTCTGTGTATGTGTTTATAGGAGATTTACTGATTTATTCTTATGTTATAAGAGAGGTATCTAGATCTCCTAGCCAAAGGTGATTCTGTTTTCTGTTTCTTGGGTTCTTTCCAAAGATATTCTGAGTGGATATACAAACACAGCCTTTTTTTCAATCAAGTATATGAGCATTCTTATAAACCTTGCCTTATTCACTTGATATTAATATTGAGAAGTTATTTCATATTAGAATATTTAGTTCTATCAAATCCTTTTAAAAAGTCATATAATAGGGATGCCTGGGTGGCTCAGTTGGTTAAGCAGCTGCCTTCGGCTCAGGTCATGATCCCGGCGTCCTGGGATCGAGTCCCGCATCGGGCTCCTTGCTCAGTGGGGAGCCTGCTTCTCCCTCTGCCTCTGCCTCTGCCTGCCATTCTGTCTGCCTGTGCTCGCTCTCTCCCCCTCTCTCTCTGGTAAATAAATAAAATCTTTAAAAAAAAAAAAGTCATATAATATATCACAGAAGGACGGAGATACCATTTACTAAACCAGTTTCTTACTGAAAGACACTTGTATTATTTAGAAGCTTCTGTCATTATAGACAACAGTGTGATAAACTCTCCTCACACACTATTTTTGTGTGTGCCAGAGTAAATGCATCTATGGCAATGCTGGGTCAAAGGGCATACAGAGGCTTTATTTTTACAGGCACACAACATCGTCTACCAGAGAGCCCTTATGAGATTACTGAGCTAAAACGGTTGTTTCCCCACAGCTCCACCAACACTGTACTCCTGTCCACAGCTGGACACAGGGATGACAGTGTAGCTGAATGAATCAAGGCAAAAGTGGAATGAAGTCACCAACGTCTTGGGATGTAGACCCACAGCCTTTTATTCTTGTGAAACAACTGCAATGTTCCTGTGGTTGCACGTCTCCAACTTTTCCAGCCGTTTTTTTTTTTTTTTTTTTTAAGATTTTTATTTATTTATTTATTTGTCAGAGAGAAAGAGAAAGATAGAGGGAGCACAAGCAGGCAGAGTGGGAAGCAGAGGCAGATAGAGAAGCAGGCTGTTCACTGAGCAAGAAGCCCGATGCAGGACTTGAACCCTGGGATCATGACCCAAGCCGAAGGCAGGGCTTAACCAACTCAACCACCCAGGCGTCCCTCCACCTTTTAAGGATTTATCCAGCCTTCTTGAGGGTCTAAAGGGGCCAGGTTTACTTCCTTGATAGAGGGCTCCAGACTGGCAGCCTCCCTTTGCTCCTTCATCTCCTCTCGCACTGAGAATGGTTTGGTCTGGGCCCCTTCGTCTTCCAGGATGTTACTCTGCAATCAACCCATCCTGGGATTCTCAGTTTCTTCTCTCATTTTAGATGCTTGATCTTTAGCTCTTAACCTTCCTTGTCCTTTCTCTCAGTCTTTTTCTGTAAACACCTTCATCCTCTGTTCCTCCCCACTCTGATATGGGACAACTGAGTTAACTGGCCCTGAAATGACATCATCCCTATGTTCTGTTTCTATGACATAATAAATTCTTTCATTATTCAAATTGATTTTATTGGGGTTTTCTGTTACTTGCAGTTGAAATCATCCTGAACTTAATATTGAATCGGGAAGAAGATTTTTGGAAAGCTACCGTTACTTGAATTAGGCAATCTGCATAAGGAGGTCATGGTACCATGGGAACCTCAACCTAAATGAAGCTCTGGAGGACAATGGAGCCTGACTGAGCCTGTAAAGGGGTCAGTGAACATATGGAATGTTCTTCCTGTGGCACAAGGACTGGTTTAATGCACCAAGGAAGATATGGGGCTGTGCCCAGCGTTGCATAAACAATCTTCCTTTGAGAAAAAAACAGTTTCGAAGAGCAGTTTCCAAAACAACAACAACAAATCTAGCTCCTGAGAAGTTGAAAGATATCCTCTGGAGAAAGGTGTCCTGAGAAAATAAAGCTTGACAGCTTTGTGGCTGCTGAAGAAAGATGAGCAGACAGATGGCAGGAGTTTTAGGAATGAGGCAGAGCTGAGATCAGAAATAAAACGAAGGCATGGTTGGACCAGGATGCTACGGCCTCTGAAGCCCTGATCCGCGCAATATTGATTGACGATATACACCTGGCCTGAGAGCAAGGACGAGTCTAATGGACTAAGTATCTCAAGAAAGGAAAGCTAAAAGCCATCATAAGGGCAGCTAGACAAATTTGGAGTTCCAGCAATGCTTGGGTAATGTTCAAGCACTCTGGAGATATTGAACTGGTAGACAGTTCTCATAATAGTCTAGAAACAAAGATCTTATTTATTTGTATTATTACTTAATACTACTAAATTATTTTCTAGGAAATCGGTGCTTAGAGAAATCCAAAACAGCAATTGTTCTGGGTTTAACTATAAAAAATTAGTGAAGATAATATAAGGATTTTATACTGTCATTTGAGCTCAAATGACAAGTTCCATTTTATTTATTTTTTTAATTTAAGAAGACTTATTTATTTATTTGTAAGTAAAGAAGGGGAGTGGCAGAGGGAGGAGGAGAGAGGAACTTTAGGAGACTCTTTGCCGAGTAGACCTGGCAACACTACCAGAGCCCAAAACCAAAAGTCGAACACTTAACTTATGGCACCACCTAGGCATCCCACAAATCATACATTTTAAGTTTTTATTCATTATGGAAAAATAATGCAGTATTAATAATTTACAAAATCTTTTCTAATTTTTTCATTTTAATATACAGATTAACTTTTTTTTCTTTTCTGATAATCTCAGCACAGCAGACACATTGTGTGACTGTTTGTTTACTCTTTTTGCAACTAGATTTGCAATAAGTACAACTTGGTATTTGTCTGTAATTTCCAAACTTGCGTCATGGAACAAATACATTAAATTAAGCTATTCCTCACATTTCTAAAACTTTCTTTGCAAAACGCCTCATAAGATAATATTTTGTTTCTAAGGAGCTAATTAATCATGGAAATTCCAAGATGGGAGTCATTAAGTGACCTAATGTGATATAATTTTCCCAACTGATAACTATCCCTGGCGTGGGAGACTTGATGAACAATTTCAGAACATTCCCACACTAGATGTTGCATTTTTATGGTTATTTTTATAGTTATACTTGTTAATATAACTTTTATAGTTATGCTAAAGTATAATTTTCTAAGTATATAAAGTATATAAAATATATAAAGTATACTTTCATAGTTACACTTTTTTATAGTTATTTTTTAAATACTTAGGTAATTTGTAAGAATAACATCTCCATGTTAAATTAATTTATACTGCTTATGATGCTAGGAATTTTCTATAATTCCAAAATCTATCTTCTATCATCTATCTATCATCTATCTTTTTATCTAATCTACTATCAATCATCTATATATCCCTTACCTATTTCCTTTATATCATCTACCTATCTATCATCTATTTTTTGAGAATGTGAATTATCTGTTCTGTGCAAATTCAAGTCAACCATTACTTTCTAAAGAAATTTTTTCCTTGTGTTTACGTCATCTGATGTAATTTTGTCCTTTATTCTATTTGGAAACCTCTTTGTTATGTTGTGTTCCAAACAGAGCTGACACATCAGAATGACCCTGCTTGTTGGTATTGATTAACTCTGGCTGATTGGCATCTGTACCATACAAGGTGTTACTTATCTTGAACTTTTCTTCTGGCTTTAATCGTGTCTCTTAAAGTCAGTCTTTAATGCTTTATATTTGAGAGGTTGTTCCATTTGTATTTATTTCACACTAGCATTTTTCAGTCTTGTCACCTTTGTGGAATTCATGAAAATTTCTCATTAATGTTTTTTGCTATTTCCTTGTTTCTCTATATTTTAGTTTTTGAAACATATTTACTTTTAGATCTTTAGAGATTCCACTATTTTCATCCCAGAGAGCTACAGCTCTCTGAATCACACTTTAGAAAATATTTCTACATTAAATATTCATGCAGTTTGCATATGTGATTCTAATTAATTCTTCCCAAAGACAATGATGAGAAGACAATATATAAAGCATTTGTGGAGGAGAAGATAGGAATCTGCTTATGCAGGTGACCAGTGAAATGTACTTTCTGAGTAGAGAGCCCCTCATTGTGGGATCTCCAGGCCAACCATGCTGGAATCTCATTAGGATGGAAACATGCAAATTTATATAGAAGAGCTAGGGAAAGTGGGGTCCCTCAAGATAGTTTTAATGTGTGGTTCTTTATGAAAGAGGTTAAGTGTATTTGTATTTCTCTATCTGTGAAATACCTGGTTATTTGCTTTTTGTTTTGTTTTGTTTTGTTTTGGTATTGAGCTTATAGTTATTTTTATAGTTGATTTATAAGACCTCTTAGCGTATTAAGAAAGTTAAACTTTGAGTTGTCATAGGGTTTGTCAACAATTTTCTCGTTTTTGCACTTTTCTTACCAATCTGTGTATATTTTTGTTAATTGCACTTGGCCTAACCTATCAGCCTTTAATTTTTTTTTGGTTGGTTTTTTAAAATTTTATTAACATAAAATTTAGGAAGATAAATATTTCATGATTTCTTAATGCATTAATGGAATTTTATGAAAATCCATGTGAATAATAATTTTTCCTTATTTTTTTTTAAAAGACAATTATTTAACAGAAAGAGAGAGGGAGAGCCCCCACAAGCAAGGGGAGCAACAGGCAGAGGGAGAATCAGGCTCCTTGCCCAGCAAGGAGCTCAGTGCAGGACTTGATCCCAGGACCTTGGATTATGACCTGAACCCAAAGCAGATGTTTAAATCAACTAATCCACACAGCTGTCCCAATTTTCTCTTAAAATTTTAATTAAAAAAATGTGTCTCTTTCCTGGTAAAAAGAATTTGAGATTCATCCTGAGTTATGATACAGTAGAGAAAAACATCAGCAACAATAATATCTGCCATTTATTTATTATAAGGTAGGTATTAGACTAGAGCTTTATATAAGGAAGCAATAACCCAGTAAGTATATATTATCATCACCATTACAGAGTTACAGGAATTTGAGGTCCAGAAATATATAAATTTTAACTAAAATTAATTTAAAAAATTAAAATAAATGATAGCAAACCCCTATATTGCACAACCAAACTCTTTTTTTTTTCAATTTAGAAAAATCCAGAAAAAAAAGTTTACTAGTCAACCCACAATCCTCACGCCATTCAAGATCTGATCTTTTTTCTCCAATTCAGTGGTTGCCACTAATTTTGAGGCAGGAACTCCTTTGCAAATCTGCTGAAAGCTGTGGAAAAAATCTACACATAGCTCTCCTGGAAAAATCTCCTGGATTTTTCCCTGGAAAAATCTCTCTCTGGAAAAATCTACATATACTCACATTATATTGAAGTATAAGAAACATGAAATATGCTAATCAAAAAGCTCAGTTTGATAAATTTTCCGAAATTGAACACACCCATATCAACAGCATTCAGATAAAAAATAGAACATTACCAACACCCAACAGGACCTTTCTCTTCCCTTTCTGTCATCAGCCATGAAGAGTAAAGGCTATTCTGACTCCTAACACCTTAATTAAAAATTTTTATTTTTTAATTAAATTTCATAATATACTTACATTCATAATGGATGTCTAAGGGGAGGTATATATTGAAACTTGTTTCAAATTTATTTGGTACACACTTTTCTTTAAGTATTAAGGAATTTCCATGGAACACACTGATCTAAGTTCCATCACTATCAGGTCCAAGCATGTGCCAAAGATTAATCCATTTAGTCAATAATTGCTGGAGGCCAAACATTGAGTATACAGTGAAAGAGATAAAAGAAAAAAGAAAAAGAAAAGCAACACAAAAAATGATTTAGTGGCTAAAAAGTATGTGCCAACTTGGCTCAGGGGACACGTTTTCCATTTGTAGGAGGTATTGAATAATGTATGAACTAGGATAAGGAGCACTGTGAGTTACATGGAAATTCATCTATGAGAATACAGAGCCACTGTCCCTATGTCATTCTTGCAGACCCCTGGTCTTACTTCTGTCTCCACTCTAAACGCTGAAGATTGAAGCTTGGCTGCTGTTGGCAGGCCAGGGCCAAGCAGCCAGCTCCAAAGGATTGTGATCACAAGCAAAATGCGTTTTGTGAGCTAGTGAATTTAATAGTTGGTATTTCTCCTCTCCCTGTGAACCTGTGCCCCAGAGTAATAAGGACGGAGCCACCTGCTGGATAAACCTGCAGAGAGAGTGAGCAACGAGTTTCTGTTGCATTAATCAGCTGAGAAGTAGGAGTTGTTTGTTATTGTAGCAAAACCTGGATCTTGTCTGTCCTGACTGATAAAACCCACTAGGTTCTCAGAATGTGGAATTATTGCCAGTATCATTAAAAAGCCCTTTTCTTTCTGAAACCAGCCTTCTCCATGAGTATGGAGACTTCATGAGAACATGTACTATAGCAAAATATTTTGTCACTGTTTTCCTGAGCATATAGATTATGATATGCTTAGCACAATATAATCATAGAAGACACATTTGTGAATGAACGAATGAAACAATGTATAATTTAGTGTTGCACATTTTCTCTGATGAATGAAATCAGATATCATATAAGGACATAACTCCTCATATGCAATTAGAGGGACCTACATTTTGATATGAAATATATAAATTACATTTTATATCATTTTATAATTCTTGATTGCATATGACTTTTATTTTACCAGACTTTCTGAGAATAAACACCAAGGCACACTCTTACTTTGGGCGTGGCAGGGAGAGGCACGAGGGAGTGCTGGATTCCACCAGTCCAGAAGCCCTGCTTCTGTTGGAATACTATCAAGGACATCAAAACAGCTATCCAAATGTCCAGATACACAACCACAGCATTAAATTGTGCTTTTTATTACTCATCCCCACATCCTTTTTCCTTCCTTCCAACCAAACATCAATTTCTGAAACTAAATATAAACAGCGTCAATCCTGATCCACAGTGGAAGGCTGTCGGCTGCACGTCAGCGAGGTGTTTGGAATACTAATCAGGGCAGCGGTAAGCAGAGTGGCTCTGCAGAGGCTGTTTTCCCCAGCGTTCTGGGAGAGACATGGTGCATGCCCCTAGCCGCAGCAGGGGAAAGTCGTGGTATAATGACACCAGTTTGAAAGCTTTTGTGACTGAGACAGCACTGGGACATTCTCAGAGTCATGTTATCTCTGTATTAAAAATCTATCCTTATCCTATTATTTGGGCCAACCTATGGCAACATGCCAATACCTTGAGGCCTGTGGCATGCGCTCTGTGAAGAAAGAGAAAAGCATGATTGATCGCCTAATGGAAGCGTGGGCCTGACTCCACAATCCTGCTTGCCAGTGTGTCAATTACCTTTCATGGTGAGCCACTTCCTTTGGATAAGTAACCTTGTTCCCTTTAGAAAGGAAAAAATATAATAATAATTTTAAAAGGCCATATGCTGTTTGGCTAGACTCCATCAGGAAAACATATGTTTAGCATCATGATTTTGACCGCTCTGTAGTCTTTTCCTACAAAGCAAAATAAATTGTTCTAGACCTGGGTTAGAAAAAGTTAATGTTTCATTTAAAAGCTTCTTTAAAAATACCTATAGTTCTGAATGTCTTATGAGACTTTTTTTTTAATTATGTAAAAGGTTGTTTCAAACATTTTTTTATAAGGATAAGGTTATTTTGTTTTTGACCAAGATAAGTTTAGCTATTTTTAGTTAAACTAGGAATCATTATAAACATACATTTTAATGAAGTAATGATTGTACCAGACAATCTCCATGTGGCAGTTTTTAATATGTTCAACCATAAGATACTTAGATTCAGTTGTATTTTACTAGCATAGTAAACAAAATAATAAAAGTAAAAAGGAGTAGTCTTGTGAATTACTCTCTAATTTGCAGGTATTTATGGTAATTCAAAACTTATGTAGAGTCTGAATGAATAATAACACCATAGAGGAAGCAAAAAGTACCATACTGAACCATGTAAGATATTCTGGAAAATACAAATATCATGCTTCCATTAGGGTAATATTTAGACTAGGGGAAAAAAAAAAAAAAACCTTCTCTTGTTATTTTTTTATTCAGCAAATATGTGGACATCACTTCTACACTCACTATTTTGCCTAGAAGGGAAACAAAAAAGAATAGTGTATGACCCTTGCTTACCAGCTCTTAGGACAAACCTAAGAAAATTACACTGTCTTGAGTACCATAGTATTTAGTGACAAAAGTTTGTAGCACAAAAGACAGGATGTAGGAAATGGGACGACTGATGTATCTATCTGACACCCCTGGAATGATCTCCTGCTTAGGGAAAGTGTCCTTGGGTTTTCTGTCTGTTGGACTGTGGCAGCCCAGATTAATGAAGGACTATAGGGGAAAACATGCCAATATGGGGAAAGCATGCAGTGAGAATTTTTGCTACTCAGAAATAAGCTTGTAATCATGAAAAGCCTATTTTACTCCAAAAAAATCTACATTTTAAATTTAAACAAACCAAAAGAAGAAGAAGAAGAAGAAGAAGAAGAAGAAGAAGAAGAAGAAGAAGAAAGAAAAAAAAAGGAAGAAAAGAAAAAAGAAAGAAAGAAAAAAAGAAGAAGAAACAGGAAAGCTAAACAAAAATTTACTGTGACTTATTTAATCACGAATATGTTGGTAGTCATGTCGTACTTTTTCCTGGTTAATTAATGGAATTCATAAAGAAAATGATCTTCATTCATTTACCTTAATATGATCAAATAATAATAAATGAAAGGCAACACACCAGGTTTGAAATCTGTTCTTCCACAGTGCTTAAACAGCCTCATCTCACTGGGACATGATCATTACATGAACCTATATAAATAAGATATCTAACTGGGGTTTTATAAACATTCACACACGGTCTTTAATTTACATTTTGTCCTTCTACCTTTCCTCACACTTCCAGCACATGGTCAGATTATGTAGCTTAATTGCAGCCACTTGAGGGATGGTCTTAGCTGGCTCATTAAAAGGCGTCATGAAGCCTAGTGTTAGGAGCTTTATTATTTTATGTGATATTTTATAGGCATGGGATAGAAAGCTTCATCAATAGCATATTTACATGAATGCATGTTAAAATATGGTTTAAATAATGTTTCACAAAACATTAATAATGGTTAACATTCCCAAATGGATCTTAAAGACTTTATTTATTTGAGAGAGAGAATGAGAGACAGAGAACATGAGAAGGGGGAGGGTTAGAGGGAGAAGCAGACTCCCCGCTGAGCAGGGAACCTGATTAGGGACTCCATCCCGGGAATCCAGGATGAAGACATGAGCCGAAGGCAGTCGCTTAACCAACTGAACCACCCAGGTGCCCTCCCAAACAGATCTTAGGGAGCCATGACAGCTCACTGTATTAATTTCCTTATTTATTTATTTTGCACATCTCATTTCAATGCATTCTCTGAAGAGTAATAATGAAAACATTAAGATCCCAGACTTTGTATAAGTGACAAAGTCACTTCAATTATTAAGCATGCACTTTCAAATAATCTGTGTGTTGTCCAATATCCAGGAAAATACCAAACACCATGTTTTACTATTGAGATAAAGTTCTCTTATATCTCTGATAATGATTGCGTTTCGAGATGACATTTAGACTTGCAATCTCACCCCTTATGAAAAACATTTATCACATTTATACATTTACATAATACATTTATACACATCACATTTATACTTATCATATAATAAACACTTCAATATTACAGAAAATATATACAGGAAAGTTTTCAGAATCGTTAAACTCTAGTAAGTATTTGATGTAACCATTAAAATGTCTTTTCAAGCAAAACAAATAGAAGTTTCCAAGTCTTTCATAGTGAGGATGCTGGACTGTCCTGTTTCTAAAATATATATTTATATTTTATATTATAAAGAGAAGGTAAATCTCAGTTTATGGGCTCAGATTTGTTTCTTTTCTTGGGGAGAATTTATGATGTTTTAAAAGATCAATAGCCCTTGCAACAAAAATCCTATATTTATCAGAGAGCAGCATCAGAGAGACACAATAAATCAGAAATGAGACTGAACCCCACTCTCCTGTAGGAACCTCAGGCAGGGCTCATCTTTGACAAAACTATGAAACAGCCATGTCCCGTGTTTGGTGCCCAGGAATTTTCAGTTGAGAAGGCTTTTGCCTTCCTTGAGCACTGCTTGCCCTTATGTTTTCCCCATGCTGACTAGGCTCTCAGAAGGGAGTCTCCTCAGAAGAGCACTTCCCACTCTAAGTATCCTTTTTTATAGTCTGTGCTCTAAGCCACTGCCCGATTTACTGCCTATGTGACAATACCTTGGGGAGCTTCTGGCGAAATGTCTACCGACTGAAGACTCATGAATGGTTGAGGTAACCTCCTCTTGGGACAGTGGGAAGGTTGCTTTTGACAGAAAATAAAAGAAAAAAGAAAAGAAAAAAAGAAAATCCCTAAGGCTCCATAAAGCCCTGAGAAATGAATATCAACTGGTGATTTTTCAGAAAGATTAACAAAGGAAATAGAGGAATTGTTGTAAAACAAACTGACCCCAACTAAACAGGGAAAGGGGTAAAGTTGCTACACAGCATGTTGTCTCCCTGAGGGCAAAGCTACATCTTCCCTCATTCTATTCTCAGATCCTGTCTTTATTCAATAGGACATTCCTGGTGACATACTTTCTCTTATCTTCATACCTAGAGAGGGCCCAAATATGTTTTGGAAACTATATCAGACTATAACAGAATTAAGCCAGTTACTTTGTTGCAGGAATTTTTAGAGGATCCAAAAAAGTAAAGCACTTTGCAAAGGAAGTATGGAAGTATATATATCCAAAAGTCTGTTTACTGTAGTCTTCATGCATGTGCGTATGTATGTGTGTGAGTGTACATGTGCATATAATCAACCACTGTCTCTCAGAAATAATTTTCTGTGAAAAAGGAAGTAGTGAGCCAAGATCAAGGGAGGTATAGATTTTAAAGAAGGATCTTCCATTTTCATATTCACATTTTATGATCTGTGGTGTCTTCATATCCATTAACTTACCACTGAAGATAATAGAAATCAATATATTATATATTAATAAAAAATCTTGAAAAAATAAAAAGGAAAAATTATGCCTACTGAAAGGAAACTATAATTTTGAAAAATGTAAATTTCATTTTAGTTCAAAAATAAAACAATAGGGTTTAATTATTTATTAAGAAAGGAAGGAAGAAAGGAAGAAAGAAGGAAGGGAGAAAGAGAGAGAGAAAGAGAGGGAGAAAGGGAGAGAGAGAAAGAAAGAAAGAAAGAAAGAAAGAAAGAAAGAAAGAAAGAAAGAAAGAAAGAGAGAAGGAGGGAGGGAAATCCTGTGGCTCTGAGTAACACCCATATCACCAGGATGTCAGGAGGGCCCTGTTTCAGATGGTGAGGACTGAGTGAAAGCAAGTAACACAAACAACCAAGGACTTACAAGAGAATCCCGCAGAATCCTTGAGAAGCGTATCTCTGAGTTAAGAGTAGCATTCATGTAGAGAGACACATATCTACAGTCTTCCTCGGTAATAAGACCTCTGTTTATTGTAGAATATAAGCTGTTACAAAGAAGGATTTGGGGGTGGGATAGGGAGAATAAACTAATCTGGACTGGGATCTGGTCCCAAGAATATTCAGCCTTCTGGTCTGGGTCGGTAGCAGCAGAATTAACAGCCAGTTTGCTGATATGAGAGGTATAAACAAGAGAGCCTCCTGTGAGACCCTGTGCACCAGCCTGTCCTCTGTCTTCATTTCATCACTTTGGAGGGCAATGAAGTCATGATGAGAAAGTCAAGCATCACTGTATCGAGATGAGAAGATTGAATTCCGGAAAATGTAAAGCAATGGGAGAGATTTCATTTGGCATCTGGGAGAGTCTTGTAGTGTTCAAATCACAGCACGTGGACAGCATCACTGGCGTGACTCTGCCACCATTCATCGTACCTTGGCCCACCTGGTGCTGTGTAGCTATTATGTAAATTAAGTGCCTGGATCGCAATCTGTTGGTGTGAGGGCATTCTACAGGAAGAGGCTGTCAGGGCTAATGAGCTTTTTGGAATGTTAAAGATGAAGATTTCTTTGAACTTCAAAGAATCAATGAGGTTTGACTGTAGACAAAAAAAAAAAAAAAAAAAAAAAACTTCAGATACTGTAATCAGAAATAACATCTACTTAACATTTAAATATATACTAAGTTTGATTAAAGACAATTGGATGTACTCTAAAAAAAGATCATAAGTATTCACAAATCCTGTATCATTGAAAGCCATCTAGATAAAGAACATTACAGATATAATGTGAATAATCTAGTGTCTCTCTTTGGAGAAAAAACACAATTAAAGTAAAATACCACAATCTTAGCATTTGTGCATGTGGGATATGTTCATCCAAATGGTGCTGAAATTTATCTCTTATCGTCAACATAACAAGATCTTTTCCTAATTGAAGAAAACTAGACCAAATTTCAAAATTCAAAGTTACCTATAGCTTTAGAAACATCTGTCTAGCTGAAGAGCAAGCATGCATTTTATTTCATGACAGCTATGTTCCAGGCACTTCAAAACGGAAACAATGTACATCAATAATACATGATTTCTTTTCCCAAGGAGTTCACAGTCAGTGAAGTGAATAACACGCATTCAAGGAATTATAGCACAGTAAGACCTCTAAGTAGCATGCTTTGTGGGAAAAAAAAAGAAAATGGGCTCCTTTACTTGCTATCTGGGTAGGCTCTTTGATCTTGCATATTTTTTCAGTACAACAGAAATGTTTCACTTGTTTTAGTTTGTTGTGCAGTTCAAATGAGAAAAAAAAGAAAAAGTATGTGCATGTGTAAAATCATATCCTCTATATCACACACGTATATATGTGATCTCGGACATATACCTCCAGAACTTGGAGAAACACATTTCTGTTGTGCATGTCACTGATCTATGCTGTTTTGTTACACAGTCCAAGCTGACTAATGCAGTATCACAGTCTGACCGACTTTTCCACGGCCGCCACCTGTTGATGGCAAGAGCTGCAAATCACATTGCAGAGAAACAGGGGAGATTGGTTGTGGCCATTTTAGAAAACAAGATGCCCAAAGACTTGGTTAATTCTAGGACAAATCAGGAAGCTTTGCAGTGTAAGTGCCTGCTATTGAGCTTCCGATTACCCAGGCATCTGTTTCAAACACACCCATCCGCAGTTAGCACATTGCCAGCTTTACGACACTTATTAGCTGAACAAGTGGATAAGGAGCTAGGCTGCCCCCACACATGAAGTTTTCTCTTTAGAAAGCCCTGGGTGACCTGGATCCCTGGCCACCTGAGGCACCCTGCTGTTCTCTTTCTGCTCTAATGTTACAAATTATCCAATAAAGATTGAACTCATGAAACCCCATCTGCCCTACCCTTGCACCCTAATAAAGCCAGAACCCCAGGCTCACTTTTTATCTCTGTCTCTCACCCCCTACCCCAGGCCTCTCTGGGAGGCCCCAGTTGCATCCTGTATCTTTCCAGAACTTTTGAATGATAAACCTTGTCTTTCAATCTTCCCTCAAGGTTCACCATGGCAGTCCAGGCCCAGGCAAGGGCCACAGGCATTCTTAGCCAGTAGCATCTCTTTCAGTAAGCAGAGATCAACATGAAACATGCCCAACACCACCCCACACCTCCTGAATCTGTCCATTTCCCCTGACTCAGGTGGCCAAAGTCATTCTCGTTTACTAGATCCCACAGGATCCGTTGGGCTGCACTACGCCTTCCCCTGGTCTCTGGGGAACCGTTCTCCATCAGGCTTCCTCTGCTCGCTGTCTTCTGTGCAAACTTGCCAGGCCTGCTCTTCCCAGAGGGCACATGCACTGGTTCTTCTCTCAGCCCACCTCACTGTTCCTCCTGATGGCTGCACGTTGACACCTGCCCCCTGCCCCTCATCTGTATCCGAATGCCACTTCCGGATGGAGCCTTCATTGCTACAGAGGTGACAATTCATTGCCCCTCCCCTATGCACACTTCCTCCCCTACTTCCCTGATTTAGTTTTCTTCATGAGTCTGCCAACCTTTACAATGCCATCTATCTCATTTAGATTATGTGGGATTATTGTCTATCTTGCCTACTTTAGAATATAAACTCCGTGGAAGCAGATACTTTGGTATATTTACTGCTGCATCTCCAAAACTGTAATGACCTAGCATAAAACAGATGCTCAATAAATATCTGTTAAAAGATTGACTTCAAGGAGTAACTTTTTAAATGTAGCTCACTAGGTCAGAAACACATAAGAATAAAATAAGAACTACACATAATTTGAATTTTTATAAATAAAATGAGTGGAATTTTCTCCTGGAAAAATTTAAAAAGAAGGATGTTCTCAAGATAGCGTAAGGATGAATGCTTGAAAGTGAGAGTTTACAAAAAAGCCCTCTTTCTCCAGCATTTATAGGCAATGACTTAGTCATCAGTATTTTAGAAGGTTGAGAGATAAATGGAACAAATACTAACATTTATCTTTTAAAATTGCCTTTATTTTGGGGACACATGGGTGGCTCAGTCAGTTGGGTTTCTGCCTTCAGCTGGGGTCATGATCTCAGGGTCCTGGGATCTAGTTCCACATCAGGCTCCTTGCTTGGCCAGGAGCCTGCTTCTCCCTCTGCCTGTCTTCCTCCTGCTTGTGTTCTTTCTCCCTGATAAATAAATAAATTAAATGTAAGAAAAATGTTTTCATTGTGGTAAAATACACATCATGAAATTTGCCATTTTAACCATACTTAACTGTATAATTCAATAGCATTCAGTGCATTTACAATGTTGCACAAGCATCAATACTGTTCATTTCTAGAGCTCTTTCATCATCCCAAAAAGGAACTCTGTATCTATTAGAACATAACTCCCCATCATTCCCTTTCCCCAGTCCCCGGTGCCCTCTGCTGTGATTTTTGTTGATATGAACTCAACTAATTGAGGTATCTCATACAGATAGAACCATGCAACATTTGTCCTTGCATCTCTAGCCTATTTCATTTAAGGTACTGTCATCAAGTGCGTCTGTGTTGCAGCAAGTGTTAGAACGCCCTTCCTTTGTAAGACTGAATAGCATACAATTGTATGTAGATGTCACCTGTTCTTCATTCATTAATCTAATGCTGAATCATTGCTTTGATTCCACCTTAAAGTAATTGGGGAACACTGACGCTATGAACATTGGTTTACAAGTCCCTGTTTGAGTGCCCACTTGCACTCCTGACATACACCCTGGAGTGGGATTGCTGGATCTTATGGCAATTCTGTGTTTAGCCTTTTGACACGTTGCCTGGCTTTCTGCAGAGGCTGCTCCATTCTGCTCTCAAGAGCAGAAGAAGGCACAAGAGTTCCACTTGCTCCACATAATCACCAACATTTGTGAGTTTCTTTTTCTTTATCTTTTGTTCTCTTTTTCTTTTTCTTCTCTC